>NW_017805990.1:369034-409305 GCF_001891065.2 Hippocampus comes
GCTCTTTATGCGTGTGTGTGTGTGTGTGTGTGTGTGTGTGTGTGTGTGTGTGTGTGTGTGTGTGTATAGCCATTGCTTTACCTATCTAGTGTACCTTTATTTAAATTTCAACTGTTTTAATTATTAAGTGTGCAGTGAAAAAAAAATTCTATGACATTTGCCCCACACACCATGCCGTTTGAAAATTCGTTCAGAATTTTCGAGAGTTGAGTAATCTAGAATTACTTCAAAGTCCGTTTTTCATTGACTGTAATGTGACGAGTGATCGAGCAGTCCAGTCGCAAGATGGTCGCCCTGTGACGACGGTGGTTCTCAGCACGCATGAGCCTTCGAGTGCTCATTTAGACATTATATTGATATCACGTTATTTTTATCAGTATTTATTACACCACTGACATTCTTGGCGTGCATTAATTTTTTCGCGATTCGGACTTTGTCCTAAAAGTTTAACGTAACACATCGTGACAAAGCCCAGCCCGTAAACTCAGATAATTTAGCTTGCGGCAGCTGATTCCGATTTGTAGACTGGATCAAAACGTAAACGCTCTGAACCAACACCCTTTCCTTCCTTTCACTTTGCCCCGCCTCCGGAACACTGATGCATTCAAAAACATTTCGTTCCTTGTAAGATTCAACATTTGTGCATTGGCATGTCTTTACAGAAAACAATTGCAGCGTGGATTTATTCAACAAATTAGAGTATACATGTTGACCTAATACACCCACCTAAAGAAACGAATTGCATTATTGACAAAACGGACAGTAATCCAACCTCCTTTTTAACGTTTATATTTACGAGGCAGCCTGAATGCATTGTCGATCAATTTTTGCGAGTCAACGTTTGATGGAAGAGCTGCGGCAACTATTTCGTAAGTAACGCATATGGTGTGTACAATTACTGAATGTTTTCAAGATAGTTCACCGTTTAAGAGCAACAAACGCATGGAGTGCAAGTTTTTGTCACATCATGAAACGGTACTACTGAATAAAGGGAGACGTCAACTCGTTCTTCATCTCGTCTTCAACTTTACCGTTATTGTGTCTGGTTTGATTCTCAATTGACAGAAAATCCGTTTATCAAAATGATGAGATGAAAAAGTCGTGACTTGTGATTTAAACATTCATCCACTCTTCGCGTATGCCTTTGGTGTTCCTCATTCCTGGTAGTACGGTGATTAAACGTCAAAGAACTCTGATCGAAAAAAGATGCGATGTATTACATAATATAGAGTTTTCCTATCGTACCACACTGACTTTGGCCTTTGGTTCCTTCAAAGTCATAGTAGACGAAAATATAGAATTAAAATGCTCCCCAAAGTCGTAGATATTGTTGTTGTTGTTGTTGTTGTTGTTGTTATTATTATTATTATTATTATTATTATTAATATTATCTGCTGTGTATTTGAATATACTCTGTAGTTACCTATTTTCATTTCAGGCAGTTGTCCACCCACAAATATTTTGTCTCTCTTCTTTATTATTTATTAACCTCATAAAACAAAGACAGGAAGAAACAAACAATAGGTGTTTGGACAACATGCTGTTACCTTCTGTCGTGACCTCAGGACTGTTTGTCCAAATGTCACTGATCAATTAAACAGAATCATTCAATGTTGTGAAGGTGATGTTTTTTTTCGAGAATACTTTCTTAGTCATACATAATGCAGTCCGGAACCGTCGTAAAATTAACAAAATATACACAGGTATCAGATGTAACGTCCCTATTATTAAATTATTTTCCTCTTGAAGACCACCATGGTTACTCTTGCTATTTTTGCTGTCCTCTCTTATGAGATCAACTCAACTTCAAAAATATGCCTAGCCAACTATATTAGACAGATGGCCAAGTCATGTTGTGCATTTCAAGTCCAGAGTGGTTTGTTTCTCTCACCTGACGATAGAGCCTGTAATAGCAATCCCAGTTGGAACACCCTTACCCATAACAACTAATAGGCACTGACTCTTTGTGGAGGTGACTGGTAAAAGGAATGTAATTAAGTATTGTAGTTTGTTGATAAAAATTCTTTCATCACATATTAAATAAACCAGTCGTGGTTTCATTGTTTGTAATTAAAAGTTCCTTTGTAGTTATCAACGATGGTAGATGGAGTGTGGAGTCTTGTTGAATCATCATCTTACATTTGTGCCGTTTATCGTCATTGCAGCATCAAAAGATAGATGATGTTAGAATAGAAAAGATTTCTGTTTAGAAAGATGAAATTGTTTTTCAACAAGATGTGCTAACTTCCATAGGGTGCTTTGTGGTTTATGGGTGAGTGTCTGACATTGTAATGTTTGGCCCTTTTTAGAGCTGCACTGCAGGTGGGTGTGGTAGACATTTAAAATTCAGGTTGGATTTTTAAAAAAATTGTCCTTACTTGCAGAACTCTTTACTTAAAAATATCGGCACTACATTGTCAAAATAAAGCAATTTTACCCCAACATTTTATGAGTATTATGCTTTCTGCTGTTATCTTGCTCGGCTCAGGAAGAAGCAGAGAAAATGCATGAAACACTCAAACATCGGATCATTGATTGAAATTAAAGTGTGGGCATAAGATTACTATGTATGTTACTATATATGGCAGTATAATTATGTGGCAATTTTTGTCTAATTATGTATATCGCTACTCTCAAATAGTTGCTCTCCTAAATTTCCTTTGAGATACAGTATGCTATCTAACTGATAATACATCCCAAACATCCATAAATTTTCCATGCTGATTGTTCTCATTAGGGTCAAAGGTGATCTGGAGCCTCTCTCACAGCTGACTTTGGGCCAAGAGGCATGATTCACCCTGGACTTGTCGCCAGCTGATCACAGAATATTATCGGTTTTCATCTCCGCACTCTTGTACAGTGTTTTTGAACTGTAACTGAGCCAAGGCAACATTACATAATAAAAATATCTGTTGACACTACCACACAACAATTTCACAAAAACTGTGAATATTGAAATAATGATGATCTCCTTTTCATTCTCAATTTACACTTAAATCTGTTTAATTAAACATGAAGCTTATATACTTGCAGGAATCCATGACCCAAACTGCCGTACAAATGGCAAAATGTGTTTAATGGACGTTCTGCCATTTAATGGAAGAGCATTTAATCTCATTCAGTACCAGCCAATTCTCGACCCCATTTTATTTTTATTTTTTATACCCTAAGTCTTGGAAAAATTGAAAAACAAATAAGTATGTGGGGTTGAACGTGTGGAGTGTGAAAAGATATATAAATATGTCTTTGGGAGTGTGAAAATTAGTTAATTGTTCTGCCTTTAACTAGACGTCACTGGCATGGATGAGCAAAGATATATTTGTAGACACTAAATAATTCAACTGTGGCGTGTGTTGTTCACACGGCAATCAGTTTATCAATATTCATTAGAGTATACCAGTAACATCACATGCATTGTTTTCACGATTTGGACTTTGAGGTTTAATGTGACACGTTCTGACTGAGCATAGCCCGTAAACCTTTGTAATTTAGTTAGTGGCAACCGTGGCCAAATGGAATGAATGATTGTAATTGCACATATGACCCAAATAATTCCACCTTGGTTTCATTCGACTACAACAAAATCTCCCAAATGCATGTTGAAAATGCGTGATGGTCTGATGAGACCAAGGTAAACTTTCTGGCCACAAGCAATGTTTGTCGCAAACATATTACCAAAAGAACATGTTATCCACAGTGAGGAATGGTTCTGGCACCATGCTGTTTATCTTCGGCTGGAACTGGGATCTTAGACAACGTGGAAAAAAAATCATGTTCCGTTCAAAATAGCAGCCAATGTTACACCAGAACATCAGAAATTCATTTGTGTGGAGCTTGCATGTTCTCCTCGGGCCTGCGTGGGTTTTCTCTGGGTACTCCGATTTCCTCCCACATTCCAAAAACATGCATGGCAGGCTGATTGAACACTCTAAATTGTCCCTTGGTGTGAGTGTGAGCGCGGATGGTTGTTCGTCTATGTGTGCCCTGCAATTGGTTGGCAACCGGTTCAGGGTTTCCCCCGCCTACTGCCCGAAGATAGCTGGGATAGGCTCCAACACCTCCCGTGACCCTTGTGAGGATAAAGCGGATCGGAAAATGGATGGATGGATGAATTCTTACATACGGCAGTGTCCCAGTTTTGAGACGTGCACAGCTGTGCGACCAAATTATTTCACTTCAACTCTTGGAAAGTAAAAAAACAAAAACAAAAAAACCCCAATGTTATACAACCTACAGGCCACATTAATGGTGGAAAATATTTTGAAATGATTAAATGGGCTCTTTTTTTTTTTTTTAATATAACAAAATATAGGTAGGTAGATCAGCATTTAATTCATCCACTAGTGAAATTCATTGAATGCAACAACATGCCACTTTTTACTCGGAATTTGTGATACTGTACGAATGAATCATATTGCGAGTGTAATCACAGTATGCATTAACTCCCAAGTAACGCAACCGCTATCAGAGACTGCTGTGCATAGATGCTCGTCCCCAGAATTAACCTTTGGAAGCCGATGTTGCTGTGGTTTCACGAGGGTTGTAAAAGTACGTGGTGCCTGTGTCCGTGTTTCTCCCATTTTGAAAATGGTTTGTTTTTCCTCATTTAGAAAATGGTCCAGTAAGGTCGGCATGGACATACAATGAGTCAAAATAATACCTGCCTGTGGAGCCAGCTTCCACAAGGCATCCGTGTTCCTTGTGACCGCTACAAGCATGCCTGCTGCAGCCATGATGGGAATGTCTATCTTCTGGGAGGAAGAGACAACAGCACTTTGAGGGACTTTTGGAGGTACAGTGTAGGTAAGCCATAGACAAAGCATGACCCTTGCGCAATTCATCTGAAGGAGACATTTTATGCATTGAACGAAAACATTTCCAATGTTTTTTCCCCCCCACATGTCTGTGACGTCTTTACATCAAAATAAATAACATAATAAGGATAAAGAAATGATAACACTCAAAGCATGGTTCATAGGAGACATTCAAAGCCCAAAATGAATAGGATTGTGACCATAACTCAAAAGCACTGCTGAAATGAAAGTTTCCTTCAGGCATCCATCATTTTAAATTTGACATTGAAAAGGCCTTTTCAGCCTGCTCTAGTTTATTTTTGTGTTCGCGGCAGCGCACAAGGACGTCAGGGTCCCAATGCAAGCTTTCCCATATGGAGGAGCTATTTCTGCTTGCACCCTGACATCACTCCTCCAGCGCCTCTCCTATTGGATGAGTCTTTTAACATCATTGCTACGTTGCTCTCAAGTTGAACATCTTTCAACTTGACGGTGCATCGTGGTAAACACCCGCCTTGCGTGGAGCAATAATAATTTAGCTTCCGTTTTACCCGTACTGTATTATTGAAATCCATACAAAACAATTGGATCTGTCCTAACTCTGTTGCTTCTGCATAGATCTTTGTCATCATCCTTCTGAAATGTATTCTTCAATGCCCAATTATTTTTAGTGCGTAATGAATGGACAGAGTTGAGCTGTGTAGGTGAAGCCGCACCGGAGGAAGTAGAGGAACATTCCATGGTCGTTCATAAGGTAAAAATGATTTTCTACTTGTTCTTAAATATTTGTTTAAACATACATGCACGTGCTTAGAAATGTTGCCTTGCTCATGATGGTTGGACTATGCTAAGTAATCCTAACTTTCAGGGCTTTATATACGTGTTTGGAGGCACACTGGATTCAGCATACACATCGCTGAGATGTCCTCTCTGGGTGTTTGACATTGGTAAGCTCTTCTATGAGGACAAAACATGTTGCAACATGCATGCATGCCAGTATGATTCTCACTCTTGCTACCAAAGTTCACAACAAGTGCATAGACCAGTTTTACTAAAATACTTTATGCTGACACACGGCACATCCATTCTCAAAGTTTCCAATGTTCTATTTATTCCGATGGTTTGAAACTGTGACTCAACTCAACTAAACTTGATTGATAGAGCACTTTAAAAATAACCACAGCCTTAGTGCGGCACGGCTCAGTGGTTGAGTGGCCGTCGAGAGGTTGGGGGTTCAATCCATTACGGCCTTTTTGAAGTGTCCTTGAGCAAGATACTGAACCTCCAGTTGCTCCTGATGCTGCGTCATCAGTAGGTAAATGAGGAAACCGTGTAAAGTGATTTGTGCCTATTCGCCATTTACAGCTGTAACAAAGCTCAATCATTAGACCCTGTGTATATTTAACGGCCATTATAAATAATTTTTTTTCAACTTTTTTTCAATCCCCCAAATTTTGATTGTGTCCATGAAAAAATGTGCGTTGACCCCTAAAAAAAAAGGCTGAAAAAAAATCTAATCCGTAAATTGGTGACGCCATGGTTGCTGAACCATGAGTACTGTATTTTCCGGACTACAAGTCGCTCCTGAGTATAAGCCGCACCAGTCATAACATGCATAATAAAGGAGAAAAACACAACAATGTTATGTGTAGCTTGAAATGTTCGAAAAAAGGGTCATGCGTAACTTGAGGTTCCACTCTACTACTACTACTATTACTACTACTACTAATAATAAGAATAATAATGTAGCTGTGTCATGTTTTCCTTTGTCCAACATGAATCTTTTTGTCTGTTTCAGCAAAGCAGAAATGGGCTCACTGTCCGAGAAGAGCAAGTGTCCCTCAGGTAGAGACACATTTTTGTTCTTTGGCCATTTTCACATAAAGCCTGTGCTTCCAGTAGATATAATGTTACTCAAAGTTAAGGTTAGGGGAAAAAGGAAAAAAAAAACTTCCAAAGTGTATTTGTTGTGTTCTGTGGTTTGAGTAAATGATTTAGATTCTTTTTCAGTTTGGCACAGAATCTGGTCGATAACAATTACTTAGATCTATCTGAGGTACATAAGTATAGACATGGTACCGCCTCTATATTTCCTTAATTAATACCAGCCAAGCATGGTCGCCATCGGCGAGGAATTGCGGGTTGGATGAGACACAAATGTCAGTACTGAAATATGACACACATTCAGATATTGGTAGCAGTACACACATACTGTATATATGACAAGGATTAACATATCACATTATTCATTAAATGTATTGCATCACGCAATGCATTGTGGGAACGGAGTGGCTAAAATCGTGCTTCGTTGGGCTCCGCTTTGTGTACTTGGAAACCTTCATCACCGCAAAGAATTTCACAATGGGAATATACCAGACATTCAAGTTTGGTCGCCGTACTTTTCTCAACAATCAGTTTTAGATTTCTTCATTTATTAACACATTTACGGTGTGGCAGAGGGCTTTGACATGACGTCAGATTTTTTTCTTGTTCAAATCAATGTCTTTTTGTGGGTGCCACCCAGCGTTCACATAGTAGAGGATTGAAATCGATGTTCAGAGTAAGATTAGTAAATTTATGCACTTTTTGCACATTAGAAATTGGCAACCGCGACAACCAACAGGAGTTTTCATACAATTACGACCCTCCAGATCCTAGCAAAGACAACAACTGATGAAGACAAGAGATGAGTCAATGCAATCAGTTTTGTATGGGATGTGGTAACTCACTCTGATTACACACCCAGTAACAAACAGGAATAAAAATGATAACTCTCTCCTCTCGTTTTTTTGAAAATTAAAACAGTTGTCGACTTAAAATGTGCACATATTAGATGCAAATGATACTCAAACATTGCACTACAATTATCATTAAAGTGCATTTCTCTGATGGTCTTTTATGTGGGCAAGAGATCATGTTTTACCAATTGGAGCAATTTGATCCTTCTCCCCAACAAACCAAATGATCCAGAATTGTTTTACTTTACAGGACATGTGCTGGCTTTATCAACTTAGTAGGGCATTACACTTCCAAAGTTCATATTTATATCTTGATTTCCAGAATCTGCAATGGCTCGGCTTTACCAGATGAGGATTTTGCAGTAGCTCACAGATCGCGTTTAAAAAAAAACGATAACCGATCCGATGAGATGATGGACCAATCTATCCAATCTGTTTCAACAACTTATTCATTCAATGTCAAGACCACCCATGCAATTTGCTGAATATTGGAACTGCCCCGGCCCACGAATAGCCAAAATTCACATTTAATTGACGCTAATTGAAATGGATTGTGAAAAAACAATGAAACCCTAAGAATTTGCCTCAAAACATTGATAAACATTCAATACCCGGAAAATGGGGGGACCTGATTCCCCCCCCACCCCCCCATCAAAAAAAGAACTCCTCCGTTTAAAGTACCTCGAGGTCATATGGCACTACAAAAATAAAACAAACTTGACTTGTGGCTGTGTGTGATGTTTTCATGCATGTAGACCCCTATGCCAACCAACAGAAAGGGCCACAGTGCGGTGGTGATTGGTTCATCCATGCTGGTGTACGGTGGCTTCATAGATATAAAGGGATCATCTCAAGAATTTTGGAGTTTGGATTGTGGTGAGTATAAAAAAAATAAGAATACACACATACGGTGTTAGCATCATTGCTACTTGCAAATGTAACTGATCAAAAGATGACACGAGTGATTGCTGCTAGTTATTAGCGACTAAACTGCTAATATTTACGTGGACAGGTTGTGCAAACTGCTTGCATTTTCATGCTTTCCGCTTGATCACCTGGGTGACACTTGTTCAAATGATTCAACAGGTTTCTTGTATTGCCTTGTGTATGTCGACATACCATGCACAACAGCTTCTTCCTCCACATCACTCTAAACATACCGCTAGGGGAGGATCTTCTCTTGTGGAAATAGGTTCATTTTCGGAAGTCATGGCTGACCCATCAACTACGTTTTTAGCTGTACTTTTGGTCAATTTGTTACTATTAGCTATACAAACCCTTATCAATGAAAAACTGAAGGAATGTGTTGCACATTTCGTGTGAAGGGTCTGAGCAAATAGGCTGAGGGGGTTTAAGTACAGAATCAATTTTAAATGGTACACGTAGGTTTTCGGGTTAGTGGTTGCGGGCGGGCGATAATAGCACGCAGCTGGTTACTCAAGCCGCAATGTTAGCGCACTTCCTTTTTTCCACATCCATTCTGGTGCATAGATAAAAGGCTTGATCCAAAAAGAGAACTGTATATTGTACCAAAAATAGCATGTTCAAGAAAAGTGTACACAAGCTTGCTCGCTTAACACAAGCTTGCTCGCTTAAACAACAGCCTTAGATATGATTAGTAGACTCCCAAGCTTTGCGTTACTTTTGAAGGGACAGTCATCCCTGTTAACATGGCCGCCACGTCACATATGTTCATGCATTGCCTTTGAGGTGAAAGTCGCCCCGGCCAAAATGGCTACCAGGTAAACGCGTCTGTAAGCCTTCTCTCGTCTACTGTATTTGTATTTGTGATCTATAGCAGTTGCACAACCTGGAACCTCAACAGAGGGACAATATGAAATTTGTGGGTGTGGTGAGGGAAGACTTACACATAGCTTGAGGTTAGAGCAGAAGATGGAGAGCCTGAGGGGGATAATTTGCTCTGGTGACTCCTGAATAGGACAAAAAAAACAAAAAACAAATATGTCTGGAGCCGCAAAAAAATAAAAGCCTTCTATAAAACTTACAATGAAGGAAACACATGCTGTATGTATGTCGGAGACTGGACTGTCTCAGAATTGTTTGTTATTCATTCCTTTGTTGTGTGTTCACAAACGCCCCCATAGAATTTATTTTGTGATTTCCTCACTTGATTTTTTTGTTTTGGTGCATCTTTTTCGTTTTTCTTAGTGTCATTGAAGTGATCATTAATTTCCGTTTTTCGGAGGCTGTCTTTGAACGCCTCTCGAGTCGAACGAGAAGAGAGAAGGCATGGAGTCGGACACAGATGTGTCTGTGTTTGTCGAGACCGTTAAAAGCATGAATAAATTGTACGTTTTAAAAACAACATGTATCTATATCTATTAGAGCCATATTAGCCTACTATCAAAATAGTTTTCCATTGTCAAACATTTTTTATAAAGCTCCAGGGAGCCACTAGATGTCGCTAAAGAGCTGCATGCGGCGCTGGAGCCGCGTGTTGCCGACCCCCGGGTTAAGTCAAAAAGAAAAAAAAAGACAATTCAGTTGAATACCGAACACTGCTGCACATCAACTATGTTCTAGTTTATATTGCGTGTGTCTTATTTGCCTGACAGATACCATGGTTTGGTCGCTCCTCACTGGTTTACAGCAGGGATCTCTTAGCCCAGGTCCAAGACACAGTCACTCTGCAATGGTCTACCAGAGCTGCATGTACCTGTTTGGTGGCTTGAAAGGCTTGAGAGAGCAGAGAGATTTCTGGAAATGGAATCCTGCCACTTCCACATGGACTTTACTCAAAACCAAGTAAGTCTCTCTCTCGCTCGAAAAAAAAGATGAGAGTGCTGTCATGGATCAAAAATGTTGTCGTCGTTGTAATGACCAAAGGTGGGCAGTCCCTTCGTCGGTCACTGACAGACGCCCGTTTTGCTGACAAGTGACGACAAACTCTTAAAAAAAATGTCCTTCAATGTATTCATCACTAACCATGGACTTCTCAGTTCACATCACAGAGGGACACCGGTTTCGCTGACGAAAACAGTCACGTGTCTGGCGTGTGTTCCTTCACGGGGTTTCTTAGGATTGCATTTTTTTATTACACTACATGTTTTTTGTTTGTTTGTTTTACTATTTTTACTTTTATCTGGTAATTTGGGTCAGTAATTCTTTTTAGGATTGATATGAGTCTTACATTTTTTTATACCTAACTTCCGCATCTTTGGTTCTTTTTTTCTTTCAATCTTTTTCCACCCTTTGGTCAGCCTAGGATTATTAATAGTCTTTCTTTTTCTGCTACGAGCATAAATTTAGATCTTATTACACTTAGAAGTTCATACTTCCACATCAAGTTGATCACAGTTGTGGTTTTCTGTTCAATAATTTAGCAATTTAGGCTATGCCTCCACCATCTTTCCCCTCCTGTTTGCATAAACCATATTGTATCTTTCAGTCCAGAATATACATTTCCTTTTCCCAACGTACGTCCCTGTTACAGCAATAACTTAAATTTAGTTTCTTAGTTTACCAAAAACTAATGATTCGAGGTCATTTGTGTTTTAGACTTCGGCAGTTAAAGTGTATGATCGAAAATGCATTATCTTTATACATTATCTATTCTTGTATAAAGAAAGAGCCAAGTCAGAGCTCCGTCATCAGAAAACATCCAAACGTCACTGCTTAAATCAACGTTTACCCAAGAGTGCCTGCGCTATTAATAATAATAATTCTCATAATAATAATACTCTGTAAGCATCTGCTATGCGGTTTAGCATAGCATCGATTATGCTTGTAGTATATAACAGTCAGGGACATGCAATCAGCAAACGCTTATATGTATGTTTCTTAATCATTAATCATTGTAGATGATCTGGCTGGCTGCAAGTCGGAGATCACATACTGTCTGGGCATATCCGCGATCGCTCTTCTAGTGCGACACAATTGCGTCCAGGGAGTCATTCCTCTACATCTGCAATCGTCATGATGCCCCCCACGTGGTGCCAGAGTCTGGACCAACAAATAATTGGGGCCAGTTTAAGCACCAGTTTTAAGCACTAGCGCTAGAGCCAACTTCAGTGGTGGAAAAAGAAAGAACTGGTGCTAACCTGGGCACTGGCCCAGAACTTGAGGTAGCACAAGCTCGGTGGACAAGGGCCAACTGTGGTTTGGGCCTCAAAGTCAGAATTTTCATCACATATCATGCACAGTCTTTGAAATTGTCCATATGGAATATCTGTCATGAGAGACTTGGAAGCTGGGTGGATGCTGTCTGCTTTCATCTTGGTATTTCTATCACCACTTTTGCAATACTGAATAGAGAAATGTTAATTTGTCCCTCAGAGTGAACAGTTATCTTAAGGTCCAAAAAAATTCATTGATTCCCTGCTGTACTCCAAACTTAGTTTTCTATTTCTGTTGGTCTTGTTGAGATAGGTATGAAAGCATTTGAGTTCTCATTCTGTATCATTGAAATTGAAGTGGACACAATCAATGTATCATCCATATAATGTAAGGCAGTCCAAAAAAGGGTTGTTTTCATGAAACGAGTGTCTTTCTTGAGCTGCTAAAAAATTTGATCCTGGAACATAAAAACATCTTTTTTTTAACGTCCGGCTTGTGAGAAATAAGAGAGCGACCATCTTGCGCTGAAAGGTTGTCGTCGATGGACCGTCATACACCGAAACATAGTCATTGACAGTGTGGCCGTCATGTGCTGAAATGTAATTGTTGACAAGGGTGTCGGGAGACACACACTAAATTAGCGATGAGTAAATCGTGATGAACCCTTTCATGCATCCTCGAACCTGATAAAATGATAAAATGTCCACTGTAGTAACCGCTGTGCCTGAAAGGGTTAAAATAACGATGACGGACAGACGACTTCAGTTTAGTTCTGCTTGAAATGAAGACAGATTGATGATGCTTACCTCTGAACTTAAGTGCAGTACAAGAAAAAATTTCAAGTGCCCTAACACCACCTTTTGGTATTTTCCCAGGTCTGGACCCTCGAAATTAATTGGTCACTCAGCTGTAGCCTTCAAGGACAGCATGCTTCTCTTCGGAGGAGGAGAAAGCCTGAACTATCCAAAGAACTGTTTATGGAGGTACAACTTCTCCACTCATGCATGGCGGCAAATTACCACCCTGCCAGGATCAAGCCCTCCAGATAAGATTCACCACTGTTGTGTTGGTCTGGGTCCGAAGTACTCAGCCGACACAACCAGCATCTGCTCAGAAACCCACCCAAAGCTGCAACATGAGAAATGCAAGCCTTTTCAAAACAAATGTTTTCCCGCCCCGCTCAATTTTCTGGGTTTAGACGGCGCTATAGAGATGCAAACATTCACCTTGGAGAAATGTCACCTTAAAACTCTTAGTAATGCAACCGAATCGGACAAAAGTGTCTTACTGGAAAGAAGTGCACATCGGAGCAGAACCTGTTTAACGTTTGAAAATAAAGCCTTCAGTAAGCACTGGAGCTGCACGGAGGAGGAGTTGCTGGAAGAAGAGGATCAAGATATGTCACAACATTTGCCTGACCTGCTACTAGTGCTAGGTGGCAGACCGTGTTTTGGGCTTAATCCTCTCTCAGTTTGGCAAATGACTCTTTCTGACTCTTGACAGAATCAAGAGCATGCAGAATGGGGTTGAAAACAGTGTTACAGTATTTTATCTCGTTGCCTGTATTGTAATGTTGACAGATTTTATTTTGACAAACCTTTTACTCCATATTCCTTTTTGAGTTTACATCCTGTTGTATATCCAGGAAAAGAGGGTAAGTTTCATTTTCATTATGACACATTTGCATTACCTTCCTTTTGGGAGCTTATAAAGGGAATTGTTTGTTTGTGAATGCAAACTGTGTAGCCATGGATTACTATGTATTGCTTTCACGCATACAGTCCTGTGAAAAAGAAACTACAAAACCAATTTCAAGGAAGTCGGGACATTGTGTTAAACATAATAGCATTTATTATTAGCTCTATTTTTAAGCAAATATTTATAAACCTTTAATTTTATGGCTTCAACATGTTCCAAAAAAGCTTGGACGGGTGGCAAAAACGACTGAGAAAGTTGAGGAATGCTCATCAAACATCTGTTCGGAACATCCCGCAGGTGAACAGTCTTAACTGGGAACAGGTGGGTGCCAGTAAGAGTAGAAAAGGAGCTTCCCTGAATTGCTCAGTCATTCACAAGCCAAGATGGGGGAGGTTCACTGCATTAAAAATTCCATCAATGTTTAAAGGACATCCCCTCATGGGCTCAGGAACACTTCAGAAAACCAAAGTCAGTAAATACAGTTCACTGCTACATCTGTAAGTGCAACAGAACACTCTGCTATGCAAGGCAAAAGGCATTTATCAACAACACCCAGAAACGCCGCCAGCTTCTCTGGGGCTGAGCTCATCCAAGTGCAAAGTAGAAAAGTGTACTATAGTTTGACAAGTCCACATTTCAAATTGGTTGGGGAAATTTAGGACACCGTGCCCTCTGGACCAAAGAGGAAAAAAACCATACGGGCTGTTGTGGGCGCAACGTTTAAAAGCCAGTATCTGGAATGGTATGGGCCTGTGTATGGGCAGGGGTAACCTACATATCTGTGAAGGCACCATTAATGCTGAAAGCTACTGACAGGTTTTAGAGAAACATATGCTGCCATCCAAGCAGTGTCTTTTTCATGGGACGCCCCTGCTTATTTCAGGAAGGTAATGCCAAACCACATTCTGCAGGTGTTACCACAGCATGGCTATGTAGTAAAAGAGTGTGGGTACTAGACTGGCCTGCCTGCAGTCCAGACCTGTCTCCCATTGAAAAAAATGTATGCCGCATGATTAAGCGCAAAATATAACAATGGAGACCCCGGATTGTAGAACAGCTGAAGCTACACATCAAGCAAGAATGGGAAAGAATTCGACCCACAAAGGTTCAGTAATTACTGTCCTCAATTCTCAAACCTTGATTGAATGTTGTGAAAAGAAAAGGTGATGTAACACAGTGGTAAACATGACCTTATCCCGGATTTTTATGAATGGTGAAGCCATAAAATTCGAAGTTAAAAGTTTATTTGCTAAACACAAAAGTTAGCAGTTTGAACGTTAAATATTTTTTCTTTTGTAGCCTATTTAATTAAATGTAAATGACCATGATTTGCAAATCATTGTATTCTATTTTATATTTAACACAACCTCCCAACACCAATTGGAATTATATGGCTTTGTACATCCACTTTCAAAATAAGGTTATGTATTAGATCCAAATCAAGTTGGATCAATCCAAATCTAAACCGTACTCATCGGGCTTTTCTGTTTCAGTTCACTGTTCAAGCACTCATTCACGCAACACTATTTTGGGTTGCATACACACAGTTCTGATAGCTTTCTGCTGTTGGTCAGGTCAATGTCTTTGGTCTTTGTTATGTTGGAGCATGTGAACAAATATGTATCTCTGGTCTGGGCCTAAAATGGATGAATACGTGATATTAAGTTGCACATTTGTTCCTTGTTCATGTTAATGTTTACATCGATATCATCAGGCCAAAATTGGCCCACTAAAGAGCATATGGTTGAAATTACAACCTGCTTGGACATCATTTGTGTCTTGTGTATTTTCACATTGTTAATAAAAAAGAAGTGAATTAATCTGTCACGTTTTGCATGGTGGTAGTTGTAGCACCCCAAAAGCAGGGAGGAGCAGGGTGGATTGACCAAAATGTATTTAACAAATATACAAACAGGAGTACAATAGAAAAAACACTAAGTCAAAGTACTAAAACAAATGCCTGGAAATCACAAGGAACCAAAGTAACAAACAAAACTATGACAGGAAACAAAACATGACAGGAGCACACGTATACTCAAATACTCACATAAAGTCCAGAATTTCACAGGAAACCAAAGTAGCAAACAAATCCTAAGACAGAAAACAGAACACGACACATGCAGAGACACACACTCAACAGCAACAATGATTCGACACCGACTGGTCGAGCAGGGAGTCCTTTTAACAAAACACGAAATAATGACACAATGACCAACAGGTGTGCCAATGCAGGAGGAGCCCTACAGTGCCACCTGTTGGTCACAAACAGAACCACCCTAACACAGTCCTTAAAATAACCTACAATACATCATCAGCAAAACTACACCAAGGAGTTCACTGTAGCCGACCCAAATCTGTCAAATGTGAACCAGGGTTAGAATACTTTTGAATAGTGGTTTTCAAAGTGGACGGTATCGTGATATGAACTTTCGAAGGAGCGCTCGTGAGTAGACAGTTGGATGGAGGCATTGAAATTGTGAAGGGGGCGTTGGAGCAATTACAATAAAATGTGACATTGGTGGTGGTAGAAAGGGTGATTTAAAATGGGGCGATTTAAGTAAGCGTTCCCCCAGTGACTGCAACTAGACGTACGTGCCTGTATACCTGTACATTCAGTTTGTAGGCCTGATTTGAGTTCCATTTTCCTGATTTCCATTTTGTAATCCGACCTATATCAGTAATTGAATTGTCAGATGAACAACAATTAATAATATTTCACCAATCATGTAAACCATCTTTTGGGAAGACTCAATTTGTTTCGCATTTCTGGTCAACGATGATCAACGATGGTGGTTTTAAGTTCTCCAATCTCGAAATTAAGATGTCCCAGGCATAATTTATCAAGCCTTTCACATCTAACCATACAACTGTGTTTTTAAAACCATATACTGTACGCTTGTTTCATACATTTTTTTGCCTGATCTAAATCGTAGTTTCTAATCGTTACTCCATTTTCTGCCTCTAAAAACAGTTTGCATTTTTTCCTCCAGGGATAGCTATGGCACCCCCAGGAGCATCAAAAAAGAAGTGTAGGCAATACTCTGTGGACTACTTGAAGTATGGAATTATACAATCCACCGACCAATCCACAACAACCCTTGTGCTTGGTTTGTGAGAAAAACTTTTCTAATAGGCTACTCAAACATTTAAAGAAGATTAATCTCGATAAATCTGGCAAAACACTGGTGTTCTTTCAATCTCTTTGTGATGAATTGTTGAAGCGAAAAACAATGGATATGTTTATTTCCTCATCGAAAAATTAATTTCGAGGTGTTTGTGATTGAAAAATAAATGTTAACCATTTTTGTTCGTTAAAATGTTTTTTTATACTTTTTAAACTGTTTGTAATTGGAGAATCAACCAATTCTTATGTCATTTAACATTACCGTCATTCTGGCGTTCATTGGAGGGGGTTGGGGGGGGGGGCGCACTGGCATTTTGGACCGGCGGTGAAGGGGGTGGTGCCAAAATGTTTGAAATCATTCATTATAGTTGGCGTTTATGTTGTTTCGACTTTTGTTTTTATTTAGTTCACGTTTTTTTAGAGCAGATTTGTTAGTTTTTATTAAGTTAATTTTTTTAGAAAATAACTGGTTTTATTAGTTTCAGTATTTTTTTTAATTTTCACAATATATGGCGTAATTGTCAAGTGCAAGACATAAGTTGTAGCTTTTGTTTTATTTGATTTTGTTCAAAAATTGTGTTGTTTTTTTTTTTTTTTTTAATTTTTGTTTTTGTTTGCATCCATCCATCCATCCATTATCTAATCAGCTAATCTTCATGAGGATCGGGGGCGTGCTGGACCCTATCCCAGCTGTCTTCGGGCAGAAGGCGGGGTACACCCTGAACTGGTTTCCACCCAATCGCAGTAGAGTAATCGAAAAGTAATTAAAAAATATCCATGACTTATGTTACTTGACATTAATATTATGATACTGTACTTGCCTTCCGATACTAATTTTTAACAGGTGGCTTGTATCTGTACCAGGCACTGGGGTGTCGGGGGGGTAAACCTTGGGACTGGTTGCCAGCCAATTGCATAAATTGTAATATAGAATCAAAGGGTAGCTGTATCGAGGAACTTAAGAAAACCAAAAGTGAGTTCAAATCTAGTCTACGGCCTTCTGATGTGAAATTTGCATGTTGTCTCCCGTTTCACCATTTGGTCATGATTTATCTTTAACTAACGTCCAAAGAACAAAAAGGGGAAATCAAAATTCGAAGACTGGAACTTTTTGAAACAGTCCCCCGTGAAAAATCACAATTGTAATCCTTCACATCCTGGAGAGACGAAATATTTTATGAAAAGAGTGATGACTGCGCATGAGCAGTAGATGGCAGTGTGTATCCAGTAATAAAAAAAGCAACAAGACGCGCGCGACTTGCGTCCCAAAAATGTTTACGTATAGTTGTCGCATACACCCGTACGCTATGGAACTTGGTAAAACACCATCAAACAACACTAAAGATAGTCTTCATGCAATATGAAACGTATTTAATGTGGTTAGGAAGTGTTTTAATTGGAATGATATGGTTTTATTTTAAAAGTGCTGCAAATTAATCACATGACGAGGTGCCTTTTGAACCCTCACACTGCGTGTCACGGAGTGGGTTTAATAAGGCAACCCTTTCGGGGGGCGGGGGGTTGCTCTATGAATAGGCAACCTATGCTACGTCCGACCATAATAAAAGCCTGTCAACTAAATCGGAGTAGTCGTCGCTCTGAAACATATAGTCGACTAATCCCTTGCGTCTAGTTGGTGGAAATCCCCACGTGGTTCCCACTCCTCTCAAAAAAAAAAAAAGAACAAGAAAAAAAGAAAGAAAGAAAGAAAAACAACTTTGGAATTGCGGAGCCCTTGTCGTGATTGCAGAGGGGAAAGGGGTCTCAGGCAGGAGCATCTCGCAGGACAAAAACGAGCTGGTCATCTACAGCAACGCACTGGGACGCGCGATACGGGAAGCTACCGAACCTTATTCCCTCTTTAGCAGTGGTGCTGGAGAAGATGAGTTCCTGCGTATGAATGAAAAAGAGCGGACTACACACCACTGGCCATGTAGAGAGAGGTTTTACTTCTATTTTGGAGAGATCACTGAACGTCTTGTTTAACTGAACGTATATTTTACCTGCGAGCAAAGTCAAGACTCGTTGTTGGACCACACGCTGAATGCTTACTTAATGAGTGGAGTTCATAACCTCGCAAATTAGACAGCACTTGGAGGTTTGGAACTTTTTCATTGACTTTTGGACTCAGCGGTTGTGCTCTTTCGGAAGTCGCAGATTAAAAAAAAAAACTGTATTGCCACTATTTAGTTGAATTATTTTTCTCTTCTGTGGAGTGGACTTAACTGTTAACGTTTGTGAAAATGACTTCAGCCACTGTGCTGATGTTAATTGCCTGCGCTTTCTCGGTGCGCTGCAGCTCAGTGCCAGAGACTTCGAGCTCGCCCGCGGAGTCGTGCGCGTCGTGCGGCTTCAGGGCACCGGATCAGTCGGAACGAGTGAACGTCGACTTCTTGGAGGCGGTCAAGAGACACATACTGAACAGGTTGCAGATGAGGGAGCGACCGAACATCACCCATCCCATCCCAAAAGCCGCGATGGTGACAGCGCTGAGGAGGCTGCACGCCGGTAAAGTGCGAGAAGACGGTCGAGTGGAGATCCCCAGTTTTGACGGACAGGCGTCCTTCAACAACGAGGTTCACACGGAGACTTCGGAGATTATCAGCTTCGCCGAAAGTGGTAGGATTCTAATTCATTATTCATCACGACACCTGGAAGAAATGTGTCCGGCTTCGAGCCGTAATTGGCAGCGCATGAAATCCATCTATTTGTTTTCAAATACACAAGCGATAGTGCGCGAGAAAATAAATGGCTTACATTTTAGTTTCAATGAAAAATGTCATGGGAACGTTCTGAAATCAATACAATTACACAATTTCGTTTTAATGTGTTATTTCTTCAGACGTAGTTTTACAACAAGCCATTTACTCACAAATCTTAAGATACAAACCTGAAAGGGAAAATTGGCAGAAGCACGATGTTATTATGCCTAATTTAAAAATAGCTAGCTGTCATTTGGCACCGTAGCTGTAATTGCAAGGTTGCTCTTGAAACTCGTCTTCTATCTATCTATCTATCTATCTATCTATCTATCTATCTATCTATCTATCTATCTATCTATCTATCTATCTATCTATCTATCTATCTGTCCATCCATCCATCCATCCATCCATCCATCCATCTATCTGATCGTATACAGTTGTTTTCATGTTTACATACCGTGGAAGAATTTGTTAAATGTTAACCATTCTTTCAATAAAACACGAGTGATCTGGCAAAACACCTTCATTTGACTTAAAATGAATTACAGTGTAAGATATTTCAAAGTAGCAAAAGTATTAAAAAAAATACCTATGGTAAGAAATAAAATATAACAATAAAATGGTCCATGGAACATTAAAGTATGAAAACCTGTGAACATTATCTATCCATCAATCCATCTCTCTCAATCTTTCTCTCTCTCTCTCTCTCTCTCTCTCTCTCTCTCTCGCTCTCTCTCCCTTTCTCTGTTTCTATCTAGCTACTATCTATCTCCACAGAAATATGTATAAATACAGTATATAAATACATATTTCTATATTTATTTGCGTGTGGATACAAATTCCAAGTCCCTTCTTTGCATCTTTGTTCTTGCATCGATTGTCCAAAGAGAACACCCTTATCTACCTTTTCACGCATACAGTCTGCATGTGCGTGCGCACACACACACACACACACACACACACACACACACACACAAAGTGGATGCTCCACAATTTTATGCACGTGACAAAAATGTCGCACTTGTCACTTCACCGCAAGACTAACTTCTTTAATGAATGGAAAATGTTATTTTAACTAGAACAAAACATCTACTTGGGTACACTAAAACTACAATGGCATAAAGGCAAGCGCTCTCACCGTTCCTGCCTTTTCTTATTGACCCAGCCGTTAAAATCCGCCTGAATGGGCTGCTGTCATGGAATGGGAATGATCTGAGCACCCTCATGACAAGGGAACAAAAGCCAGGGAATTATTATTAGAGCTCTATGTGTTCCTTCTGAATGCTACATGTCAACGATAAGGGAAGAAAACTGAGAAAACAAAAGAAATTGCGCAGAATAATGCATGTGACATTTGAGTCATTGTAAGCGGAAGGGGTGAGTCTGGGTGGAGGGGTGTAGTTGTGGTGATGCTGGAGGGAGAGGGCGGGGGTGATATTGTGTGTGTGCCCATAATGCAGTGTTATAAAGCACGTTTTTGTCATTCTAAATGTCCAACGGGCTCCTTTGCTTCTTCTTCTTCTATTTCTGTTTTTTTTTCTTTTTTTTCTGTTTAGCTCTATTCTTCCTCACACCTTTGAGCTTTTGTGCGGTATTGTACGACGGAGCTGGCTTGGGTCCCTGCTCCCCGGTCCCCGTTTGCCTCCTGGCCAGCTGGCTCAAGACCCACAGATCACATACTGCCAGCTGGGGCAGTGTTCAGAGGCAAGGTCTCTAGAAAGCCAGGCAAACTTGCATGAGGGAGGCTCAATTGTTGTTGTTCTTTCCAGTTTGAGACAAGGCAGGTTGAGAAGTGAAGTATGGCGATCCACAACAAGAACAATGACGATGATGCTTATGATATTGTGTTGTTTTGTCGTGCAATGGTTTTTGATTTCTCTTCTGCCTCTCCTCTGGTTCAAATTAGATCTGGTGAAGGGAAAAGGTCTCTCATTTTGCTGTTGCGGGTGGATAAGATGAGGTCAGTTTGCGTTTGTAGATAATGGCAGCTTTTCTCTGTAGCTTTGGTTCATTTCAGAGATCAGAATTGAAATGTGCAAAGCATCCATCCATCCCTCCATATCTCCATTACCCAAGCTACCTATCCTCACGAGCGTCGCTGCGCGCTGGAGACTATCTCAGGTGTCTCCAGGCAGTAGGCGGGGTCCACCCTGATGTGGTCGCCAGCCAATTGCAGGGCACACATAGACAAACAACCATCCGCGCTCACATTCACACCTAGGGACAATTTGGAGTGCCCAATCAACCTGCCATGCATGTTTTTTGGAATGTGGGAGATAACCAGAGTGCCTGGAGAAAACCCACACAGGCATGGGAAGAACATGCACACGCCACACATTAAGGTCAACTCAAGACCCTTGCAGTGTGAGGCCGAAGTGCTAACCAGTTGAGCTGCCATGTGCAAACCAATACGTGCATTTCTCAAAACAGTTCGTAGAAATAGCAAAATATATTTTTCACCTGCAAAAGCCATTTTCTTTCACAAATTCCATAATACACCGAACAAAAGTAAATATTTGCGACACTGAACATGTCAGTTCCTTGAGAACACCAAGTTTTTGTGTCATTGTGGAAAAGGCGTCAAATCCCTTAGTCAATGATGTGAATATAACAGTGTACTCTGGAGCAGACCCGTCCCCAGAGCCCAGCCTTAAGGGGGGCAGCCAATGATTATTAATACCCTACATACATCACTTTTCTCCATATACAGTCAAACCTCGGTTCTCGAACGTCTCTGTTCTCGACCAAATCGGTTTTCGACCAAAAATTTCTCGTTTTTTTATGCCTCGGATTGCAACCGAAAATCGGTTCTCGATCAAACTGAGCGCACTTGAATGCGCCACTTGACTCCTCTCGCCTTCCTTACACGAGGAAGTGACGCTTCCTCGGGTAGACGAGGAAGTGACGCTTCCTCGTGTAGCGTTGCATTCTGAGCAGACATGTTCAATTAAGATTTTTTTTTTTTAAAGCGCGTGGTTTAGGTTTTCGAACAAATCGGTTTTCGAACAGCCTTCTGGAACGGATTATGGTGGAAAACCGAGGTATGACTGTATTTGGATACATTCGTGTAGCACTCCGAGTCAATAGTCTTGAATGGCAGCCTTTTGCGACCATCAGTGGCAAGCATTATCATAGACAACATTTACCATACATATACATAAACGCCTTATTGAGAACGTCGACGCTGCAGCTGTACTGCATACAATACAATACATCTTTACTTATATAGCGCTTTCACAACCGCTGCAGTTGTAACAAAGTGCTTTACAAAACAGTGAACATAAAATAACAAAATAATATAACACAACACATAACATAAAACACGGACAGTCATGCAATCTTTACCTTTTATCCTGCATACGCCTTGTTGTTTGAAGCAGTCCTTTCACCAGCGGATCAGACACATCATGCTCAAGTTGTGCACCCGTCGGCTACAAGCTAAGTTTGAAAGTAAACAAGAAGCTGGAGCGTCCATTGACGGAAAAAGAGATTGGTAGACTTCTCCTGTCCCATGTAAATCCGTTTCAATTCCGAGCGGCAATTCTCAGTTCCAAATACACATCCGTGCTCCGCGCCAACGCTCCTCCCTTCTCATCCTCGGCTCCACAAGCCTTCCATCCAACCACACCAGCGCAGACTGTCCAACAGCGCCGACATCTCCGCTAACCAAAACTGGGGGTGAAACAGGGCTGTGAAAAATCCTGCCCATTACAGGCTCAAAAAACACAAGCGCCCAGAGGCTGTCCAGCAGCGCCAGTCAAATAGCGCCGACATTCCTCCCAATCAAAATCAGTCTTGGTACACGTGGGCTACCAAGAAGGCGCAACCACCAAGCACAGATTTTTTTCTCCTTTGATGAATATCGTGGCCAAAACCGCTGAAAACAGTCCACATTGGGTCAACACGAAGTAACAACAAACACCATGTGACACAAGAAAATACAAGAACAACAACAAAAAAAAAAGCAAAGCTCTTGAAGAGCACTTGCCGACGGCTGCCAACTACGGCCCATCTTGGATATATCATGCATGGCAAAGTGAAACTATCTGTGAAGACTCCTCGTTCACTTGCTACTTGGAGATGTATCAGAAAGCAAGAACTCATTGGATTAATACTGAATCATTGCTTATGATTTTATTTTGTCATTCTAATTCAATTTTACAAAAACGTTTGCCGATTTGATGCCAAATACAATGGACACATCCAATATGCCAGATGTGCTGACATTGCTTTGAAAGGGCCACCCAGTTCAACGGGCATGTGCAGCAGTAAATCAATCCTCATTTTAGATGTCCAAACAATTTGTGGCTCCTGTGGTTTCTTTTATGAAATGGCTCTTTAGTTGGACACTAATGTGGTATTTCACTCCTCACTTGCCATAGTGTGACGCGTCATGACAATCTAAGCACGCAATGTAGAAGCTATGCATCATTTAATGTCCGAAGACTGCCGTCAATATAAACCAAAATTTGTGTTGACGTCTCGACTTATGTTCTATCAGAATGATTACGGATTTTATGGTGATGGCTCACTACAAGGTTGAGGTCACTTAATGTGAGAAGTGTTTTGTCCATAAAATTCACAATATTGGGGTGATCAGTGTGATATTTTCTGAGGTTGATGTGGGTATAAATACAGATTTCTTCATACATTTCAATGAGGAGTGATTGCAGTTTTCTGACATATCAAGCTCTTTTTTTTTTTTTTTTAACACTTATATTAAGTTCGAGACTGCTGCTCCAAGTGCCATTCTACTACAATGTCCTCGGCTCTTATTATTTGCACATACGTACATATTTTACAGATTGCAGATTCACTTTGAAAAATGTGCCGGACTCGCACATGCAAACATTGACGTATTTGTTGCACATAAGGCTGCATCCCAAACCTTATTCTCAGTTAGGCCCTGATTGGCTGTTACAGATAAGCTTGGCCATCAATCAAACAAAAATCAGACCACTGTTTCCTTATATTTTTAATGTTTTTGTCATAAGCAACTCAACGTTGGTATTTCAATCAGTGCCTTAAATGGGGTGTTACAACCATCTCGGTGGGCGGTCACAGCCTTCTACGACCCACAAGAGGTGACGGGTCTGCTCTGGAGTGATGTTCTGATCTGAACTGCGGCTGAAGTTTTTATGACATTTCTTCTAAATTGTAGGATACAACTTAGTGCATATGGAAAGATTGATTGCAAGAGACTGGGGAAGATTCACATTTCAGGTTTATTGTTTGCACTGTAATTTGCTGACAAACCATCATCAGAAGGGAAAAAAAACAGCACTGCTGAGCACAAAGGAAAAAAACAAAAACAAAAAAAAAGGTGAAATGTGAATAAAGGACATAATCTTTCGGAAAAGTGTACATGCACCACTGTAGGAATCACAGTGCAGTCTTTCTACATCTTTTGGGCCACAAATTGTCATCACAACAATTATCTACACTTCATTTGAGCTGGTTGTTATTGACTATTGGTTCATCTTCACATATTGACAGTATTTACCTTGATGAGAAAAAGATTCACCTGGGATGTATGGAAAGATAGTTGACATATGACAACTTTGACTATGACAACCATTTTGCACGCAAAGACTAATGAATGAACTAATGCCGACATATTGTGGGGTTTGAAACAATTCAAAAGAAACCTACTGTCATACGTTTTGATCAACATGACATCAACCTTTGATAATGTAGGAAACAGCGATGAGAACTTGACATCGTAAGCCTTTCCTTGGATGCGCCAAAGCAGTTGCAACTTGTTCAAAGAAATAAGAAAGTGCTTTTTTGAGGCGCACAAGTGACATATTTATGTGAAAATTGAACATCTGAAAAATTCAGTTTTGATCTGAGAAATGTATCAAAGCAGCTGAGAAAATTTGTCATTGAGAGGTTTGGTTCGGAGCTCCTTATGTCTCCAAAAGGGAACATCGATGAGAGGAAGCTTAATTACGGCAGGTGATTTACTACCAGGGGCGCCAAGGCAGTCAGTTAGCACGTCGGCTTCACAGTGTAGAGGTGCAGGGGTTTGATTCCGGCTCCGGCCTTCCTGTGTGGAGTTTGCATGTTCTGCGTGGGTTTTCTCTGGGTACTCCGGTTTCCTCCCAAATTCCCAAAACATCCATGGCAGGTTAATGGAACACTCTAAATTGTCCCTTCATGTGATTGTGAGCGCGAATGGTTGTTTGTCTATATGTGCCCTGCGATTGGCTGGCAACCAATTCAGGGTGCCCAAAGAGAGCTGGGAAAGGCTCCGGCACGCCCTCGACCCTCGTGAGGATAAGCGGCTTAGAAAATGGACACTGAGGTGTCAGTTGGCAGGTTTACATCAGGACAAACACTCTTTCATGTGGCTGGTGTCTCTCATGACGCTCTTGGACCAGTCCCAAACATTTTGTATATGTTTTAAACTTTGACCGTTCATTGTATACCTTCTGGTTGGATACATAATTCACAAACATTAATTAAATGCATGTCCAATTTACTCCAATAATAGCGGTGCACTCACGGATTCGATGTCAGCCAAAAGTTTTGAATTTCAAACTTGGCCCACCATCCTCATCATCTCTCACTGCCTCACCCCATACTGACTTGAGAGTGCTGAGGAGTCATGCCTGAACAATGGCAGCAAAATGCGCACACGCCTCGGCTCATGTTTAGAACTACAGCGCCATGGCCACACCCTCGTCTTTTTGCGATGTGCCGTCGTGTTTCACGGCATTGAGTAATGAGTTGCTTCTCTGCCAGCTCTCCTGCTTCCATGGCCCCTTCCCTCACCTGCGCCACTGAGAGGCTTGTGGCGCAGGTAAAGACAAGCTGAAGCAGCCCATTATCCACACAAGCCCACCCAGGTGTCCTAACTGCTGATCTTCACGAGCAACCTCACTTTGCCGGGTCAGCCAAGACGTGTTGGGGCCAGTTCAAAACGGTCTGAAATAATGGATGAAAAGAAAAATCCTCAAAGGGACCATTAGTAGCGAAACGGTAATTTGCTTTGTACGTTCGCTGTGTGCTTTCAACATTGAAATAACACAATAGAATATGCACAAAAGGTATAGAGTTCTAGGAAAATAATCTTCTGGGCCCAAGTAAGGCAGTTACATTCAGAATATGTATATCATTAGATTATTAGTAAACATTTGGTTTTTAATCGATGATTTTATGATCTCTGAAGGAACATCTGTATTTTTTTTTCCTTGTGTGTATTTTTTAGTGCACTGCCTTCAAACTATTCATACAGTCATGCTGTTACATTATCCTGTAGAGCAGCTGATGTACCCGATTCCACTGTCTGGACAGAATATAATGAATGAATCACATTGTATTCAGGACAAATCAACCCCCCCCCCCCCCAAAAAAAAGCAATACTTGTCAAGCTGAAATCGAGCAAATCTATTTCTGATAAGTTCTTAGAAACTTCAACTGTGTCTCTGCCTGTTAATCATACTGCCACTGTATTCTTGTTTCTTTGAACACTCCCCCAGTTTTTAGGCTTTCTAATGCTCGGTGTTGTTGAGGCAAGTACCATGCATGGTGCTGAGGGGAGGTTAGTTACATTTGCTCAGAGGAGCTTTTACCGCCTTCACAAATAAAAGCTGTCGTTAAATCGGGTTCTTTATGTGAGCATGTACAGTATCTAACATGCACTTGATGGCCAGCAGTATTGGGAGGCCTGATGTGTGATGTATTACTTTGCATGGTGGTGGTTGTGTGCATGGATGGATGGAAATGTGTGCATGTACAGTGGTTGCGCTTGAACTGGTCTGAACAAGTCCATGTGTGAATGTAAAGCTGTGCTTTACAGGAGGAAGAGGCGTGAGGCGCCTTTTAGAGGGGGCCATCTTTGGTAGCCACATGTTGACACTGACAAACACTAATCAGTCTGCAAACAAAGTAATTTAGCCACTTTTAGGGCACTGCTCTGCTTGAGAACTTGTGCCAAGTTTCTTGAAATAGAAACCTTTCAAGATGCATTTGGGTAAATTGGAAGACATAATTGAGCTCTCACTGGCAGTATTTTTTTTTTCTCTCCGCTAAGCCCACCCTCACCTTTAGACTTGTGGAATCTCTTCTTTGTACTCTTTTAGAAAGTGGCTAGTGTCATGTAAATGTCTTTTATTTTTTTCCCCCCCATCTTGCATTTTGCTGGAAAGCCACGTGTTTCAATGCTGGGCTGCTGCGCGGCTGTCTCCCAGTGCCTCACAGGGAGCTTTGTGCTGTCACTCTTCGGGTACTTGCACTGGAAGGAGGAGAGAATGGGTGGAGTTCAGTGGGGTGCTAAAAGTGAACTCAATGAACCCCCCAGGGGTCTTGGCCGTGTCCGCCATCCTAACACCTTTTCACTTACATCCTCGCTCTTTTTTTTTTTTTTTTTGTCTTCCTCTCCTCAGATCTCTTCAATCTCTTGCTCTTTGGTCCTGTCACTTACAAATTGGGGCCTCACTTACCCCACTGAGCAGGATTCTTACTCAAAGTGTACATACGCGCAAAAGCTGAAAATGGCGTACAGCAAAAAATGGAAAGGAAAAATGGAAGGAAATCTTACCTTGATAAATCACTTGATTGGATATTCATGTCCAATCAAGTGTGGACATAGATGATTCTTATATATCACCATCGAAAATCTTCAATGGTCAATGCAAAGCAGCACACAAATGTAAATGAGCCATGCTGCTCATTGTTACAGTATATGAAGAGAGACCGAAATTGAGGTGCTTATCAGCGAGGAGGGCAAGGAAGAGCATTTTGTTTGGTAGCCGTGTCAGCGGCACAACAAACAAAAGAAAATGCAGCGAGCTGTGGTGACTATGATCGGTTCGACGTGGAAGACGGCACAAGGAAATTGCTCTGCCTTGAAAGTAGATGCCTAAGAAAAGAAAAACGCATTGACTGCGTGTCCCTACCGCTGGTGGGGGCAGGGGCACACCCTGGCTTGACACATGGATACTGCCTGAGCGTCTGGTGGACCTCTCTGTTGCTGGACAAAGATCCAAGAGCACACTTCCAGGGACTAGCCAGTTATTAAGAGCCAGGATATGTTTGTGGTCCTGGAATGCTCCCCCCTATTTCTTGCAACTTTTCTATCTACAATGTAGGATGTTACCGAAAGTACAGTTGATGCTCATACGGCAATCAAACGGATTGGTTCACATCCTGACATTATTATCACCATTATGATCTATCTCAATAAATTAAAACCTTATCCCCAAGGCGAATTTAAAAACTCAAAAGGAGAGGCTGAATTTAAAACAACTTTCACCGACTGAAAATCGTACACAAAGAAAAAAATCTGTAGGTAATCTATGACTCTTCAAAGAGACATCATTTAAATCAAGTCAAGTCACATTTATTTATACAGCCCTTAATCACAAACAGTCTCAAAGGGCTTCACATGCCCACAGTGGACAAGTATTCACGACATCCCCTGGCCTTTTCCTTGCCCCAGGAGGGCAAGGAAAAACTGAGAAACCTTGAGAAGGGGCCGCAGATGGAAGAATCCCACTTCCAGGATGACCAGGTTGCAATGGATGCTGAGTGGGCAACATTTGAAACAGTATTCATTCATTGATTCGTTTTCCAATCGGCTTTATCCTCACAAGGATCATGGGGGGTGCTGGAGCCTATCCCAGCTGTCTTCGGGCAGTAGGTGGGGGACACCCTGAACTGGTTGCCAACCAATCGCAGGGCACGTGAAACAGGATTGTACTTTATAAAATCCATTAACAAGATGAAAACACTGCAGGGAGACGCCTTTGGAGAGGTTGGCCCTCCTCTGAACCCAGCTCAGTTGGTCAATGAAGAAATCTTCATCGCAGCACCTCCGAGTAGTCGACCCAGCTCTTGTCCAGCTCAGTCGGTGCAAATCATGTCAAAACGATCGGAGCAGAATTCATACAGCGACATCCAATTAGGTCATCATCACCTTGCCCCTCTCCAGATCAGGGAGGCGGGGGAAGGAAGAACAGAGGAAATGGCAGTCCAAACAGGCAACATGTAGTTCAACAAAATGCAGGAATAAACAAATGAGACTTAAGTTGGGTTTTAAACATTTCAACTAAGGTAGCTGCTCTAATTTGCATGTGTGGGGCATTCCAGAGCACTGGAGCCCGAATGGAAAATGCTCGAGAACTTGTGGACTTCTTTTTGGCTCACGGAATAAAACACCAGCATGTTGTGAACGAAGAGTTTGGGGAGGAATATACGGTGTCACTCAGTCAATGAGATAGGAAGGTGATAAGCCATGTACCATTTTATAAGTAATAGCAAAACCTTGATATTGCATCTCAAAAATGCCAGTTGGCTAGTATTAGGGTAATGTGATGGAACTTCCTCATCCTCGTCTGGAGTCAAGCTGCAGCATTTTGTACTAACTGCAAGTTTTTACCAGTGAATAATATGTTGCAATAATTGAGGCGAGACGTAAGAAACTCATGAATTATGATTTCTGCGTCACCAGGATATAAAATGGGACATCTCACCAATGTTGCGACAGTGAAAAAACGCAGTTGTAGTTATATTCTTACTTTGCATTTGAAAAGAAAGCATTGAATCAAATATAACACCGAGATTTTTTATTGAATCACTTTGCATGATATGACATTTTTCGAGGCTGAGAATAGTGTCTTTGAATAGGCTCCGATGGCGAGCAGGGCCAATAATCATCATCTTGGTTTTATCTGGGTTAAGAATAACAAAATTAAAAATCATCCATTTTTTAATTACAGCTAGGCACGCCTCAAGATTACAGGAACTGCACGGGTTAGTTATTTGTAACGGCATATGTAGTTGGGTATCACCAGCATAACAGTGAAAACGAAAGTTATATTTACGTAGGATCTCACCGAGTGGAAGTATGTGAATGCTGAACAATAGAGGACCAAGTACTGATCCCTGTGGGACTCCATATGTAACATTACAAAACTCAAAAGTCCTATTACCATAAATAACACGGCACGTGTGGAAAGAGCTAGGCGTGAAATACCAACACAGGTTCTGGGGCATTCCAATGTTATGATCGACGGTAGGCGACCCGGTGATCCAGTGGTTAGCTCGTCGACTTTACAGTGCTGAGGTACCAGGTTCAATTCCAGCTCCGGCATCCCTGTGTGGAGTTTGCATGTTCTCCCCGGGCTTAAGTGGGTTTTCTCCGGGTACTGCGGTTTCCTCCCACATTCCAAAAGAACGATGCTCAGTGCTGCAGACTGAGACCAAAGTGGTCTCATTTGTGACCAGTTTTTACACATGTACAAGTAAAAACTTTAACAAGTTGCACTTATACGCAAGTGCATGTTTTAATTTTCCTTCCAACACAGTTTCACAACAAATGACATGGTGGTTGAAAGTTGCCCTCTGTACACTGCTTTAGTCAATCTCCTTGAGTTGCTAAATTAGGTCTAAGAGGTTATGGTTAAAATAATAATTGCGGTTATATCTAGGTAGACTTAATAAATGCTATTATTATTATTATTATTATTATTATTTTTCAGAAATCACGAAAAATGTAACCAAATACAGATATCTTATTTACTTATTATTTATTTATTAGTAATTTAATTTCAGGGGGTAGAATTGAGTGATCTATTTAACTAAGAATGTAGCCTATTTTGGCAGAGGTGGCCATCATCCTGCTGAGTTTGGCATTTTTTTCTTGTCAAAATATGACTTCGTCCATTATTCTAAGTAAATGGCTATATTTAAAATCTATAAAATCTTCATAATTGCCAGCCCGGTCATTGAAATTATAAATGTTATCTTCTGAATTGTGAGCTGTTCTTTTCCCAGTGTGTCCGCATTAATAAATCACCACAACGCTCACATGATTTAGGGGTTAGATGTACAGCAAAAACAAGTCTCACCACACCCTGTGTGTGTGTGGGGGGGGGGGTGCTCGTGGGTGGTCAGTTCTCTTCTATGTCTTCACTCGACCCTTTCAAGTACACGTGCACATAATCACACTGTAAACAATGATTTTAGAAAGTGGTCAATATGGTCCATTAAAACCATCCAAAATTTACCAGATTATTTTTAGCAGGAAAGTATTTATTTAATTAAAGAGTAAGTATCGTAAAGAGAGCATGCATAATGACTATCATTGTATAAAATATTAATATACATATATTTTACATAAAATGTATCTACGCTAAAAAAAAAACAAAAAAAAAAACAATAGAATCTAAGAAAACTGTATAGGGTAATCTAGAGCCACTTTAATTGGGAAAATATAAATCACATCGTTTTGGTAAAGAGTACCTTAAAGTGAAAAGATCCAACTAACATAAATTGAGCAAAGTTTACTTGACATTTATGGTTAAATTTGCCTATATACTGCAATATGTGCATGGGTTACACCTCGACTCCCCACCCGACGGTCGTGGGTTCTATCCTGTACACTTGAAGCATTTCATGTCTTGTTTTCAGGCTTAAAAGCAAGATACTGGACTCCAGTTTCTCGTGTTGCTGTGTCATCAGTTGGTGAATGACAGTGTTCAAGAGGGGCTAAAAAGTAAAAGCCCATTTCCCACTCAACTTTTATGTATTTATTTGATTCATAATTATTAATTGATAGTACAAAAAATCTGGAGTATATTTGACTCAATTTCAATGAGTAATTTAGTTGTGGAATGTAATAAAATGTGAGGTAAACTTTACCTAATTTATGGAATCATTTCATAGCTTTTGAATTAAAGTATGTTTCACCCAAAACATCTGATTTAAATTTACCTAATTCAATTGGCTGCAAATTGTTAATGTATTGAGTAGATTCTCTCTGGGTTTTTTTTGTTTTTGTTTTGTTTTTTGTAGCTAGTGTACTGGACGAAAGAAGATTCTATGGCTCTTAATGTAATCTTTTAAAGGCTCCCATTATAATGTAATAAATTTGATTCCCTTTTTAAAATATACATTTATCAAAATATAGTATAAAGAGAATGGACTTGGATTTCATATATCAGTTTCAGGTGTACAAACATTGTTTCCATGACTCACAAACCCAACTAAAAGAAAGCTCTTCGACAACAACAAAAATCAGTAGCCAGACGTTGAGGTTCTGATAGGGTTCAAATTTCCTGTTCAGTACAACATGTTACAGCACAGCCTCACCTTTCGCAAGGTCCAAAACACCCTGCGAAGAGTGAACATATACAAATAATGGACCATTGAAAAATGGGTTTGTCACCCTCTAGTTAGAGTTTACCATCCCATACTCTTTCAACACATTCCAGACACCAAAACATAAAAACAAGATTTCGAAATATGAAGATTTCCAGTGATTACATTGTGTTGACTGGTTAGATCCGAGAAGAATCTGTAAAATTCTCATATGTAAATGTACTGGCTGTACATTTATGCTTCCAGTAAATATTTACATGTGTTTGTTCTGTTTTTATTTTCTTATACACAAACACACATACTGTGTATATATACAAGGCTTGCGTAAAATATACAGTATAATTCCTATTTATACATTATTTTAAATCCATGTGCTTACCAGTGCAGACACAACATTTGAGTGAAGATGATGATGATGAATGGCCCGTGCAAAAAAAAAAGGAAAAAAAAAAGAAAACTGTATCCTGCATAAATGAGCTCGTAGCAAAAAAAAAAAAAAAAATCAGAACAATGTGCAGGTTGCTTCACTGATGCTGCGATATTAGCCTGGAATGTGTGAAGAAATTGGGATCTGCTTACATTGGAGTTTGCAAAGTTTTAACCACAATATTTTACATTACTTACAAACATATGAAAAGGCTTTTTTTTTCTTCATTGATTTAATAAGTGCCACGTTTTCCGTATTTGTACTGACGATGTTTTTCTTTGCTGTGTGTCCCAGCAGATGAGTACACGTCATCAAAGTCCAGTCTTTATTTCCTCATCTCCAATGAAGGCAACCAAAACCTGTATGTATCCCAAGCAAACTTGTGGCTCTTCTTTCGGGTGTCGCCGGCCGGTCCTGAGAAAGGCTTGCGAAGGAAGGTGACAGTGAAGATCCACTACCAGGAAGCTGGAGCTGTGAGCAATGTCGAAGGAGTGCAAGGAGGAGGTGATGGAGGGGTCACAGGGCACTGGGCCCTGGTGGAGAAGCGCGTTGAGCTAAAACGCAGCGGTTGGCATACTTTCCCCCTCTTAGAGGCAGTCCGGGCAGTGTTTGGCAAAGGTAGCCGTCGACAGGACCTGGAGGTCCACTGTGAGGGATGTGAGACGGCGGGAGTGGCCCCAGTGCTGGTGGACCCGGGTGACCCCTCCCACCGACCATTCCTGGTGGTCCGTGCAAGACAAGTGGACGGAAAGCACCGCATCCGCAAGCGGGGGCTGGAGTGTGACGGCACCAGTGGGGGTCTATGCTGCCGGCAGCAGTTTTATATCGACTTCCGTCTTATCGGCTGGAACGACTGGATCATCGCCCCTGCGGGCTATTACGGCAACTACTGTGAGGGCAGTTGCCCAGCTTACATGCCTGGCGTGCTGGGATCAGCTTCATCCTTCCACACAGCAGTCGTAAACCAGTACCGCTTGAGAGGAATTAGCCCAGGTTCGGTCAACTCCTGCTGCATCCCCACCAAATTGAGTACTATGTCTATGCTCTACTTTGACGATGAGTACAACATCGTCAAGAGAGATGTGCCCAACATGATTGTGGAAGAGTGCGGCTGTGCTTGAGTCCACTTTGGCCCTCAATTCTCTTTGAACATCCAGCAAGGCCTTTTTATTTTCTACAACCGGACCCTTTGTACAGTAGACATATACAGTACAAGAAATGTATTGCTACTGTATGTGCGGATGAGACACGCTGTAGTATAAATCCGGTATCCAAATGTGCGGAAGTTTGGTTGCACATGTTCATATGAGTGTATGTATTTATCGGACTGAGTGATATGCTTGCTGTCTGACCTGGAACTAGACAGCATTGGGAGGAGAAGGGAACGAAGATCACCAAATGGTACTTTAGCTGTACTTTGCCGTTTTAAATTAAGTATATGGGCCTCGCGCCGCCACCTGAAAGAAGACAAGAAGCATTTAAGGAAAGTAACATGATCAGCCAATGACATTATTGGTGTTGTCCCCAGACTCCCCAACCTCTCCCCCAAGCCCCTAAGTACTTTAAGCACATGGCAGACTTTTTTTAAATTTTTTTTTTTTAAGCACTGACAGTTCATCAGCTTACACGATTCGGAACACAAGCACTTCACTAGAATGCCGACAGACACAGTCTGACTGTCCTCTGGTGGAATTAGACCAGCAGCGCTTAATGCCTCACAGGATTATTCCCTCTGCACTGCAGCGGTAAAAGAAAGTCCTCCGCAGAGCTGCTGTCATTATTTTCACTGTTAATTGCAGGTCTTGAACCTCAGCGTCCTGCTTATCGAGAGGGTTTGCAAGGCCTGTAACCACGAGATGACCCGGACTAGACAGATCTCAGAAGTGCACTTGACTAGTGCACTGGGACAGAACTCCTTCCCTCTGCCCGTTAATGTTTTGGGATACGGAGACACTAGTTTTGGTGGGTCGCCACAGTGCAGTGCAGCACTTGTAGAAATTGAAATGCACACCCTGATTAGCACTTGTATAAAGAATTGCCTTCCGAGGGGTACCGAGTGTCCTGTCATATCATATTAAGTAAGTGCCACATGAGCTATGCAATGTATAGTAAACTGTACCCGTACTCCAACATGTCCTCTTAGACTGAATGATCTTTCTCTGAAAATTTCTTTGTGTCTTGTGTTTGCTTTCTCACCCTTTCCCGCTTTCAGTCCTTGACTCTTAATCAATACTTGAAATGTAATCTTTCGCATCCTTTCTAAGGCGAATGATTGTTGTGATGTTTGCACTGAAAAGTTGCAGGATTAGTGAAACAAAAACTGCCATTGAAAAGTTATTTTTATAGTAAGTAAAGAAACTGAATTTTGTGTCAGAGGTATTTTACATAACTAATGGAACCAAAGAGGCCATGATATTAGCTATTGTACCAAGAGGGCATGGTCACTGAGTGTACGATACTGTTTTGATCATTCGCAAAAGGCCTACTCGTATCAGGGTACAATAAATGATTCTCTTTGTCAATACGCAACACTTTTCATCTTTAGTTCTATTTTTTTGTTTCGGTTTTCTATTTAATAAAACACTATTTTAGTTGCTGTTTCAGAATTATCTAGCCAAATAAATGATGTCTGTACAGTTTATGTAAAATAAAAATGTTTTCTTAAAATATTTTGGAACTGTAAAACGGATTTTCTGTGTCTTGTTTTTTTTTTGTTTTGTTTTGTTTTTTGGCCGTCACGAAAATGGGTTCATCTGGAGCTTCAATCTGTCAGCCCTTGGAAAGGTGTTTTGGTCATATCACCCAACTTAAAAGGTGTGGCTGAAGGTGTTGGGAGCTACAAGAAAAACACATGCTTCACGCTTCACCCCAAGCCTATACTGGTTGCAACACATGACTTGCCGCCATCTGTCAGAACTGATTACCTCCCATTAGCTAGAGCCGTAATTACAACTATGATGAAGGGTTTCAGTGTCAGGTATATTATCAGCCAGCACACAGATTCACATTCCTCCTCAATTCCAATTTGCCTGCAGTGTGCACAGAGCAATGTCATTTCAGTCGAATATACGGTATGTCAGTGAAGTGGCCAGCACCGTGCCTTGGTCAAATTCCTGCCAATGGATTTTTGCTTGCATTGTTTCTGTTTCACAAGGTAGGGTTAGAAAAAAAAATGTCAGGTTTCTTGTGTTGTCATCTGTCTGTGGCAACACCTAACAACAGCAAGATTATGTGCGCTGTTTTGGCTCCATCCAAACAAGCCTGTGATCCAATCAAATGATAAATGCTTTAAAATACATCTATCATGGCTGGAAGGCAAATAACGCATAAGGGAGGGATAAGTGGAACTAAATACCTGTACCTTGATGGATATATGACTCACCAGATGAAGCGACGGAAAATCAAAAGGGAGAAAACAAATGAGAACCCCCCTCCCAAAAAAAAAGTGGTCTGTTAGAAATAAAAAATGTGTACATTAAAAAAAAAAAAATGCGATGCACTTAGTGTGGAGCAGCCAGACCTCCACAGCTGACCTGTCAGGAAATAAGCTGCCGTCCATGACGGAATGGCACTTGCTCAACCAAAATCCTGCAACAGGTGTGTGATTCTCCAAATGCAAACAGCCAATTTATATGCACACAAATGAGCCCTCGAGGTTCATCATTTCACATCCTTTCAATGCCAAATTATTGACATAAACACACATCCATTGTCCCAAAGTCATTCACACACACACACACACACACACACACACACACACACACACACACACACACACACACACACACACACACACACACACGTGCATTACAAACATGACACTAGTATTGCGCACACACACACAACCTCCTCAACCCCAAGGTATCAGCTTGAACAAATATTGTCCCTCTGCCCTCCCTCGTCTAATTCCGCCACAGGTTGAGGTCATGACAGCTGCCAAGTTGACGGGGTCAACTGGTTTATCACTGCAATAGCTTTCATTCTTCCAATCCAACTTGGTACGCACTCACTAATGAATTTATGACTATTGATTGCCTGGGGTTCAGCATTCCTCTGCATCACATTGATTACGTTTAGCTGTGCGATGTGCAAAAATGCGCTAAAGAGGGCTGATCAGCTTCTCTCCTGGTCATTCCCTCGTAGAATAAGAATTAATAAAAAAATGTAGATGAAGCCAATGCATTTCAAGACGTTTGTCTTTCATTTCCTTGAACATAAAAGATGGATCCATAGACCTTTTTTTCACAGCTCATATGAGTACTTGGATAACAAATGAGTTCACTTGAAGTAACACAACAGGAGTTCTATTACTCACGATTTAAGCATGACCTCATGTTTCAGCTTTTTAGAGATCATGTCGAGGTGCTCTTATTCGAAGGATTTATTGTGCAGGGCCCCCTAAGACAGGAGGCTTATTTCTCTCCTGTTTACTTCTCCCTACAACCCAAAGTGACATTTTGACCTTTGAAGAAACGTGGACTGGGGTCTTTGCAAGCTCTCTCACAGGCGGATTACTGCGGGAGTAAAATGGCTTTGCAACATGAAAGCATATTTGCGAACACTAATGAGCAAAATACTTCATTAATCCAATTATTCTTAATGGCTGCATTTTTATCCGCGCATTTCTTTTCCTTTCTTTTTTTTTTTTGCCTTTGTTATGTTAAGAAAGGAAACGGCAGCGGAAAGACCCCCAAAACATTTCTGTTAAACTTCGCCTCATGCGACATGTAAACCTCTCTAATGAGTTTTCAGCCAGATACAGATAGAGTTTTGTTTTCGACGCTACGCGTGGACTTCATTGTCAGTTCATATACGTTTGGGAAAGCATGTGCATGCTGGATGATTACTACGGGCTGAAAGACATTCAGGTTGACAACAAAAGCAACACTTGACTGGTCACGCGTGGCCAACAAGGGCGGTGTGGGAGTCAGGGGGAGGGGGAGGGAGGGGGTTGTTTTTGAACCATTAGCACTGCCTCTAAATGTTTTCATCAGATTTGTAGCGCCGTTTAACTTTCTCTCTCATGAATGCCGCAGTGAAGGAGGTGGCAGGGTCACAGTGGCACAGTGCGAGATGTGTAAGTGTATTTTTGTGAGTTTGGCGTGTCATAATGTCAGGGTTGTTCCTTTCCCAATTTAGCAAAACAACTAAAACCTTGTCACCACCCCGCAAAAACTATGTCTCCCTGTCAACCCCTAAACCTCACCTCCTCACCCCACCTTCCACCGTACTGACCTCCTGACTCCTTCCAGAGTACACAAAGCTCTCATTTGTCTCTGGTGGCTAACGTCGGAGAATTGCCTCTTCCAGGCAGCAAGTGAAGCATTGCTACATTGGATAGATGGAGTCAACAACGCTGGAGATTTACTGTCACTTTTTTTTTTTTCATGGATCTCCGGTGTTACTTGAGCTGTCTGTGAATAAGAAAGAATAAGAAGTTATCATTAACAGGCCAAGCAATTGCGGCTTACCCTTTTATTCCAACTTAGTATGGTTTGGACAGATTCATTTAGTCACGACATGTATGAAATCAAAGTTGTGCCGAGTCGGCGAGTCAAAGAATCAGCATGTAAGATTACGCCATCATGCGTCACAAGAAGGCACGCTTCATTAGTCATGACTCACTACTGATACTTTTAATGATAGCCTATGCTGTGTTTTGACATATGTGCAAATATCAGCGCCGTTGCAACAGAACTCGGAAAGCAAGAATCCCAATTTTCCTTTATTGTGCAAATTTCAACAACAGAAGACTCTCAGTGCCGACCACGAGCTAGCTAGCAGACAGAGGTATCAAAGGAGATGATTCATTGAATGGAAGCGACTTCAAAGAAGGTGCCCAACCAGAATTATAAACATAATTTTTGGAGGAAGTTATTTGTATTCCACTGTCTTCTGAATGTTCTAAAAGATGTAATTTACACTTTCAAGAAGGCTTGCTCTGTGACAGGCAAAATATTAAACAGGCTTAGGGTCAATGTGGATAAGGTCAAATAAGTACGTCGCATGGCATCTTTTGACTCAGTTATATTTTTCAAGCAATCTTCCTCAAAACTTCATGGATTATTTCTTTTTGTCGTAGCAGGAGCCTGTCTGACGATATCCCAGACAAGTGGCTTTAAGTAGCTTGGGTCAAAGGTCATATTGGCGCATGTTTTTTGTCAACTCTCAACTTGTTGCATCTTTCAACCAATTTGCCTCACTGCTAAGCAGTAATTGCTTTGCAGGGACTCCACAATGATGTTTGTGGCTGTTGTATAACACAGAGATGCATTTTGGTATTGTAAGCAGTGGCCAATAGTAGCCACACGGAGAAGCATGACAAAAAAAAAAAAAAAAAAACCAACATATTTACATACCTTTTCGAATATTGGAAAAAATAACACCATACTCACCAAGTGCACAAAACATGAAAATGTGGGTCAAACACAGAATGCGGCCTGACAATCAGCACCCCCAAAACTCTGTCCACGCACGGCACCCCTTCACAAAATCATGCATGACTTCAGACTTGCTGTATCCCCCCCCACCCCGGCAAAACCCAAAGACCAGCTAAATTTAGTTCACAAATGGAATTTGGTACCGATGAGAGATTTTTTAAACAATCTGTAAAAGGGAAAGGAATTCTGGTGACTAACGTTCCATGTGCTCACAGCACTTAAATGCAGAAACAGTAAGTAAACAGTGTTGTCTTTGTTTCTGTCCACATAGTTTCATCGTTTCTGTCTCGATTCAAGAGAAGTACTGCGGTCACATGGGCAAATTATGGGGGGGGGTGTCAAAAACTGCCTTCTTCTGTTGGGATGGCACTTTGTGGAGGCGTTTGTATGAATCTGAACATGCTTTGTGTCTCTATGCGTGAGCGTGTATAGTTTTGTGTGTCACGGGAAATTCCAGAAGGGGGTGAGGGGAATAATAGGTGTGGCCAAGGATCATCCCTGACCACTTTAAAGAAGGGCCATCATCAGTGTTCCTGTATGACTCTCAGCCGCAGCTGCATTTCGCTCTGAGGGTTCATTATTCTGGCAGGTGCCCTATTGTCCCTTCTTTGCGGGTCTTTTCATGAGCATACCAAAAACACAACACCGAAATATGCAGGGAGGAGAATGGGAGGGGTGGTGGTAGTCGTCTTTGGTCAAAGTGGAGATGACACAAGCACACCAAAAAGTCTCTGGCATCAAAAGAAAAGCAGAAAGCTTTGTTTCGATAGACTGCTAAGGTGAAGTTGAGCAGGAGGGAAGGTAATGTAAATATTTGGTTAGAGTGATCACATCCACTCGATGCTACTATAAAGTTACACCCCCCCCCCCCAAAAATGAAGAGACCAAAATTGGGCCTGATTAAAACAATCTTGAAACATTTGTTGCCTGTAAAATTAAAGTGATACTTGACTTTTTTAGCAATTTTCAAAGTAACTAGTTAATATTTTGTCCATAACGCATGTAATAACTTCATAATTTTTCATGTTCATTTCGCCACTTGACCACACGAGCTCAGGACAACTAAACCCATGCAAAGTTCGCAAGCTGATGTGTGTATGTATGTATGAATATATATATATATATATATATATATATATATATATATATATATATATACACACAC
>NW_017805990.1:413602-466365 GCF_001891065.2 Hippocampus comes
TCTCTCTCTCTCGCTCTCTCTCTCTCTCTCTCTCTCTCTCTCTCTCTCTCTCTCTCTCTCTCTCTCTCTCTCTCTATATATATATATATATACACACACACACACAGACACATGCCTGATGAATGTCTTTGGTAAAGTGAATATTTTGCTTTGAGCACAAACTAAATTCAAATTACTTTGAGATGAAAATTACAGATTCTGCCTGTTTACTCAATCGACTTGTCATATGTGGTAAGTCATTGGTTTGTATATTTGTAGGCAGTGTGTGGATACAATACACTCTGAGATATGAAAGATTTCACAGCATCCCTGAGAGTGTGAATGGACACAATGTGTCACTCATCCAAAGACATACTAAGGGGAAAAAAAAAGCCATGGGTAAGAAGAAACACGAACAAACAAAACAAATCCGTCGTGTCTCAGGGTGATGAGTAAGTATGGTGAAATATTTACCTTGGTTGGCTGCCACATAGGCCAAGTTCAAGTAGATCAGCATGCACAGTGCACGCAATGGAGTGATATAACCATGATCCTGTTCAATTTCATAGCCTTGTGAGATACTGCATTGGGCACATAAAAACATTGTCGGAAGAGTGACATCAATGGCTTCAGGTGCAGTCTTTTTTGAGTGAGAATACATGACCAGGTTTTGTGTTGATCACTCAGAGCAACATGAAACGTTGCCGCCCTTGGCTTGGGTTCAGGACATGTGAGTGCGCCACCCACGATCTTATAATTGTCTCTAATGGCTCAGATGAAGTACACGATGAGATACTATCTGAATCTACCCCCTCGCTTAAGTCTTTCTTCTCCCGACACTTTTTTTTTTCATGTGTGATTGCAGCGGCGCTGCAGGGTCTATTCTCTACTGCTGCTGAGCCACTGCTGTGAGCTCAAAGAATGTGCAAAATGCAATTTATTGTCTTGTAAATACTGCTGTTGACTTTTCAGGTGAATTTTGAACATTCCGTGTAGCTTTGCCAAGGATACACAAGTTACTGCTGATGTTGAATAAAACATCTCGGAGCTGGCAACACAACTCCCCAAACAAATCTTTTTTCACCTTGTAAGACTGCCAATTGACAAGCCCTTTGTTTCAACAAGAACAGACACGGCCTTTAATTACACGCCAAGTTATTCAACCTCATAAAGTTGAATCATGACTCACAGTGTTTTCTCCGACCGCAGCAGATAATCATAATGACGACAAACCAGAGGCCAGTGCCTAAAATAGGTAGCACCTTCAGGGAGTTTGCTGTTTCTCTTTTTTTAGACTATCACCGCAACAACCTTTTGTAGGCCTGCAGACTGAGGTAATGCCCTGGGAGAGATTCCTGATGCCTTACCTCACGCCTGTCCAGCCGAGAAACGCCTCAGTTATCTCAGCCACTTCCTTTTCTTGACTACATACATATCAGCTGAGGTAAGGATGGATAGGCCTGGCCCTTGAGCACCAAGCCATCTGTACAGACGTGATTAGATTCTGTGGCTGCAGAGTCAGGTGCTAGAAGGGCTAAAGTCAAAAGTTCTATTTTTTAATCTTATTCAGTGTTTTTTTTTTAAATCACATTTGACAGATGTATTCATGACAACTTCAGAATTTATTCGGCATCAAACTATATTTAATTTATGTTCATGTACTTTTCACACAGGTAAACTTGTATTTTTTTTTTAAAGCTTTCTAATGTTTCAGTGGTCTTCAGTGACCAATTTCATTACACTTTATATCAACCATACATTACTTGAATTGTATTCATGGATTGACCATAACGGATTACCAAAAAGGCGACCTGGTGTCGAGTGGTTAGCGCCTCGACTTCACAGTGCAGAGGTTGTGGGTTCGATCCCGGCTCCAGCTTTCCTGTGTGGAGTTTGCATGTTCTCCCCTGGCCTGCGTGGGTTTTCTGCGGTTTCCTCCCACATTCCAAAACCATGCGTGGCAGGTCAATGGAACACTCGAAATTGTCCCTAGATGTGAGTGTGAACATAGACGGTTGTCCGCCTCTGTGTGCCTTGTGATTGGCTGGAAACCGGTTCAGGGTGTCCCCCGCCTACTGCCCGAAGACAGTTGGGATAGGCTTCAGCACAACCTTGTGAGGATGAAGTGGATTAGAAAATGGGTGGATGGATGGATGTACTACTCTGTGTTTCTTAGAAATGTCTTTGGTACTTTTTTGCATTATCCTGAAACTGTATCCATTTCATTTCTTCCCGTTTTACTGTGTTAAATGTCTTCTAAGAAAATAAACCTGAAAACATCAAGCCAGTTGTGGGCTAAACTTTTACACTTTTCTGTCCTTGATGCCTTGAGACAACAGATGCTTTGCATACTTTCCCAATCAGAAGTATTGTATTTTCTTTCAGAGGGATCAGATCTAGGACCAGCAGGATTTTGAACCATGAGTAACAGTGCATACACAGGACAGACTCAGATGCTTTACATGCTTTCTCAACACCAGTAGGGTCAGTAGCAACTGTGACATCTGTGTTGGCTTTATAGAGAATCCTCTGATAATAATCATCCCACCAGCTAACCGGGGTGCTAACAGAGATAATCAACACCTCATCCCAACTAGCGATTGTCCCTGCCTGCCTATAGACTACCTCCATTGTCCCCGTACCTAAGTCCTCCACAGTGACAGATTTGAATGACCATCGATCTCTCTCTGATAGTCATGAAATGCTTTGACAAGCTGATCATGGCCCGGATCAAAAACTTCATCGATGTCACTGTGAAGCCTCATTTACACCCCTCCAGGACAAACCACTCCACTGAGGATTCCATTTCATCTCACACAGGCCTCAGCCAACTGGGAAGGAACTCCTACGTCTGCCTGGTCTTCCTGGATTTCTCCTGTGCCTTCAGTGCCATCATCTAACACAACCTGGTGCAAAAGCTGAACATCTTTGGGCTGAGTGCATCACTGGGGAACTGGGTTCTGGTCTTCTTGACAAACAGACCACAGAGTGTCAGGATCCACAACATTGTCTACTCCTTCATCACCCTTTATCGCTGGCTCCCCTCAGGGCTGTGTACTAAACGTGCTCCTGTTTTACATTACTGAACTATGACTGCTTTTCAAACGCTGTCATATAGTTACATTTGTGGATGACAAAGCGGTAGTTGGACGCAACACAAACAATGATGAGTCAGAGTACAGAGAAGAGGTAATATAGCTGGTGGACTGGTAGGAAGAAAACACCCTTGACATCAATGTGAAGAAGACCAAGGAGAAGCTGGTAGACTTCTGGAAGAACAAATGCCCCATTGCAATCGGAGTGGTTTCCAGATCTCCTTAAAAAAAAAAAAAAAAAAAAAAAGGCCTAAATAGGTTTGCGTTTTTCCTTGCCAGGTTGGGGGTTTAGATCAGGGAATGCAACTAATATTTACCATTTTTGTGATTAAGGGCTATACAAATAAACTTAACTTGAAAGGGAGTCATATAAGACACACAAATGCCCTGTGTAGCATCATAGTAACTCAGAACTCATCATCAACTGAAAAAAAACAAACAGTCATACATTCATCTTCAACAGTGTAGCTTGGCTGACAATATGCCAGTGTTTGGTTTTTTTTTTTTTTTTATCGAAATATTCACATTACTGTCAGCGGTGATAATTCATGACTTTTTAACCCAAAAAGTCGTCACTATTTGAAAAAAAAAAAAACTCACCACCATCACCAGTGCCAATTTCCTTAGTTACGGCATCCTTGGAGAAGTTGAATGACTAATGCATGTTAGGTTAACCTCTAAAGTTGAGTTGCAACTTCTCAATTTGTTTGTCGATGCAATTTGTACTCTTTAATTAAGGATGGTCTCCCGCTGGTTGGCATTGTTGTACTGAACATGATCAATGTTTGTTTATTTATTTTTTTGACTGACTAACTATGTACCACAGTCAATTACATCCTGTAATCAAACCAATGATTTAAAAAGCTGCTCTTGAGCCAGATGTCTTGTCCAATTACAGACAGTAATCAAACCTTTCTTTTCTGTAGTGGCGAAGCTAAACTTTTATCTTTGAGGGAGGCAATGTGGTGGCCAAGGCTATCTCAGGGGGTCCACAAAACAAAACAAAAACTTGGAATCGCACGATGAACAATCTACCTCCATTTTTATCTTAAACAAAATTTGCCCACACGCACACGCGCAAACACACACACACACACACGCACACGCACACGCACACCGACACCCACACTCACACACACACATCTAAAAAACTTGCAACAACAGTGAAAATATACAGACAAATGATTTTTCAATCGCTACAATGTTAATAATAATAATAATAAAAAGAAGAATATCCATTGATCCATCCATCCATTGTCTAATCCGCTAAATGTCACTGATGGTTGCGGGCATGCTGGAGCTGATGCAAGCTGTCTTTGGACAGTAGGTGAACAACCATTTTCGCTCACGATTCAGAGCAGGGGTGCCCAATACATCAATCACGCAAAGGCGGTAGCTCAAGGACTGGTCCTAAAACGATCATGAGGGATATTGGATGGAGGGGAAGAAATGATTTGTGTTTGTAGGCATGTTATTATTATTAATATGATATATTTTGTTTTAGTGTACACTGCACCCTAAGCATTATATCAGTTTCAAAAAAAAATATTTAAAAAATAAAAATAAAATAACAATGTAGGTCACCTGAACCTAAGGGGGCATGTGGTCTGTATGACCAGAAGGTGTTCGGGATTAGCAGTCTCCAACTGCAGCTTGCGATCAAAGCTGTTGGTATATATCTTTTTTGATTATTAATGAGAATAATACTGGTGTATTATTCTGGTGTATAATACTGGTGTATTATTCTCATTCAAAGTTTCGTGTACAATTCACCAATGGTAACGGCAAAGAATGGGAATCTGGAGCGTCGGGATAAGCATTTTAAAACGGTAAACGTGAGCCACGATTGTTAACACACCGCAAAAGTGCGTTCCATGCCTCAGCGTCAGGTCTCGACTAAGGTAAGCAGTGATTTTCTTTTCACAAACTCTTGTATTGACTTTATAATTCTGTTTTGCTCATGTTAGGCACCATTATAGCTGTTGCTCATCATGGCATGCGGGCATATGCAGGCGTATGCGCGCGTGCGGTCATGGGTCTAATGTGGAATGTTCCTTGCTTGAAAAGTAGATCTTCGGTCAAAGAAGAGTGGGCATCCCTGATTTAGAGCGTTCCATTAACCTGCCATGCATGTTTTTTTTTTGGAATTTGGGAGGAAACCGGAGTACCTGGAGAAAACCCACGCAGGCACGCGCAGTACATGCAAATTCCACACAGGAAAGCCGGAGCCAGAATTGAACCCTGCACCTCTGCACTGTGAGGCCGACGCACTAACCACTCGACCACCGGGCAGCCCTCAACTGACTGCCATGTCTGAATATTCCTGTAATAAGAGGGTTGGACCGAAGGGCTCCAGCAATACCAAACAATAGACGGATAATCAAGAAGCAAGAAAATCAGCCCATAGCCTTTAGACCACATGAGGAAACTTATGCTGGTGTCAGCGCACGTGCTAGCACTCACACTCATGTGCATTTGCTCTTGTGTAACTGGAAAATCATTGTTCACCATGTGATGCACAGTCATGGTTCCATAAAACAAAATCTAGTGCTGTCAAGCGATTAAAAAAAATGGTGAGATTAATTAATTACGATCTGTAACTAATAGATATAATTAATCTATATTTGAATCTCATCTTAAAAGTGCTGAGAAAACCAATATTTTCATTTTTAATTCATTACATTATTGAGGTAGATCAAAAGACAAAAAGAGTGGCATTATAAAGTCTTTCATTGTTTGTAAACAGATTTGAACAGATGCAGTACTAGCAATTCACTTGCTGCTGTAGTTGAGACTAGTCCCAAGTCCTACCTGCAACCTTTAGTTTCGACCACCAGGGTGAATATCACCGTTTTGTTAGTTTTTGCAAATCTCCAAATAATTACAAACTAAAAATAAAAATAGAACCCCAGGTCCATAAAAAGTGCTTAGGTTAACATATCAAAAACAGTAAAAACATTTTCTGAGCAATATAAGTACCTTATTGGCCCGAATATAAGACGGTGTTTTTTGCATTGAAATAAGAAAAAGTGGGGGTTGTCTTATATTAGATGGTGCCATATATAATTGAAACGAATGCTGAACTTGACTCCCCAGGTCAAAGTGAACCCCTGTCATGAAGAAGAAAAATAAAAATAGCGGTAGCACGAAGAAGAAAAATAAAAAATAGTGGTAAGAAAGAAAAGAGAAGAAAATAATAGAAGAGATAACAGAAAATGGAGTAACGTGGCGACAATCTGGAGAAAAGTCGGTTGAAGATCGGCCAGGTTAACCGGCAGCTGAGGAGAAGTTATGATGTAATTTACATTTCAAAAACCAGAAGCCATTCATTTACGAATGTGATTGCACTTTAGTTTACATATTTAAATGTTCAGATATTAAGATTTGAATGAGGCAAAATAACATGCTTTATCTCTCAAATATATTGTTATAATCATTTGTTTCAGATATACTGTAATTATTTTCTGCATAAAAATTAATTTGATGTTCAAAAAGTATTTTTTCAAACTTGAATCTTGAAAAAGAGGGTGTCGTCTTATAATCAGGGCCGTCTTATATTAGGGCCAATACGGTACTCAACACTGTACTTGCTTCGGATAAAAATTTTAAAAATAAATAAAAAAAAAATAAGAGACCCTAGCTATATTGCTTCCAGTGCTAATGTTAGGTGTGGATGCACTCGCGACTGGGTGCTTTGCATTAATGTGGGAGGCTAAACTTGAGCTGCTTTGGTGGTCAGTAAACTCATTCTTACAAATTAGACACAACACTCTACTTTCAGCAATGGTGCCGTCAGGGCGTTTTTGAAAAGTAAATTTTCCAATCATTTTGCGAAGAACTCTCATGCTCCTCCATTTTCACCTCTCCTCTCCTCACCGCTGCTTATTTAGCCCGCCCAACTCCAGTGGGAGCCAATCAGCTTATGCTAAACAAGCCCAAACATAATGACAGCCAATCAATGTTCGCTTCAGGCTGTGACTGACAGTTGTATCCCCACCCTCAACTACTCGAACATAGGAAGCCAACACATGAAAAGGGATATTATAAAAAGGCAACCTACCGACAGAAACAATAAAGTTAGAGATTAAAATTTAGATTAACATGATAAAAAAAACATAATGCGTTAAATAATTTTAATTAATTAATTATTCGCAATTATCGCAATAAATTGACACCTCTAACAAAATCTACACTTATCCAGAACCTACACCCACAACACAATCAGGACCAAGTCCAAGTAAAAAACAATGTTTTGCGGCGCTTAATTTACGACATATTGCCCTTTTTCTTTGCCATTGCTTTGCTTGTATCTCATTCACTTCTCATTCACTGATATGCATTTGCTAGCTAACAGCCAAAGTGGCTACAAATCGAGACTGGAAGGTATCTTTCAGAAAGGCTGAAATTGCCAAGTCTGCATTTCTGTGAGAGGAGCCAATACAGTATGTGGAAATTGTTGCCTGCCGAGCTAAAATCCTTCAGAAGTTTAAGCTTGCTTAAAAATCGCACAAAATCATGGATGTGCCAGAAGAAATGGTGTACTCATGTTAAAAGTTGCACGTATCCCTTTGTTTTTCTTTTGAATGTTTCTTTTTAGGCGACCCGGTATTCGACCTCACAGTGCAGATGTCATGGGTTCGATCCCGACTCCGGCCTCCCTGTGTGGAGTTTCCATATTCTCCCCGGGCCTGCCTGGATTTTCTCCGGGTAGTCCGGTTTCCTCCCACATTTCATAAACATGCATGACAGATTAAAGAAACACTCGAAATTGTCCCTTGGTGTGATTGTGAGCGTGAATGGTTGTTCATCTCTGTGTGCCCTACGATTGGCTGGCAACCGGTTGAGGGTGTCTGCCGCCTGCTGCCTGAAGACAGCTGGGATAGGCTCCAGCACCCCCCGCGACCCTTGTGAGGATAAAGCGGTTCGGAAAGTTGATGGATGGATTGATTTTTCTTTTTATTACATTGTTTAAATATTGCTGTTATTGTCTTTTCATATCAAAGTGTATTTAAACTGTTTCTAAAATTCCATGTAGAAACGTGCTGTAAATTAGCTTTTGCTTTAAGCACTACGATGCACGCATCAGACTGCTGCGCAACAGTTTGTCTATGATTTTATATTTGTTCCGAGCAAATAACTCCTGCTGCCCAAAAAAACCAACATTGTCACCACCTCGCTTTGTGAAAGCAGACAGTGCATGTAAACTGTGTGAAAAATGCCAGAAAATGGGACGTGCTTGAAAATGCACTTAGTGAGAGCACCAGCCACCTAAATATTCACTTCACATTCTTGTTAGGAGAAGAGGAGTGACAGGCCTACCACCAGAGTCTCAGTGTTCAACATAAGTACTGTATTAGTGTCAGAGGAGGAGGAGCGGAAGTAGGGATGCTGCATGCTGCAGCATGTCCCTCCCAGGCAACGACAACTTATGCCATTTAAAGGTGAAGTGTCCCTGTCTGTCCAGCTAATCCACTTGTATGCGTGACTTTCTCAGTCAATGAGGCAATCGTAGGTGCCAGACTGTAGGGCACATTAGAACTAAGGTGCTGACACTAACTTGTGGTGGAGGGAATGGTAATGATGTCATCAGGCTTACAATTACCCTCCTTCATGTGCAAACTCTCTAACTTGTTTTAATGTGTGTTTTACAATGTGCTGTAAGTCACTCTCTTGCGAGCTTGCCACTTGAGAGACCATTTTAGACAACGTTTGTCAAGGTCCAGTCCTGTGAAAAGCACATGGTCACATCTTGAAAAAAGTTGGCATGCACAATAACATGTTCCGCCACCCGTGACTCTCGAGGAGAATGTTCCTTGGCTACATTCACCAGTGGCTTCTTCGTAGTTTCTTGGTTTACGTTTGCCCCAGACGATGTCTGGCTACTGTTGTCCTGACACGGTCAACATTTTCAGTGGTTGTATAACATAAAGCATAAAGGTAATTCATTCATCTTATGTACTGTACATACATCTTATTTAGACTGTATCTTTCGGGTTTTTTTAGTTACTCTCACGTAACAGTAACTAACAGAAATTTTATTTCAGGGGTGTCAGTTGCTCATCTGTAAGAACTCAGGCTTTGTAACCGAAAGGTCTCCGTTTCAAATCCTGCCGTGGACTAAATGTTAAATGGCATTTTGTTGTTGGGGGTTGATGCTAGTCTGTTTCCTGATGACTGTTGAGGTGCCCTTGAGTAACTCAAGGTGCAGCACTTTTTGCATGCGCCTTTGACGTGGTTCTCTGCGTGGAAATTAAATTAGTTTCATTAGTTCCTGTTCTGTGAAATGTAATAAATCAAGGGTAATTCAACATTACTTTTATTAACACTGAGCAATGGAAAAGCGGAAACTCATTGTGATGATATTCCATCAGATACAGAAGATGACTTTCAGGACATTATTTTTAGAATTCCAAGTGCTTAATATCCTGCATGGAATGAGCTGAAACAACCATGAAAATCATTGCATGGTTACCAAACGTACTCCTTCACTCAAATTCCCAGTACAGGTATAGCAATTTTATTGATGCAAATGTTCAGTGGGTTGAACATTCTCAACTTTTTACCCTCGTGACATACTATCGATCTCTCTAGCTAGCTAGCTAGAACTACAGGGTGTGGCAATCTGCAGCTCCACGTCGCTGTTGCTTCAAAACCATTAACACTTGGGTGGATTTTGGTTTTTCTTTTAATGCAACTCTGCAACACAGTATGGAGGGAGCATTGGTGAAACCGCATTGGGTTTCTACATGACAACGCAACTGTTATGGGTAGCAAAGGTAATGGCGGCAGAGATTCCAAAAGCGAAGGAGAGGGGGGGAAGGACGGGTGAAGGGTCAAGTGGTCCGTGGAGGAAAATGTGGAGCCAGGCTGGGCAGGGAGGCAGGCACTGGAGCAAGAAAAACAAGAACAACTGAGTATGCACAAAAATACAAAAAAGGCAAGCGTGTGCACTAGCAATGGCCTAGATAACACTCATAACGTGTGAATCATCTGGCACCCGCTTGCAGATCAGCAGAGCTCTTACACGCAGGAGGTGATTTCTGATCAGCTGCAGGTGTGGGAGCACCCTACGACCCAGCCTGGTAATTAAAGGGAAAAAGACACAGGAGGTCCCTGGAAGTGGACTCTCCATAATAAAAGCGCAGAAGGAAGAGGGTCTGTGACGACACATCACAGCAACTTCCTCGTACCTCTCCTGATGGTACGGCGGGAAGCACGTGCCATACTGTATGCTGTTGCGTCACTTCCGTTATAATTTAATAACTTTATGCATCACTCCTTTACATATCTATTGGTCTAGTTAGCTAGCTACCTGTGTAGCTAGCTAGCCAGCTGGCTAACTATCTGGAGGGACAATGTGAATGTACAGTATACGTGACTACTTGAATTGGGTTTGAGTACGGGACTGTTGGCCCTGGTGGAACAGCTGACCAATGCGAGTCTATTCAGAGTCCACTCTGCTTTGGCTTGGTTTGAACTTGGCCACATCTCTCTTTATACATGGTCTTGAGGCAAACTCTAACTCAACTCAAGCAATGTTGTCTTGGAAACAAGTGTGTACTCAACTTGGACACCACATCAACCATGACTTTGTTATGTAATACACTTGTTGCTTGAAAAGTACATACAGTGCGTGTCTTCTCGCTGCTGCAGGATGCTGAATAGTTCCCTTGCAGTTTGTACATCTGTGTGTTTGTGTGTGGTCATCTGGACATAAAGAACAGCTCCATTGTCTCCATTCAAAGGTGAGGGGGACGAGGGACCTGAAAAGCACCTCTCATCCAAACCCACGGCTACACTTGACATGCAGGGGACAATTCCCCAGGCAAAGATTGAAAAGGTGCTGGCCAGCTGAGCGGGACACTCAGAAAAGAGGAAAGCAAAAGAAACAGAGCGAGAGGCCGGCGCGTGAGGGAGGAAGGGTAAACAGAGAGGGTAAAGAGTGGGATATTTAGAGAAGGTGGCAGTTGAGTGTGATTATTACTCATATGCAGATAATTGGAAGAAAATACTATTCCTGAGTTTGCTCTGTGAAAATTAAAGAAGCGTATTTTGTTTGACATTGAAAGGTAAATATAGTAAGTTCAAGGGGTGTGTTGAAATTTGAGTCTTGGGGAGGTAAGCGGGGCCGTTAGAAGGTCCTGGGATCTTTAAAAGTACATCTCCTAAAGCCCAGGGCATGCTATGAGAGGAATACCAAGCTTTGCGAACAATGAGGTGAGGGCCGAGTCACCCTTGCCTAACAGCTTTTCACCACACGAGCCACTCAAATGGCAATTCCAAACAGTGGAGCGCAGGCTTGTCAAGACAGCGAATTAGACAGAGATCAAATGGCATCACATATACATTGATATCAAATCATTTCTTGAACATTGTGGTTTTTGCCTTATTAAAACAAAACAATTCAAATCAACCTGGGCATTTGGTGTTACTCTGTTTTATATTACACAGAGGCCAAAACAATTATCAAATCTATTATTATTTATAGTTTTGTCATAAATGGTGTCTGTACAAAAATTATGTGAGCATCGAAAAGATTTCCTCCATAAAAGCCCATCCTGATAGCAATGGGGGAAAAGTGTCTAATAAGCGCACGAGCTATTAACCAAAATCACAACAAATCCCCTTATTCACTGAGATCATTAAAGAAGTGAATTTTTTAATTGGTTTTTTTGTGCATCTGAAAAATCAACATAATTGCTGATGCAAAACAAAATGGCCGCTTAGCATTGCTCTCATCAAGCTAAAGAAGGAAAACAACATTTTAATTCATGGCCAAAGTTAAGTGTCAATTATTTCTTTTTTTCGTTTAATTTTAGATTTCACTCACAGATGAAATAATGTGACCAAGTGCCATTAAGGCATAATTAATCAGCTGGTTTGCAATATTACAGAAGTGTGCAACTGCCAATGTGGAGTAAACATTTTTGATTGGAAAATGCATTCCAACATACAGTATTTGCAACAACATATATGCATGAGGTATGTTTGAATGCATTTAAATATGTTGCAAAGAATTTATAAATAAGTCTGATGTGTTTGTATGTTCAAATCTATTTGAACACAGTTTTTCCCATAATGCCACGGGGTGTGCACATGCACAAGTCTGTACCCTGTGACATTATGGGGAAAAATTCAAAAAGAAAAAATACATTGCAGGCATGAGAATTCAAAAGAAACATAAACCCATGAAAAAAAAATCTTTTGCCGGTCAAAAATGGTGACTGCACATTGGGCTTTCCACACTTCCATACAATATGACTGAAAGTGTTTCAATCAAATGCTAATGAAAGACTGTCAACAGTTTCTGTCAATTCCAGACATTTGTCAAAGATACCAAGGAAACAAATTAACTGAGGACCAGAACACCAGTTAATACCAACTAATCAGAGCTTTCTTCTTTATTCAAGTGGATGTCTAGCCTTGTGCTTGAAGTTTGGTTCATTAACAGTTCTGAGTATTTTGTATTATCGTGACTGTTTTCTAGTTCTCTGGGATGGTCTGTGAATGCCACAAACACAATCATTGTTTTCGCTGACTTTCCAATTTACTGTATGTGCGTAGCCCCACCCGCATCAATCACTGACTTATTTGTTCTCGATTTTCTTTCCACTTAACACCATTTTTATTATCTTCTTTGCTTCCAAAACAAAAGATACAAATTTCCCAAATTTAATCATGGATGTTGTTTTAAAATGACTCCGGAGGCGAGCACTGTCACAGTTTTCCATTTCAAAGTGCTGGATATCTATGTACACCCAACCGTCTTTCTCTCAGCTTTAGTATTGTTTTATTTATTTATTTATTTATTTATTTGCAGTTAACTCCTTCAGGCGTCTGTCATGTTCCAAGGCTTGTACAGCCTGTCACGAATGAATGTAATTTCTAACATTAAGCTGCTGAGTTATCACTGCAATAACAAAAAGCGTGCATTGTCAGTCAAGCCCTTTGATCTTGACACTTTTGGAAAACAGTCTCCTCGGATGTTGAGAATAAAGCCATTTGACAGGCCTTTTTTAGGCTGTGGAGAAAAGAAGATTATTCCTCTTTGTAGACATGACCCCATTCATCTCTTCGAGAGGTTTGAGCCGTCTTAGAGGAATTTGGGGATGTTGAGTTCTACCCATGTTTTCGATTAAAAAGAACAAGCTTTTAAGAGGGTTAAAGCCACGCAACAGAACGGTTTAGAGCGATATGATAAAATGAGCTACAGTTGAATGAGGTAAATGTTGAATCAAACGGAAAACCAAAGGAGCTTTTAAAAGCCCCCAAGAAACTGCATTTGGTAGATTTAGGAGATTAAAATTTAGACCAAACTGGCATTGTTTTTAAACCATCGATGGTGCTATCTGGTTGGTGGCAAAGCAGAAAAAGCAGTAAAAGTGAAGCCAGTGTAAAGAGTTTCCGAAATAACAAATTTGTCAAAATTATATAAACTCACGACAGTGTTCGTAACAAGAGCGAGGAACCACTCTAGTGGATAACAGAACTCTTTGTTGGCTGAAAATATTAGTCCAGTAAAACAATGGGTCATTGCTGCATGCAACAAGGGTGTGCAAATAATTATGCTTCTCTAAATCGGAAGCAGCTGGTGAAGAAACCCGACTATTTTAGCACCTGAACGCAACGTCTACTAAATGAAAACTGCATTACCATTTCGGCAGCGCTTCTCCATTTGACATTAAATTCTCATTGTTGTTCCATTTCCTGTTCTTAGTCGACAGATTTGGAAGAGTGGCAAGGGTGGCTGGGTGTTCTGAGTAGCTCAGAGAACACTGGTGAAAAAAAAAGAACATATAAAAAGCTTCAAAAGTGGCTTTAAACATTTTTTTTTTCGAATTTGGTAGGAAAATAATGACCTGAATAATATATAATATAATCTACTGAGTCAGTCAGAGTACCAACCTGTGAATTTGAGTTCTTGCATTAGCCTCCTTCATTGACGGGACCACATGTACTCAAGTTTCCACATCAATACGGCTTAACCCTCATATTATGTTGAAAAAAAAAAATCACGTTGATTATGTTATGGGTCATTTTGACCCATACTGTTTAAAGATTTAAGGTTTAAGATATCCTTTATTTATTAAATCTACACAAAAGAGTCAAAAAACAGGTTAAACCAGTAACAACTTTATTTTAGATGTTGTAAACATTCAGAAAAGAGATATACAACAGATTTTTAAACCGTCAGTGTGATATTTGTTGTGGTTGTCTTGCTTTCTGCAGTGGATGGATACTGCTAATCATTCTGGTGAACCTCAAGTGGGTGGATGAGCAGTTAAATATGACATGCAGTCATATTTTAGGATTTATTTATTTCCAAAAATTCATGTCGGAAACCTTTCAGGGACAGCGGTTACTGTGAACAATGAATCATGTTATCAGGCTACAGGGTGTGTGAAAGGGTTAATGAACTAGAAATACAAACGATTAAGCGATTAAATTCAATGATTAATACATATAATGTAATAAAACAAAACCGGTTTAATTTTCCATCATTCAAAATGTGAGTACTGGTTTTGATTTTCTCTGGTGACACGCCCGTTCCCAGTCAGATTATTATCCCTAATGTGCAAAGTTTAACTAAGGCCAATGGGGAATTCATGCGCACACCGTTTGTATATTCAGAACTATCCTTGTCCAAAGAAAAATAATAACGTGCCCCATTTCTCACAACCAACATCCACTTTAGACCGTTGTTTGTACTGTCCACAATCATTCAATGGAAGGGATTATCACCCCCTTTTATCCCCTTCTTATGGGTTTTGTGTTGATTCTACGGTTCATCAGATCCAGCTGGCAATATTCACTTTGCCCAGATTACCGCCCTGTGTTGAGACATTCACAATGTATATACTGAGAGGACACTGTTTTACTACTTTGAAGCTAAGTGGCTATCATTCTTAAAGTACTCTCAGTGTTTTGAAATTGCACAAGAATCCCCGAATAGATGGCCGTTATTCCTGGGAGCTGGCTATTATAAAAAAAAAAAAAAAAAAAAAAAACCCAAGAGGAGCAGCTTAGTTATTTTTACACTATGAATCAAGGCGGCCCGGTGGGCGAGTGGTTAGCGCATTGACCTCACAGTGCAGAGGTACCGGGTTTGATTCTTGTGTGGAGTTTGCATGTTCTCCCTGTGCCTGTGCGGGATTTCTCCGGTTACTCCGGATTCCTCCCACATTCCAAAAACATGCGTGGCAGGCTAATGGAACACTCAAAATTGTCCCTAGGTGTGAGTGTAAGGACTGATAGTTGTTTGGCTAGGTGTACCCTGCTATTGGCTGGCAACCTGTTCAGGGTGTCCCCCGCCTGCTGCCCGAAGACAGCTGGGATAGGCTCCAGCACCCGCCGCGTCCCTTGTGAGGATAAAGCGGATCGGAAAATGGACGGATGGACAATGAATCAAAGGTTTGAACCATAGGCGTGTGTCTAACCCATTTTGGGGAATGCTCAAGCGCCACCAAAGTGAATCCAAGCAGCTCTTTCGGATGTTTTTTGTTTAGAATTTGATAAAACCATATAATACTTAGTTGAACCGTAATATCTTCACAACAAAAATACAATGAGGCTCCACATTTGCCTTCAAAATAGTTTAATTCACCCTATTCCTCGCAGCAAGCATGATCTACACAGAACTATATCTTCTATTCATGGAATGGTAGTACTGTACAGTATAAGGAGGGCTACTTGAGTTAAATCAGAATATGTGGCAAATTTCTGAACTTCTACAGCTCAATACCAACACATGATCATCAGCAGCCTTCACTATTGTTGCATTTAAGTATAGGCTGCTGTCTTTGTCATATATGTTGTAATAGAAGTTAGAGGACTTTTTGTTTTCCATGCTAGGTATTCAGACGGTACCACTTTACTTTCTGAATTGGAATGAGATCACCAAACTTTTGGCATGTGGATGTGTTCATATTAACCCTTTTTCAGGGACAGCGGTTACTGCAGTGGACAGTTTATCATGTTATCAGGTTACAGGGTGCACAAAAGGGTTAAAACCAAGCTCCTCCACATGAAGCTAATGGTTTGGATGCCCATTATCACTGAAACTTCTCTTGTGTCTGTGCATATATGTTAATGGCATACCTTTCTGATAATGCTTGAAGTTGTTTGTGAGTGTGTGTGTGTTTTTTGAGAGGCAAAATATGAAATCCAAGGCGGCGACTTAAAGTTTCCAACAATCGACTATAATTAAACTCCTCCACTTGTGGCCCGATCTTATCTCCGACCTAGAGTGGATACTCAACCCTTTTCCGAATGAGTATCATGGTCTCAGATTTGGAGGTGCTGATTCTCATCCCAACCGTTTCACATTCGCCTGTGAATTGCTCCAGTGAGAGTTGAAGATTGCATCTTGATGAATTTGACAGAAGCTCATCATCTGCAAAAAGCAGATGTAATACCGAGGTCACCAAAACTGATACCCTCAAGTACTTTTGTTTTCCTTTTTTATTAGACTGAAACAGTGAGAATGACCATAAGGCGGCTTATAGTTCCCTCAGAATTTTACAATATTGCAATCGCAACCGTTATACAAAAATCGAGCCAACACCGCAAAATCACTGATTTCATCAGTAACTTTAACTTGAACAAATAATTCGCAGCTAGTAAAGACAATTATCACAAACTTGGAACTAAAAAGGCTGTTTCTGGGCAGTTTCAGCTGTTCAAAGCTGCCAGATCCAACCAGGTGATTCTGAGCACAAGCCTGACACAAGGTTTGGTGCCGCTGGAACTCTTTCAGTTTTTGCTGATACAGTATATGGTTTTCGCTTTGCATGGTACAATTGCATTTGTCGATGTAGCCAGGAACAGTGATTTTCTGAAGTGTTCCCGAGCCTACCTATCCTTGACGCAATGATTACCGTTTTTTTTTTTTTTTTTTTTTCAATGTAGTGCCGCCTGAGGGATCAACGGTCCGGGGTTTCAATGTTTTTTTTGGCCACTTACGTACAGAAACTTCTCCCCATTCTCTGAATCTTTGAATCCGTAAATTCCTTGCAATGGTACATTGAGAAATGGTGTTCTTAAACTGTTGGACTATTTGCAAACACAAAACTTGTTCACAAAGTGGTGAACTTTGCTCCGCCCTTGCATGTGAAAAACTCAGCCTTGGATGGAATCAAATTCAAAATGAGCACACACACAAAAAAAAAAGAATACACATCAGTTTTAACAGAAGGCTCTATTTGTGTGTGTGGCGTTTTGTTTCTTTTGGTATTTTCAAAATGAAACGTTAAAAACGGGCCTTTGCGCCATTGTAGACATGAATACAGATGACTATCCTCTTGGCCATTAGAGGCGGGCCCTCTCATTTGCATTAAAGTCAGTCTCTGGCATCACGGAAGCAGAAATAGACGCTGGAGTCCATGCAGAAGATTGGAGCAGACAAGGTATGTCTTAAATGAACTGCAAGCACACCTTCTTGGGTAGATGATGTAAATTTGGTCAAGGTGATCACAGGTGATAACAACACAACAGGGCTGAACAATGGCAGCTTATTAAAATACATTAAATTACATTTCACAAAATAAATTAAAATTCAGATTTAAAACAACGGAGTTGCATGACCCCTTGGAAAAATTAAAAGCAGATGTGTGATTACAGACGCTAGTTCACCACACTTCTCTCGAGCAGCAGTCCAGAGCCCAATCTTTTTTTGCCCCACGGACTGCAAGGAACATTTGATGCATTTTATTATATATTTATACATATATTTTGACAGACCATTGAAGCTGTGACATAGGTTTACCCGTGGCACCGTTTAATGGTGAATGTAGTCTGGTCAAGCCAGCCGCCACAACAACTTTTGTTCATAAAGTATGCCAACGGGCCGTGAGTGTTAGCAACCAGTCAGACTGTATGTGGATATCAGCGCCTTACTTAGTTTTTATTTTGGAGTTGGCCCTCAGAAGCAATCGCTATGGTGGCTTACTTAACTTCGAATTGGAGCCGAATATCCTGAAGTCAAGCTGACTGACTGAGTTCCTTCTTTTTAATTTTTTTTTTTTTTTTTTTTTTTGTGCCTTGAAGTGAAGTGCATTATTCAATTTGCAGTGCACAGGCGCACCGGTGCACTGCTTAGATGCACCCCTGTATATCTATTTACAGTATCTATCTATTCACAGTATCTATCTATTTATCTATCTGTTGAGTAGCGATGGTGACGCCATGCAATTCCCAGCATGTTTGTAAATAGTTGGATACACATGTATTGTCTTGCATTATTGTATGTATAAGATGCACTTTATTTGCTTAGACGAAGTGTGTATGTGATGTTTTGAGATGGACAACCAGAGATTCAAGGGATCAAAGGAACACTGCAGATGAAAGTGTAGGAGTGCCATATAAGCTTGAAGGTTGGCTCAAGCAGGCAAGTCTGTGTGTTGGGTGACTGCACGCAAGCTGTCGTCGATAGCGGATCCTGATTGAATGTGCATTCTGTTAACGCTCGTGGCAATAAAGCAACTGAAGGGCATTGGCAACCGTGTCATCCTTTAAACACAAACATGAGTCTTTTATTAGTGCGAGTGGATCATCTCAAAACTGGACTAGGTAAAATGAGCACACATAGAAGTAATATGATACCGGTCGTTGCTTGGCTCACGGACTGACCTATTCATCCCCCCACCAAGGTAGACACAAAAACACACCCTATCACTTATTTAGAATTTATTTGACACCTGCAGTGACATACTTACGAGCTTCGCCCGAGATGAACCCAACACTTCATCATACAGAGGTGGCATAGAGCTTTGTGAATAGATAAAAGGCCAAAACATTCAGAGGAGCAGTTGCCTTGATCTGGGCACGTGATTGGCAGCAGTGCCGCATCACAGCAAGTGGGTCCTCTGTGTGGCGTTTGAATGTTCTCCAAAGGCCTGTGTGGATTGTCTGTAGGTGGTCCAGTTTCCTTCACCCAAAAAAAACAAAAAACAAAAAACATGTACGTTTAATTTCCAGCCAGTCCTCTTGACCAACGTGCTGATGCGATGGGAAGAGCTCTTTTCCAATCAGATTGTGGATTATTCAGAGAAATATGACATGCATTTATATTTTCATCCTGTAAAGCACTTCATTGGCTTCTGTTGTCATTGCACAATGTACCCCGTGCATGTGACAAATACAAAACTTTCATGTGTGTGTGAGATTGAAGTGACCTGGCAAAATAAGCAGACAAGATTAAATTTGATTGAGAAACAGCAATTCTGGCATGTGTGAAGCAGGTATGTGTGGTCATGTGACTGACCTGCATGTGAAGAGTAAAAAAGTCATAATAAAGAATAATAATAATGATGATGATGATTACCGGTAGTCATACTTAATTAAGCCCCTAGCATTTTAGTGCTTCCTATTTTTTTTTTCTCTAATGTAGCCGGTTCTTTCCTTAAAATTGCTGCATTTGTGAATTTCCCATTCAAATACATAGATGAGACAGGAAGTGCGCAGTTCCTCGTAAAAAAAAAAGCAGAAGTAGCACTGCGCAATAGCATCTGTCGGTAAAATTACTGTACTACAGCATAGAAGGCCCGTGGCTAGATCCTGTAGTTCAGTTTTCAGACATTTGTAATAGGCATATGCTTTCTGATTTTCCAGAGTGAGGGTCATGTATTTAGTATTGTTGTCTTACATACTGAGTTTTGCCGATCACATAAAGTTGCAGGTAGAGCACGTAAGTGAGAATCTGTCATGAAAGGCTTGTTTAGTGTTTGCACTGAGAGCAGCATCAACTGTTAACATCTCCAGTGACACAAAATGTCTTTTCATTGATACAAAACTATTGAGCCACTTGTTTGGTTGTTTGTACAGTCATGATTGTTTTTAGTTATTGACCAATCTGAAGTGGAAGAAACGACTTACTCTCTTTGATGAATGTTAATGGCTCAACAAACATGTTGTTTTTATGGTTTGTCAAGAAGTGATGGTTTAGGAGATGCAACACTTATTAAGTGTACACTCGAAACTTGTTACAACGTACCTTGAGGCGACATCATGAGTCTGTACGGTAGTTCGTTGTAACTATTTCCAATAAAATGGAATATCATGCAGTATGAACATTTATAGTTGTAAAAATATGAACATGTAATACAGGACAAACATATACGTGTATATGAAGAAAAAATGATTTTACAAGACAAAAAACAAACAACTGTAGCGTTCTGACTTCATCTTTGAAAACATTCAGTCAGCCAATGTTACCCGCTATAGGCGACTGCCAGTGCCACCGACGAAGCCAACTGTCATCAATTTAGGATGTGCCGCGCCCCAAAGCCGTTTACGATCATCTTTCAATCTGTTGGCCTCAAACTCTGCCATGATTTTGTTGCCACCGTGGATAAGTTCTCGAAATCATTGACTTTGCCAATCTATCCTTCATAGACAGCGAGCTTAGCTTCCGTTGACCACACATAATTTCACCTATATGAGGTACTATTATCATTCAATTCGAGCACTAGTAACTGTATGTGAGGATATAAAATATTCTTCATAAATATTTTTCTAACTTTTAATGACATAATTTCTTGAACGTTATGTCTCCCATGAAGCTGAAATGAATTTTCTTGATTTGCAACCAATATTCTGAACATCCTAATTCCATTCTTGCTTAATATAGCTTTTCTGTGATACTAACACAAATGCATTTTAGTGTCTTCAGAATCCCTTTGATGAGCTCTTTTTCAAATGGCCTATCTTCGTCACTCAAACTGTCTTTATCATTAATACCACTGGAAAGAGCCTTGTTGGAGTGTTACAATACACCAGAATGTAGTTGATCAACTTCATGGCCATGTCATTGAGAGCGCAGCCACTTCTTGGACACTGGAGTGAAGACTAGGGCACCTGGTGGTGTGTTGGCAATGATGATGGGGGAATGATGCCAGTTCAATGTATTGTGGGGGTCTGACGGGAATGTCGGGCAGAATCCGCTGCCAGTCTTTCAACTCCCACCTCCAGCAGAACTTTGCCCATGTCCCAGGAAGGTGGAGGACATTGAATCTGACAGGACCACGATCCACACACACATTGTTGATTGGAGCTGGGCCGTAAGGAAGTCGGTGTAAGTTGCGGTGACAATCCCCAAACCCGCTGTGAACACGAGCGGTGAAAGATGCTGTCAAGTTGAAGGAGGAGTCCAATCTGGCCTTTTTGAAATGTAGGACTCGGCAGGCAGCTTTGTTGGTCGCGGAGGCAAAAACTCGGGCATAGGAGGAGTTCATCGAGGCCATGGAGAATGACTTCTGGATGGGTTTTGAATCTGACTGTCACCTGTTGGTGTGCTGGCTCCTATGGTGGGGAAAGATGCCACCCTGGCAGACCAAAACGTATTGTGAAAGTTTGCTGGGATCGTCTTTCAGAGTCCCCTATCGGAAAGAATTTCAACTCTCACCTCCAACAGAACTTTGGAGGTGGACTATCTTCCTTGCCTCCATTCTTAAGGGCGGAAATCCCCAAACCTGCTGATGGACACCGGCGGTCAGCGATGCCGTCAAGCTGAAGGAAGGGTGGGAGGGGTTCGTTGAGGCCATGGAAATTACTTCTTGATTGCTTTTGAATAAATTCTGGTCTGCAATCCACCATTTCAGGATGATCAAAATGTGTGTTCCAACTATTGGAGGATCACACTATTTAGCCTTCAAGGTTTTATCAGGATTTGTGGAAAGGAGGGTATACAGTATTGAAAAGTCACATCTTAGTTTAAAGAGGAGCAGTGTGGTTTTCCTCCTGGTCATGGAAGCGTGGACCAGCTCTACACCCTCAGCAGGGTCCTCATGGGTGCAGAAAAGTTTTCACAACAAGTCTAATGTGTTCTTTGGGGAGTCTTGTTTAGGCTGCTCTAGGAGTATGGTGTATCAGACCAGGGGAAATGGAGCACCAGATCAACAGATGGATCTGTGCAGTATCTGCAATAACGCAGACTCAGTCTGTCAAGGTGAAGGAGCTCAGTCGAAAGGCACAAGCTCTCGATCCACTGGTCGATCTACAGACCTATTTTCACCTATGGTCACAAGCTGTTGGTCGTGACCAAGGAAAAAAATCATGGATACAAGTGGCCGAAATGAGTCACCTCTCCCTTCGAGACAAGGTGAGATGCTCAGTCATCCTGGAGGGGCTCAGAGTCTTTAAGAAGAGCCACGTGAGGTGGCTGGGGAATCTTGTTAGGAGGCCTCTCTGGACACATCTCTCGGAAGGTGGTCTGGACATGTCCAACCAGGAGGAGGCCCCAGGGACAACTCAAGACACACTGAAGTGTATTTTTGACTTGGAGACAAACTGTCTCCAGTTTGCCTGTGAATGTAAAATGACAACAAAAAATTAATGGCTTGATACAGTCTTGAACAGAGCCATCCCATATCGAATCAAATCATAATCCTGCCGAATTGAACCATTTTAGGTTAAAATAGTTCAATCAATCAATCAAACGTTATTTATATACTACTTTTCATACATAACAATGCAACTCAAAGTGCTCAAATCGTATCTTACCCATGTATCGAAATACGCATTGAAGTGGGGTTTTTTTTGTTTTTGTTTTATAAATCACCGCATTAAGTGGCTTCCAAGAGCTTCATGTGATGTCCACGGATCCCACAGACAACAAGTCGGTGCTTTGAGCTGTCATTGAAGGCCTTGGTATTTTTAATTAGGTTTTGATTATTTTATTTTCTGAAAATGCTTTATTTTAGTTTATTGTTATTAGTTTTAGTATTTTATTTATTTATTTTTTGCAAGTGCAAGATTTAAAAAAAAGTCCCAATGAGTATTGTGTAAAAATGTAAATTAAACACCCAAACCACGGTTCAACCTTCCCTCTTCTTTATGGCCGAATAGTAATTAGGAAATAAATCCATTGTAAATAAACCCTGAAAGTTCAAGTACAAAGTTGATTGATAAAGATGAGAACAAAGGACATTTTAGTTAATTTCATGAATGCAAAATTTCAGTTAGTATTCAGTTTTTCAAAATCCCTTTTTCTTTTATTCTGTTGACGAAAATGTTTTTCAACTTTAATTTTAGTTATTATTATTATTAGTAGTAGTAGTAGTAGTAGTAGAAGTAGTAGTAGTAGTAGTAGTAGTAGTAGTAGTAGTAGTAGTAGTAGTATGATTATGATGAATATGATGATGGTGATTATAATTATATTAACCAGTCCATTTTCTTTTTCTCAATGAAGCAAAAAAAAAAAAAAAAAAAAGCAGCTAACTTTTTCATGACCTCATAGTTATGATGGGATATCTTACTCAGCCAGTCAATCAGAATTTGCACTCCTGTCGTTTTGGCACATTGTAGCGTGGTCTTGAGTTGAGCAACATACGACAGGGCATCTTAAGTTGAGCGAGTGAGAAGGAAGAGTTGTAAGGGCAGTGGAACGCTGAGAGTCAATGAGATGGTAGGAGCAAACAGGACATTGTCAACTTTTCTGGGGCAAAACATTTTGAATGAGCGTGTGGGGAAATACTAGGGAAAAATATATCTTTTACAGAAAATAAAAAACGTGGAATTCTTCCCAAAATACGCATTTGTATACAAAACCCTGTTTTTCTCCTGAAAATTTAGCGTTAATTGCTTGGAATTGTGTCAGAAAAACAAAGTCATAAAATCAAGGGTTAAATAGCTTTTTCATGCTTACAGCCACGCATGCTGTTGGTTGGCGTGTTGCTCATGATTTACAAAAAAATGCACCCTGAGGGCCTGATTTACTGGGATCCCGAAAAGAAGGCACTAACGTGCGTGTCCATTCCGACAAATTATAAAAATATGATTAGAGATAATCCGACACCAATTGCATACACAACACAAAGTGTTGAGAACAGATTTTGCTTGATAGTTTTCAATAATTTGTGATACAAATATACAAAAACAAGGACCAGAAGACGGGAACAGATTACACCACTACTGTATTAAAATCGCCACATTAGCTCCCTGTGTGTTTTAAGATTGAGTTTAAAGTGCTTATTCCTAGTTTTTAAATGTCTTAACGGTCTTGGGCCATCTTATTTATCCAACCTACTTTTATCAGATCAACCTGCGGTCCTCTAGCACTGGCCTTTTAATTATTCCCAGGGTGAGGACCAAAACACATGGTGAGGCTGCATTGAGCCATTTTGTTCCCTAGCGATGGAATAACCTGCCAGAGAACATCAGGTCTGCAGAGACGGTTGAAGTTTTTAAGAGGAGGCTTAAAGAACTTATTTATATACTCTATAAATGTATTTATTTATTCATCCCCCCCACCATATGGTTTCTCTGTGCCTTGCCGTGTCTTTTTTAATATCAGAATCATTCGGGTATGAGTGCAAGTTTTGTATGTTTGTGTGCACGTGAGTGTGTGTGTGTGCAAGCGAGAGGTTTGCTTGTGGGAATATACTGTATATTTGTGTATGTTTAGGACATTTCCACTCATTTTCATGATATTACTGATAAACAGAGGAGGACATTCCGTCAAACTGATGGAATGGTCCGTCAGTCTATCACTGACGGACGTCCATTTTGCCGACGACAATGACGGACTAAGCGCTGATGGAAGTCGGTTTTCGTCCGTCAGAGTAATCATCACTAACTTGGGTCAAGAAACGACAGACCTCTCAGTCCGCCACTAACTGATGCTTGTTGTTTTTTTGTTTTTGTTTTTTTTTTGGTGGGGGGGGTGACAACCAAACTAACTGACCAATGCAGTTTGGATCGGCTTGAAAAAAGTGATGGATTGGCCATGACAGAGGGGTACCCAGACCACTGACAGATGCCAAATAACGGACTAGCAAAATTTCGCATAAAATGCCCTTCTCTGCCGTTAAGTACTTCAACACTAATTGCAGACGCCGTATGTGAAGTGTGAAACTAGTGCCAGTATAATAAGCAAATTTCATGCTGCCTGCATCTTGTGGAGAGCAACATTTGTAGTTTATTGAATTTGTGTCCCCGAGATCTCTCAGCCAGACCGACTTGTGCAACCACTCATCCCCAGAACGGAATTTCCTGCCTTCTTCGTCAGAACCATTTCCTCATAAGTCTTATGAGTCCGACTCGTCTTATGAGATAAGACGAGTCGACGCATTGTCAGAATTGTTCTTGTCTGGCACACAATATTGGTTGGGGGAAAGTTAAGCATTGATAGTTTTCAAGAATTGTGTGAAACTTGTAGATCTGTGCAATAACCCAGAGACACACCTTTTTATACACATTAGCCAATCACAGTGGTCATCGGCCCCAATACCAAACGCTCCCCTGCTCTCAGACACATTGGCCTGCTGTCTTCTTCGGCATCCGTCTCCTTTCTTTTTGTTTAAGAATTCATGGGCATGAGTGTTTACTGTTGCTAAAGTCTGCCAGCATCAAAATAGATAATATGCCTCATATACATATCGATATACTGTACTTTAGCGTGCTGATTTGCAGCAACAACTGGATTTAGAGCTTGCACAATGTATGGCAGAGAATATGACAACATTTTATCCTAAAAGTGTGTTATCATGATGAATTAAATACCGAGGGCAAGGGTCACCAACATGGTGCCCCGGGAACCTGGTAGCCAAGAACCACACCAGTAGCCCGCGGGCCTGCTGTAAAGAAATATGCATTAGATCATTCTGAAGTTCCAAAATCGCATTGCTGAATGGTTAATATGTTGTGATAATTTTTGTTTCTGGCCTTTTCAAAATGCTTACATGAGCAGAAAAGATTCACCTGCCCGGGCACCTGTCGTTTTGCCAATGCCTCTTCCTCACCTCAAAGAACTGCAGTCATCGTTTATGCACATCAGTGCCACTTTGTGCCTGCATTTCAGATGAGGTATTTGAAGATGTTAAATCAACCACTGCAATTCATCTTACGTTTGATTAGTCACCTGGCGCTCGCAAAATTGATCTATTTGCATCTACTCCTCCTTAAATGCTGTGTGTTGGGCTAGGCGCATATTGAACTGCGCAGGTTTGCACATTTGGAAGAGGCGACCATGGGTGCGCTCGGTTTGTAGATCAGATTCCAAATGTATTTATGCAAACAATCCCGTACAGTGGTATCTCTCCTTACGAAATTAATATGTTCTGGAAGAAATTTCTTAACGGGAAAATTAAAACGCGTTTTCAATGTACATGGCCGAATCCGTTCCAAGCCCCCCAAAATTCAGACATAAATGTTTTATAAAGTATAAAAATGCATCAAAATATGGAACAAATACATGTTGCAATTAGATTATTAGACAAAAAGGGGAGTTGTGCATAATGTAAAAAACAAAGAATAAAGAATACAAATTATGGTTATTTCCCTTTAAACTGTGTTCTCATTGTTTTTATTGTTTTCCCCCTCTTTAGTTCATATTCTCTCTTGGGGGTTTTTGCCTGGCGTTTTGTGAAGAATTGATCCAAGGACATTTGCTTTTGTCTGCTTTTCACAATGCTTCGAAAATGTCCAAGGCAAACATCAGCATAGTGAGCGATCCCCCGACTGGTGAACACTTTTTCTGGGTGATTCACATTTACGTAAAACTATCGGGACACCTAATTGCCCGGGGGGCAAATGACGAGGATGCTGCATAGACACATATCCATTGACACACAAAGACAAATACGGTAGAGGTCCCTCTTAGCCAATGGGATGCCAGGATGATGCTTGGTAAGAGCCAATGGCAGAGCAGCTATAAGTATGTAGCATTCAGTAAACTCGGAGCTGCGAGCAGCAGCCCATACTGTATTTTTACCTTTCATTCATTCATTTTCCGATCCACTTATCCTCACAAGGGTCGCGGAGGGTGCTGGAGCCTATCCCAGCCGTCTTCGGGCAGTAGGCGGGGGACACCCTGTACCGGTTGCCAGCCAATCGCAGAGCACACAGTGACGAACAACCATCCGCGCTCACACTCACACCTAGGGACAATTTGGAGTTTTTCAATTAGCCTGCCATGCATGTTTTTGGAATGTGAGAGGAAACCGGAGTACCCGGACAAAACCCACGCAGACCCGGGGAGAACATGCAAACTCCACACAGGGAGGCCGGAGCTGGAATTGAACCCGGTACCTCTGCACTGTGAGGTTGACGTGCTAACCACTGGGCCGCCATTTTTACGTTTCGTATCTTGAAATTTCTTCCCTAACAAGAGGCAATATTTTCCTGTTGAGGCATTTCGTAACTTGAAAATTTTATATAAGGAGACGTTCGTAAGTAGAGGTACCACTGTATTTGCACAATCAAGTAGGAAATCATATCCTTTGTGTGCAACTCGGGGAATTACTAAAAATGGGAAAACACGGTGATGACCCTTCTCCAGAAACACAATTCTGATAAAGCAATATTAATCTGCAGCGTGGCAGAAGACCAGCCACTTGAGTCCAGTTTCTTTGGAATATTGTGTCTTGTATCTCTCTTTCTCATAAAAATCTCTTGTTAAATAATTTATCATTCGATATGGTTGTGTTTTCTTTTATGTGCCCATTACATAAAAAAAAAAGAAAAAAAATGGTAGCCACTTGTTGGCAAAGCTTACAGTCTTTATCTGGCCCCGAAATCTGCAACGCTCAACCTTATGGAACTCTCTATTTATGTTAAACCTTTTCATCTCAAAACATCGAATGATGATCCGAAATTGCCTTTACAGCAGGACCGACCCAAGAATATTTATTGAAAGATAAGCATGCAGTAATGCTAAAATATAAAGGGAAATTCAAGAAGAACAATTGCCCTAATTTGGTTCGAGAAATGGTGCCTTGCAAATTGAGACCAGAGTGCAGGGATGATGACTATTTTTTATTTTGGTCACTTGATTGATTGCGATCAAATCTGTCATCATTCGTGATCATGTGCTTTTGTCTTTTGTCTTTTTTTTAACCCCCCACTAGTTCTGTGTAAATATTTTTTGCATTGCGATGTTCCTGCCGAATTTTCTAGGTTTTCTTGTATGACTTCAAAAGGAATATGCTCAACTTATTAAAAAAAAAAAAAACACTGGACCTGCCAAAGCATCCATAAATCTGTTAACTCATAGTCTGACTCATCTTTGATCTTGAACTGTATCATATCTGCACCCACAGGCAACTCTGGTGCATTTGGCTGATTCTCCACTTTCATGTGGTCCTCTCTATTCACTTACTTATACCACAATTGAGCATTGTGACTTGGACTATTCCTAATTAATTCGTTTCTCATTTCTCCGGATAATGAATTTAGACACAATGGACTGTTTGTTTCTTCCTGTTTTGAACTGCTCCTACATTCATTAAAAAAAAAAAAAAAAAAATCTCAACGGGCAGCTTCATTTTTAGTAAGATCCTTCGGGACTAGATTAACCTGACATATCTTTTCCTTTAGGATTTCTTTACATGAAGATGCTGTTGATGTTTTGATTATTAGCTTCTTTTGTCGAATGTCTTGGGTGGTTTGCAAATATTAACTGTGAAGAAAAAGGTCATGAGGTAGAGGTCGGCGACACCAGCTCTCTCTGAGGCAATCTAACCCCCGACCCCCACCCTGCCCCCCCGCCACCGACCTTGTATCCTAATCCGATGAGCTCACACGCAGCATGTTCCTCTCGTGAGTTCTGCATGAGTTGCGCTACCCCAAGAGATAAAGGATGGATGATGGGGTGATGGTGTCCTCATGGGGAGATGGGCGGAGTGGGTGTTACAAGGGAGGAGGGAGGGAAAGGGCGGGGGATTTGGGGTTTGGTTCTGGGGAAAGGGGCAAAGCAGGAACGGACGTAGGCCTCTAATGTGCATTTGTTGGGGGATCTCATCGTCTTCCACCCCTCTCGCTCCCCTGGACACGGACCTTTTGGGTATACCATTCATATTAAAAACTCCAGGTCTGAAAGATGTCCCCTGAAATTAATCATATGACCTGCAGGGCATTAAAGTGACCGTTGGTGGAAGCCTACCTTATCATTTTTAAGTCCCAGTGGAGAGATATCTTATGCGTATGGGTTGTGTTTGGATGTCATTTAGCTCAATGTGGGACGTGGCCCCATTTTTGAAGCAATAGATTGCTATGTTGCATGCTTAGTATTTTTTTTTTGTTTCAATAGTATTGTGCCTGGAGGATTACACCAAGAATACCAAAAACAAAAAAAAAACATCGCTCTTTGACTGCTTTGTATTTATATTTGTACCTTTAAAAGTCTTTTAAAAAGTCATTGAAGTTCTTAAAAGACCCCAAAACGGACAAAATGATTCAGGCCGGAGTTTTCAATGAATGCGTACCTGTGAAGGATTTATGGCCAAGGAACACCCCTTGAGAATGTTGAGATTCAGACACCGTGAGTAGATTGCTTTCAAGCCTCTTAGATGTGCTCCGACCCGAGGGAGTCCTTTATAGCCTACCAAGTCTGTAACAAGCCGGCCATTTGGTCAGTAATGTTCAATGACAGCTCAAAGCACCGACTTGTTGTCTGTGGGACCCGTGGACATGTCATGAAGCTCTTGGAGGCCACTTTATGCGGTGATAAAAAAAGAAAAAAAAAAAGAAAAAAAAAGGGGACCAATAAAGCCTTCTCACCAGAGGCAGATCCTCCCCAGTGTAGCAGTCCTTGTTAATCACAGCAAACAGTTGGAGATCCTTTCAAAGGGGATTATATCAGGGTCAGGAGCATTTGGACCTTAATTACCCTTGACATAATGTTTGACCATTCTGTTACCACTAGGGAGGGCGACACTTATTCAAGGGACATGGACCTACGGGTCACGGAGGTCACTCATGTCAACACTGACACAGCACCCGGCTCCCAGCCAATTTATTGAACGTTTAGTCAAACAAGTCCAAGAGTTCTAAGATGACATTTCGCAACGGTGATATGCAAAGAGCCATCTCCAGAATCATTTGTTGGGGGAGGTGAACAATGAAGGATCTTACTGTGCAGTGCAGTCTCCTGGAGAACCCAGTTCTCCGATAGACCACCGGACTGCAGAATTTAGCAATGTCGTGCGGGCATACAATTTGAGGGATACGACAATAGAAAGGGTTAAAGGTTACTGGTTGCAGCACACATCTGTGGTTGACTGTACAAAACCCTTGTTGAAGTTCTCTCAACCAAACCGGTGAATGTTTCATGTTCGTGCAATGAGATCTAAAAGGAATTCTGTTTTGCTCAAACCGTGTTCTATACATTCATTGTATCAATACGTACTTTTCCTTACGCCTTGATTGTGTAAGTTAACGATTTGAAAATTGTACCCACAAAACTTGCCTGATATCAATTAGCTTATCATGTAGCAGCAAATATATATAGAAAATATGAATCAAAATGTTGAGAAGATATAAAGTATCATCACACGGTAAAGTGAAATTAATACATTGTATCACTGTATTTTTTTTAATAATGATTTTTGTAGACCATGTATGGTATTACAGATTACAAAATGTCACGTTCATATCGGGTTTAATAGCGTGACCTTCACTGACCTGGAAAACGATCAAGTCCCACAAAATGCCCTTTTTGTCAACTTTATACGCTGCCAAATTAAAGGTGTATGACAATATGCACCTTGTAATCCACTGTATATAAACCCCCTTAGTTGGGCAGATAATTGGGGGAGTTACTTTGACTGCAGGGGAGGATTGAGAAGGATTACAGAAAGGCGGGAGGAGGTTTGGGGAGGAGAAGGCACGGAAGAGGTAATCAGTTATTCGCATGTAATTGCGTTTCACCGATTTCCCACTGCCATTTTGCTATGATCCTTGACTCATAGGGGACAAACAACTGAATGAGACATACTTTTCCTATTGGAAGAAAAAAATATTTCACTTCATGTTTTTATCATGAACAATGACGATATAACTCACCTTTAAATCTGCAGTCCCGTCAATCAGGACGATTTAAGCAATCACACATACCGTAACTATTAATGTTCAGACTACAGTTTTAGTCAAAAATAGGCCATTGTTTTTCTCATCTAGTCATTTGCATCTCAATCAAAATGGTTTTGGAACGCTCACATCAAGTGCAATTAGTTAGGGGAGGTTCCAAATGAGAAATGTTGGACATGAATGGAGTATATCTGGTCAAACAATGCAGTATAATTATATTCTCTAATGCTGTACATTGCTGTGCATCACGTGAAGCGCATTAGGACTAATTTCACAGGATTCAAATGTCTGGTATTTGAATGTACGGTAACAGCTGTTCACTACCACTCCCAGTTGAAGTTTATGTTAAAAGTAAACAGAAAAAGAAAAAGAATTATTACACATTGTATATTTAACCAAATCGCATGTTTTCTTACAAATGTCCTCGAGCTGAATGCTAACACTCGATGCAAAAATCCATCAATACCTCAGTTGTTTTAAACCTTTAAACAACTAATATTTGAACACAAACGGTGATGGAACTCAGACATTGGAGATAACATCACCACGTTTCATGTATGAACATCAAGGTACATCAAGGTATCAACACAGGTATGTGTCTTCTATAGTGATGTGAAAAAGTATTTTCCCTCCTCTCGTTTTTTTTTTAAGCGTTTCCCCACTTTAATGTTGAACATCAGCATAAAATGCATGTATTGGACACCACCCAGCCAAACATAAAATTGTATTTTTTAAATGGTGATTTTATTTCTTAAAGAAAAATCAACTATTCAAAGCTCCCTGGCCCCGTGTGGCCTCAGTGGTTTATTAAAGAGCACTGGTGAACAACAGCATCCAAGGAACTCCTCAGACAGCTCTCAGGTAGGTGTAGGAGCACCAAAGAGGAGAGAACTGGCCAGAGTAGCAGCCAAGACACACACACACACGCACGCACGCACGCACACACGCACGCACACACACACACACACACACGCACACGCACACACACATAAGGCAGTCTGGGGCCCTGACAGTTAGGAATGTTTGGCTTTGGGGTGAAATTTCAGAATGAACCTAAAATACATTCAAACCTTTACAGGTGAACTTAATGTGATCTTCTCTCAGCTTTTGAATACACATGTCCAATTGTGAAATGTTGCTTTTCTCTAATGAGGAGCTTAACGGCAAAATTCACAACAGGTGTTTGATCCTTGAATCGATCAATAAATGTCCTGGTTCAATCAGCTGGTGTTTCAACAGTCGTCCTCATCATACTGTTAACATTTTGACATCTTGAGACCAAGACGACAACTCACAATGGATCAACAGTACCATGCCATTGTCATGCTTCAAACGGGACGTTCTCAGGCGGAAGTGGCCACTGAGCTTAGTGACACAGACTCTCATCAGCAAGTTGCAACAGAGATACCGACAGACTGGAAGACTCACAGAAAGATGTAGAAATGGAACAATGCCCTGAGAAACCGGGTGATGAATGCCACTCAACTACAGGCACGTTTAAGGGAGGTGAGAGGCAACCAAGTGTCACGTCAAGCCATTTGAAATCGTTTACATCAGCGTGGTCTGCGTGCTAGACAACCAGCAAGGTTATCTGACCACACCACTGGGTACAGGCGTCATCGTCTTGCATGGGCCAGGGAGCATTTACGCTAGACGAGGGACGAGGGATCAGTGCCGTTCTCTGATGAAAGTCGATTCACGTTGAGCAGAAACGATGGCCGTCAACGATGTTGGAGATGTGAAGGAGGGCGCTATGCATCAGCAAGTGCTTTTGGTAGTGGCGGTATTACAGTGAGGGCAGGTGTGTCCAGTCAGTTTAGAACTGCCCTACACTTGTGAATGGCACAGTGACAAGCCCATACTACTTGGATAACATTATTAATTCAGTGATTGTGCCCTTGCATGAACAACGTTGGCTTTGCTTCATCTTCATGGACGAGAATGCTCCAGCTCATCGAGGTCATGTCATCAGGGAATGGCTGTTGTAGGCTGGTGTACCTCAAATGGAATGGCCTGCACTTTCTCCAGACCTGAATCCTATTGAAAACTTGTGGGATCAGCTGAGTTCCCGTGAAGAGACTCGAAACTCTGCACCCAAGAACCTCAATGACCCGAGGGCTGCCCTACAAGAAGAGTGGGATGCCATGCCTCAGCTGACGATAAGTCGCCTTGTGAACAGCATTAGACGTCGTCAAGCTGTAATTGATGCCAAAGGACACATAACGAGTTATTGAGATGTCTAATTTTTTTGTTGTTTGAGATGACGAAATTACCAGTGCATCCTTCTACTTAAATGTCCTACGTTCATGATATCATATCACTGGAGCAAGAACTTTTTCCATTTGACCTGAAAGCCAAAAACTGGATCCCTAACTTTTTGTGAGTCGTGTATAGATCACCTCTGGGATCTTCCAAACAGGTGTTTGATGACCATTTCTCAAATTTCTCCATCTTTTTTGGCAGGTGCTACAGTCATAAAATTTAATCATTATTTGCTTCAGACCAATAAAAATTTTCAGTTTGAACATTAAATATCTGATGTTTGTAGTGTATTCAATTTGCTATAAATTGAACATGATTTGTAATTCATTGTATCCTGTTTTTATTTATATTTAACATGTCTCAGTTTCATTGGAATTGTTTTACATACACTTTATATATACACACACGCGCCCGCGTCACATTTTGTTACCTCATGTGTTGAATGAACCACATGAAAGATCAGATAAAGTCTCATTTTCCTTTTTTCTCTTTCCAATTTTTAAACTAAAATGATTAGATAGCTCATTCCGGTTCAGTGGCGACAGCAACGCTGCCTCCAAGCTGACGGAGAGGGAATTACCTTTCAATATATTTTAATGTTGAGAACTGCTGTGTGTGGGAATACCTTAGGAACGGCCTGACGTTTGTGTCACAAATCAATACCGTATATGTATCTGCTGATCGAACATTCACATGCAGATTGGAATATTTAGGAATGATAAGTCATGATAAACATACAGACAACATTAGAAACATGTCAAAATCGTGAATATATTTGTGGATCTGAAAAACACAAAAATTTGAGACAAATCCTTCCCCATGGTGCTGGTGACAGTATCTGAAAAACACAAAAATAGCAGATATATGCGTGAATAATTTTGAGACAAATCCTTCCCCATGGTGCTGGTGACAGCATGAGCGAGACAATCAAACAACAGAAAAATTGCCAAAAGAAACGTAGCAGATTAATCTCTTAAATGATTGTGTAATGTACCACATAAATTACTTAGTTTTGGGGCTGGAACAAATTCATTGCAATTGTTCACGTAACCAATAATGTTTGAAACTTGAGATTTGACTGTATATTCATACAATTTTGATTTTACAGGCTCCTGTACCTGGCTGACTTCTGCAGTTATGTAATTCATGTCCCATTTTGAACCGTGCGCTTGATGTGTAGCTGTTGTTTTATTAATTATGTGTCTGTACTTGTACAAATATTAATATACTTGCTTACCGTCTGCTGTACCGCGGTACCAGCCAGAATTTTGTGTAATGTACTATACCGCCAAGCACTCTCATTTTGGTGTTTCATGAGAACATTTCACAATAGCTTAGCTTCTACATCTTCCCCTGTTAATTGCTACTCATCATCCATTAATAACTAACCTCTCACAATTGTTGCTTATTTGCTGAAGTGAAGGCGAGGATCAGTGTTCAGCTGTGTTAGCTAACTAGTCACAGGATGTAAACCTTTTGAAAGATGCCCAAGTTACTCATGGCATCAGTTGATTCCTTGGCAGAGTGTGTGCCCCACATGGCACAGTAAGAGTCGTTGCCGGGTTCTCTGACGAGCTGGGCTGGTGCAGGTTGCTGAGCATGCTGTGGTGTCAAGCTGAGGAAACGTGGAGGACCTCCTTTGCTGCCGTCAGCCATCTTCGGGTTTGTGCTCCCTTACCCCGGTGCAGACGGAGGCAGGCAGGACCAGGAGAAGCTCCTACAAGATGATCATCTCCCCAATCTGCTCCTTGGTGAGAAGATCTGGACAACTACATCACAGCTACAGGCCTCTCAGATGGTAGTAGGTCTCTATTGGTGTCTTATTTTGCAGGAGAGTAGTCGAACGGAACAATCGTCTGTACCTCTCTGGGCATATGTTAAATTTCGCCAACAAGACAGCTAATACATCACTGCAGCAATGTGCCTTTCCCTCGCCTATCACTGGATACGTTTCTGAAGCTTTTCCGGACATAACAGGTCCAAGACGACATGCCCACTCAGTCCACTTTCAAGTGTTTCGCATTTTCTCAAAGCGAGAGAGGCAATTTTTGATATCACCACCCATCGTCATGGATTTGATTTTATTCTGTCTGGCTTCAGTTCCTGCTGGAGCGGAGGGCGTTCCCTCCAGCATCACACCTTTGATTTATTGGGGTTTTCAGGACTCTGTGCCCCTGTCATGAGTTTGTTTGTCGTTTTGAGTTATTTGGGTTTTTCAGGACTGTGTTTCTAATTTTGTTTTGCCAGCATACCTCTGTAAGTGTTTTTTGTTCAGACATTTTGTTCAGTACACCCTATATCCCTGCTTTTTTTGGTTCACTACCACCACACACAACAGTGACAACAACACCTACCGGCAGTTCATCACAGACTGCAAGGTTGCAGCAACCCTCACTGAACTCACCTCCACAAATTCTCCCTTCTCCTGGACCCCTGAAGCTGATGCAGCTGCTCACATCTGCTCCTGCTCCTGTCCCTTTCGACGCCTCTCTCCAGTAAATCGTTGAGGTGGATGCATCCAACTCGGAGGCTGGGGCCATCCTATACCAGAGAAGTTTCAAGGACCAAAAGGCACACTACTACGCTTTCTTCTCTAGAACATTTTCCCCCACAATGAAGAGTAACGATGGTGACCAAGAGCTGTTTGCTGTTGTGGCTGTGCTTCAGGAGTGGAGAAATTGGCTGGAGAGAGTTGAGTTCATGTTTCTGGAACACATTGATCACGGAAGCATCACTTAGTAGCAGTCGGCTAAACATTTCACATTTGATCAGGTATGCTGTCAGCAACATTTTTGGTGGCCCAGGACAGGTCGGGATGTTAAGGAGTTTGTTACCACCAATTCCCTTTGCTCCCTTTGTGGGCCTATGGATCTACTGTAGCCTCTTCCTGTCCCTGGGTACCTCTGGCCTAATCGGGCAATTGACTTCATCATGGTCCTGCCACCTTTACACTGTTATTCTGACAGAAGTGGATCATGTTCTACAAAATGGTCCACATCATCCCTTTTCCTAAGCGTATTTCTGCTCTGGAAACGACTGAACCATGATGTCAAGTTCCATGATATCCTAGCTGACATTTCACCTCCGAGGTTTGGCAGGCATCCTCTAAGGCTCTTGGGACCTCTTCTATTCTCTCCTCTATATTTAAAAGCCCCAGTCCGAGGGAATCCTGAGAAAGCCAATTAAGATTTGGAGTCAGTTGTCTCTGCCCGCCATCCTGCATTTTGGAGCCGGCACCCACTCTGGGTGGAATACTCTCACAACTCCTTCATGTCCTCTGCGACTGAGTTGTCACCCTTCGTGGTCACCTCTAGATACCAACTCCAACTGGTCATCCCAGGAACAAGAGGTTGCTGGTGCCCAGCTTCGCCATTGCCATGCCATCTGAAAACATGCCAGAACCACACTACAGTAGCCAATGTCACCGCCAGCTGTCTGACAGATACAGTATCCCTGTCCCTGATTCCCATAAACTGGACAGAGGGCCTGGCCTCTTCAGTTGGATTCCTCCTTCTGGCTCTAACTCCTGCCTCACACGTAACAGTGCTGGCACTGCAGCTCTGCTTGACTTTTGGCTTTGATATGATCGCGTTTCAAAGTGATGCTTTCAGTCTCGAACTTTGGCCAGCATAACCACCAAGTTATTGGGTGAGATGCTGTTTTGTAACAGTGGGTGCAGAGAGGCACTTGGTCGTTTATTTTAACATTTGATGGAAAGGTAGGAATTCCCAACTATTCATGTCCAAACATTAAAAAAGTACATTTTATATCTTAACTCAACTTCATTTATATAATCCAGTCAAACCTCGGTTTTCGTCCATAAACCGTTCCAGAAGGTTGTTCGAAAACCGAAATTGTTCGAAAACCGAAACCATGCTCTTTTTAAAATAAAAATGTTTACCGAACACGTCTGCTCACAATGGAAAGCAACACGAGGAAGCGTCACTTCCTCGTCTACCCGAGGAAGCGTCACTTCCTCGTGTAAGGAAGGAGAGAGGAGTCAAATGGTGCATTCAAGTGCGCTCAGTTCGTTCGAGAACCGAAATATGTTCGTCATCCGAGGCATAAAAAACTGCTAAAATTTTTGGTTGAAAACCGAATTGGTTGAGAACCGAGACGTTTGAAAACCGAGGTTTGACTGTACTTCAAAACAACCAATCATTGTTGCAGAAAAAAATAAAGCTTTTAAGTTAAAAACAAAATTCAACCTAAAGCATGCAAGAAAATGCAGTGATCCTGGCTTCTTTCTCACTGTCTGCAGCACTGGTAACCATTTCGGATGAATATATTGAACTTCATTGTGTAACATTATAAAAACATCACTGAGCAGGAGTTACTGTTGGATAGGAAAGTTTCAGAGCGGCATGTTTCTGGATCACACTTTCATACGGTTGTCAAAATAAATAAATGCACATACTCCGTCATCAGAATCAGGAAACACTTGTAATTTTCATGACCGTGCCACAAGGGACATCAGCAACACACGAGGCATTCACTTTCGTCGCAAAAGTAGTTCCAGCAAAATATTTTCCCCTCATGGATGTGACAAAAGAGCTGAATGTGTACAGTGAGGTGCTGTTTTAGAAGCCGCTTTATGGTTTCCCCCGAGATTTACTTGAGACATGGCGACGGCATGCTCAAAATGAAATAATGAACGGATATGTTGTTGCCGTTAAACTGATTTTTTTTTTCCATCTCTCTGCCAAGACAAGAGTAGAGCTTTGACTCCTGCCGTCATAAATCTATCATTGCTTCTATTAAGTGTAAAACTGGCATGTGTTCGTTGTTTAGTGCATCTACAATAGTTGATGGATGAAATTAATAGTAGCAGTAGTACGTATTTCGAGCAGGGTAAATTCAAGATTGTATGGCCTCTGGATTGCAAGGTTGCCTTGCGAAAGTGGGCATGAGCATGTTAATGTTTCCAGTGCTGCATTCCAAACCACATTAAAATATTAATCTCTGTATTAATGAATTCCCAATGGGTTTTGAGAGAACTAGAGAGGAAAGGACAAAATCATGTTTTGTCAACAGGCTTTCCTTCCAAGGTCACTGGCCAAGAAAAATGTAAGACTTTGATAGAGAATGAACTTATTGTATGCAAGCTTAACACCAGTAACAATTCCATACTTGTTGGGGAAAATCCCTTTTATGGCTAAACTCAACACTTGTTAGCTAAACATTGAAAAGCTAATCTTGGAAGTATTTTGAGAATAACAAAGGCAAATGAATCACATGAGCCTGTTATTGTACTCTTTTAATATAACCGATATGCAATAAAAATGCCATTATCGACAAACTCACGTCCACATATTGAAGATGTGTGCCAGTACTGCTTCTTGAAATACATTAAGAATGCTTATGATGTTTACATGTCTACAGAAAATTAATATCTGATTAAATAGTCAATACATTAAATTTAGTTGTCAGTTTTTTCAGTGTATGAAGCATTATCTATGTATAGAACAACCAGAGGTGGGCATTTCACAAAATTTTGCCCGCCCGTCATTCATCACTTGTCAACAGCCTGGGCATCCGTCCGTCAAGATGCACCAAGCTCAGTCTTGAGTCCATAATGTTATTTTAACCGGGCTTCTGTCACCGCTTGAGTAGGTAAATTTCACCGGTCCGCCAGTCTGTCAGTCAGTCCGTCAGTCCCTCATAGAAAAATGTCATAGTCCAACAGATGAAAAATCCAACATGATTTAAATGGTAAATGCACTGCACTATCACTGTATCGACTATGTGGTACACACCTACTCCTGACTTTAAAGGTTTAAAGATCTTTTTTTTTCTTCCTTCTTCTTCTTGATATTTTTCTTTTTGGTTCATTGGCAGAGTCAATCTTTTTAATGCATACTGCCACATACTGTACCCGAAGCACAAAGCGTTTCCATAAATAGGTAATGGAAGAAACTGCTCGTATTCACATTAGCTCCACAATTTCACCAAGATTTAACAGAAGACAACAACCATATGGGTTTATGTGCAAAACACACACACACACACACACACACACACACACACACACGGCATCACAGTGGTCGACTGGTTAGCACATCCACCTCACAGTGCAGAGGTGCAGGGTTAAATTCCAGCTCCGGCCTTCCTGTGTGGAGTTTACATGTTCTCCCCGTGCCTTTGTGGGTTTTCTCCGGGTACTCCGGTTTCCTCCCACATTCCAAAAACATGAATGGGAGGTTTCTGGAACACTCCAAATTGTCTCTAGGTGTGATTATGAGCGCAAATGGATGTTTGTCTATGTGTGCCCCGCGATTGGCTGACAACCAGTTAGGGTGTACCCCGCCTACTGCCCGAAGACGGCTGGGATAGGCTCCAGCACACCTGCGACCCTTGTGAGGAGAAAGCGGATCGGAAAATGAATGGATGGATGTTGATAAAACGCAAAATCAAAAAAATGCAAAAGTGTGTTTTTCACGTCTTTAAATGTGATTAAGCAAGTCACACTGCTTTCACTCATGGTGTGCGGTCTCCCGCGAGAGAGGATGCAATTCTTTTCAGGGGTAACAACATTGGCAAAACATAAACCTGTGTTCCTTGACTACAGTTGCAATGATTCTTAGACATAGAAGCAGGAAGTGGTTCTAGTTCATGTATGCTGCAAACGTCAATGTGAGAGTAAAAAGGAAGGTATTTAACAGTTGAATTCCTTTCTAACTGGTTCATCATATGATTCGCGATGAGAAGTTTGTGATTGACATACACATGGCCCAAACAATTGGCTTACATCAAACAGCAGTTCAGATTTAAGCCTCTGGGGACTTCACCACTTTGCTGGAGGACTTCAACGTGCATGTGGGCCCTGACAATGAGACCTGGAGGGGCATGATAAAGAGTGCCTCTGGATCACCCTGGTCTGCCAATCCAGAGTACTTAAACCCGTATCCCATGGAGGGGCGAACGCTTGCAACTGCTATCGAAGGTAGCATATGTTGAGTTCTTGTTAGGATCTCTACAGGGTCATGAGATCGGACTTTATTTGAACTCCACCTCATTTCAAAGGTGAATATTTCACAAAATCACAGAAGAACGAACTAGAATGCAAATTAAGAACCATCTATTTATCTGAAAACTGCATGCTGTGCAGGGGAAAATTTAAAGAGGCTGCCACGCAACAGCAATGCAGCTTGTGTGTACTGGTATTTGCATGATCAAACGGTGTTGTGGGTGGCCAAACATTGAAGTATCATATAATTCCACCTACACAAAGTCCATCTGGAAATAATGGGTGGATAGATAATAAGATATCATATAAAATGTATTAGAACAATGCAACCACTTTTTTATTTTCATTTTGAATGTAGACATGAATGTAGGGTTGACATCAAAAGATAAAAAATGCCAACGAGCAACAGCTCAGCTTTTATTTTCAGAAACATGAAAAAGAGTTGTTGGTGTGTAAAAGTATTGGGACAAATAAAATTATATCAAGTGAATAAGACTATTTCATATGTTCTGAGCTATTTCCTTCAGTCTCCTATCAGTTTTTTAGCAGGTAAAATGAATGGCATATAATGTTAAGATATTGGACTGTAACGTTTTGTCTTGCTTGATAAGCTCCTTTGTTTGTTTTTTGGCAGTGTGTTATTATCTTACAGCATGATGAAGGGTTTCCCAATCATTTTATTAGTCTCATCTATGCAATTTTTTGGGACAATTCCTTGCCTTGCTATTCTTCTTGCTAATGAGTGGACTGCATTTTTTATTTTTTATGAACCCTATGCACTTTTGTTTATGAAGTCTTTAGCAAAGAGTAATCTGTGACACATTACTCCTGCCCTCTGGAGATTGTTACTGACTATGTTTACATCCAGTCAGTAACCCTTTCAAATGCTGTTCATAATCCAGTTGCGCAGGGCCATGTAAACACCTACAAAAAAACAAAAAAACAAAATTAGCAGATTGTGTGTGTTTTTTTTTAACCTGAATAAAACTCCTTTGCGAAACCAAATAGTTGGTCATACAATCAGACTACCTCCATTGAAAAGAACATTGGTATATGTTCTGCGCATACTCTATCGGAAGGTAATCTTGATCTTTGGAGAACAGTAACTACTTCCATGTGCATCTGATACGCATCCTACCGGAAATACACATGCAGAGATAAACAAACATGACGGAACCGGTGCAGCACCAAACATTACTTTTGGAGCGAGGAGGAAACCGACTACTTTATTAGTGTGGTGAAAGATATGAACATGATGTCTTTTATGGATGGTAGAAAATAAGAAGTGGAAATGACATTATTTGCATGATGACATTTTCCATGGGTGCGCATTTTAGATGCTGATGGTCCAATCGATCATAATTTTGACCTTAACTCGCATATTGATGGCATGCAAGCATAGTCACTGATGTTACGTGTTTTTGTGTCTTTGTTACAGTGCTCATTGCATTTCTATCGTTAACTGCTGCTGTTTTCCTGGTTTATCCATTCTGTGTCAGTTACTTTGTAGACCAGTGGCTTATTTCCTCTCCAGGTCATTCAAAATGGTTTTATTGCATACAGTGTATGATTGATTTTAATTTTGTCTCATTTTCATACCTTTTCGTTTTCACCCATTGTCGTTCTAAACACAGCACTCACATAAAAAAAAACAAAAACAAAAGTCAAACTCAGTATCGACAGTTAGCGCTATTTGTTTCAATAGTCAATACAATAGGAAATACCTCAACTCAACTCTCAACTCAACTGTATTTATAGAGCACTTAAACAGCCATCGCTGCATACAAAGTGCTGAACAACCTGGGCAAAAAAAAACAAAAAAAAAAAACAGTTGCAAGTCACAAAACATTTCAACAACATATGTTTTCAGTCTATGAAAAAAAATTAAGGAATTGCCCTCAATTCCAACAGTTTTGGAGAGTAGAGTCTGCATATGGCATGTATATTTACATACACAATTTTAAAAAGACACTTGAATTTAATTTTTCCTGTATTTAGTTATTTTTTTAGTTTACTTACACATCCATCTGGCAAGTTCTCTGTGAAACCTTGTTTTGGGTTTCGTAAAGGAATATCGTGCTTGTGACGAAGTGACAATGTCTTTTATGATCAGTTGGCAGGTCCACACCCTGGTTTGTGAAGCCAGGCAGTAAAAATTATGCCCATTGTTCAGCTATGTGGAGAGGAGGGGCCTGACCCTACTGCCGGCCCTGCGCTGTGTTGCTTGAATAGCTTCCTAAGGTGTCCACCCCCCCCATCCCCCACACCCAGTGCCCTTTGGTGTGGGAAAGCACCTGCAAGCAGCTTGAAAGTGGCAGACACAAGATTGTGTGTTAAATTTGGAAGCCACAGCCATCATGAGGTGACACTACACACTGACGGGTACAGTAGGAGTGCCACAATCCCATGCGGTTAACGGCTCCTCCAGGAGATCAAACAGATCAAATTCACATGTGCAGCCAGGCACAATGTGTATACCGAATTGCACTGTGCTAACACTGTGGACCTATACAGTATATTATATAGCATAAGTATAACATGATGCTCTGTGCAGTACAATACGGAATGCGTCACACAGTCATATCAATGTATAGCAGGTGCAGGCTGACCAACGGGTAAGGCGGGGTTTTCCTCGGTGGTCTGCAGCTGATCCATAGCAGCGCCTCAGAGGAGCTGGTCCACCTCAGGTCTTGTCTAGATCACTCAATGCAGAATCCAAACAGTATCATCAAATTGCTCCAAGAGGAAGAGTGAAAGAGAAGGAGTGACAGTCTAACACCAAACTATTCCACACTTCAATGTGACCGCTTGAATGCTGTATTCCCAGTTAAGTTTACAAAGATGAAAAAAGTGCCGTAAAGTTGTCAGAAAAAAATTTACAATGAATAAAGTAATTTTCAGCATGCACTTGTTGTCTGTCTATTATTGGACATCGTAATATGGTGAAGTGTCACTTTCAATATCTGTCCTTCTTGTTACATTTCGTGGTCCTGCTGCCGCTGCTTTGAATCGAGCAACGTTTGGGCTAGCTAGCTGAAGCTAGCATGTCCTGTGTGTGCGTGTGCTTCTCGACCCGGTCAGCTGTCTAGTTAGACACGTCACAAGGAAGCAGTGACGGTTCACACGAAGGCTGAAGTGACAGCCGAAACTGTCAGCTTAGTAAGAGTTTTTTTTTCACCCAAAAAAAGACCATTGTCTGATAAAAAAAAGAAACCTTAAACTGATTTCAACTTATAAAAAGACAAGATGAATGTCATAGCACTACCCATCACCATGTTTTTCTCCCATTTAAAAACCTCAGCTACACCGTCAGCGCCTCAAGTAGATGAGTCTCGAGTGAATCTAAAGCCTGTCCGAGTCAAGTGAGAGCCGTCTCCTACGCCACCAACACAAGATTCTTCGCCTTTCAGAAGGTAATGTTGATGAATGTTAATTACTGTGTAAGGTTTCATAATTAAAGATCGTTTATAACTAAAGAAGTAAATACGTGTCGTGTTGTAATCTTTGTCTCAAATATGTCAAGTATCAATACTGTTTACATACTTTAAACATGCTGCTATGTACATATATTAAAATTCCTGGGGGAGGTGGCAAATCCTACCTCGCGGTTTTCACCCTTTGCGGGGGGATTCTGGTCCCCTTTAACCGTGAAAAACGAGGGATTACTGTATTTATGTGTATATATACGCACACACACACACGCACGCACGCCATCTGGACTGTTATGGGTGCAAAGTTCAAAAGCCAGCATCTGTGATGTGATAGGGAAATGGTAACTTTCACATCTGTGAGGGCACCATTAATGCTGAAAGGTACACACAGGTATTGGAGAAACATATGCTGCCATCCAAGCCACATCTTTTACATGGGTGGCCCTACTTAATTTCAGCTAGACCAGTGTTTTTCAATCTTTTTCGAGCCAAGGCACATTTTTTTCATTGCACACCACTACCTGAAAATGTGAAAAAAAGCCTATTTTAACAATTAAATGTTATATTGTTACTATAAGCATTGTTTTAAAAATTGACATTTAACGCAATATTATAACACATTGAATAGGAGTCAAATCAACATCAATCCAATATTTGGTGCATTTGTTTTAATGGCATGTAAAATATAGTCAATGAGAACTTTAACTTGCTCAGGGTCGGATTTTTTTTCTGTGTGACAGCCGGTTCTTTTTCTCCCGGTCGTTTGCGCTCTCCCGCAATATTGTGCTTAGCCCTTCTGCGAAATGTGTTTTCTCTGGGTTGTTTTCAAATATAAATAAATATATAATTTTGAAAAACATATTTTGACATTCTTTTTAAACTTGACAACTCATTGTCACGTGTTTTGGACGAGTGGGACCAATTTGAGCGATGTCAATGACGTTTTCATAGCGTATGGCTTTGATCTATTTTTGTTTGTTTGTCAACAGTCCTATTATGGGATGTTTTACGCAGAAGGGTTAAGCTTTGCTGCATGTTTTACAGAACAGACCTTTTTCACTCGAAAAAGAAAATATCTCACCCAGTTTCACTGCTTGGTCTTCTATTTGCACATACTCCGACAACTTAAAAGAACCGCAGTTCATTCTTATTTTGGTTTGGGGAGTCGACGTATCACGTTCACTGCCCGGTCGTTTCGCCCTGATGAAGGATTAGCATGAGCGTCACTTATCGCCACCGCACTGTTATTGTTATGGTGCTGAGAACACGCGCAAGTATTTTTTTTTTTTAATAAATCTTTATTCGAACAAGTCATGGTACAATTCTCAAGAAACAGAAAACAAAATGAACATGTTAATACATACACATATTACAAACATTTAAACAAAAAAGAAGCCAGGGATTTTAAACAAAAATTCAAATAAGGAGCATATAGCCAGAGTTTTAACAGCTTTCTTGTTTTTAGAATCCATAATAGAACTTAGGTACTGCTTTATTTCTGTTTCAAAAATTAAGAAAAGAGGTTTTAAATTACTCGATTTGGATTTGTGGATATGGAACTTAGCGAGAATGATTATTAAATTTATAATGAAGGTTTGTTTAGCGTTTTTTTCTTCACTTTTGTAGAACCCAAATAGTACATTTTTTTCCGGTATAGCATAAAGTCAGAGTCAATACGTTCAATAATAAATCTGGATACAAAATGTGTTGGTATACGGGCATTGCCAGAACAAGTGAACCATTGTTTCAGGGTACATTCCACAAAATGAACAATCAACAGAAATGTCTTTCTTGAACCTAAGAAGATAATGCTTGGTGGGATAGTATTTGTGTATCATTTTAAAAGAGATTTCCCTTACTTTATTAGTCAGGAGGTATTTGTATGGGAGAGACCAGATTTTTCCCCAGTGTAGATTATCAACAAAACCAGACCAGTAGGTAATAATGTGTGGAATTGACACGCACAAGTATTGTCAATGCCGTGATTGGCTGCATAGCGTCATTGCATCGTATCGTGTGATTGGCTGGACACCTGTCACTCACTGAATTACACAGCAAATTGATACAGAAAAAAAAGTTATATATCTGAGGGAACATTGGTGCCGTTGCATCTCCAATAAACATAAATCTAAATGAAAGATACCTTTCATTGTATTGCCTCGTGTCGGAAACTTCGCTTGTCTCGAAGCATAAGGCAATTTCCTAGCTGCCGCTGCTCCCTACCGGTATGGAAGAATACTACATGATTACTCTTCCAGGCGATCGACCGCACAAGTACTGTATACATATTGTGTAATTTCCCACACCAGTGTGCCGTGGCACCGGGGTTGAAAAACACTGAGCTAGACAATGCCAAACCACATTCTGCAGCTGTTACAACAGCATGGCTTCCTAATAAAAGAGTGCGGGTACGAGACTGGACTGCCTTCAGTCCAGACCTGTCTCCCATTGAAAATGCTTGACGCTTTATGAGGCGTAAAATACGACAATAGAGACCCCGGACTGTTGAAAAGCAGAAGCGGCACATCAAGGAAGAATGGGAAAGAATTCCACTGACAAAAGCTTTAGCATTTAGCGTACTCAGTTCTCAAATGTTTATTGAATGTTATTAACAGTCAAGATGACCCTGTCCCAGCTTTTATGCAATGCATTGTGGCCATAAATTCAAAATGAATAATTATTTACTGAAAACAAAGTTTATCCATTTGAACATTAAATAGATTGTCTTTGTAGTGTATTCAATGAAATATAGGTTGAACCTGATTTGTATTGTTTTTACTTATGTTTAACACAGTATCCCAACTTCTTTGGAAATTTGGTTCATGTGTGGATGGATAGCTAGCTTGATCGCGTAAATTGAGGGGTTCGTAGTTTTCGAAAAGATGGCTCTACGTTAAGAATGGGAAAAAGGAGAGATGGAGTTCGTTAACGCAGATTCATTTTCCAACACGTCTGCACTGCAGTAAGAAGAGAACACGTCTCCTTTCGGCAACTAAAAACACGTCCTGCTTTCCTTCAGCCAATCAGACGCTATCAACATTTACATATTTAAGCAATTATTAAACAGAATATGATTTAGGTAACCTTAAAATAAAAGAATATAATGCTCAAACATAAAATGATAATAATTAATAATTTAACAAAAGCTTACAATAGCTAGCTAGCTAGCTAGATAGATAGATAGACACACTCCTTATGGCATGGGCCAGTCTGTCAATCACTCCGAGGCCACTTTTTCGCCCCAGTCCCGTCCCTGGTGTACGACAATATACTGTATTAACATATTACAGCACTAAATGACACTTCTCTAGGGATTAGGGAAACTATAAATTAAAATAGAATTCTATTTTAAATTCTATTTTATCAAAATGACACTTCTCTAGGGATTAGGGAAACTATAAATTAAAATAGAATTCTATTTTAGCTGTGTACCTAAAGATCTTGTTAATATGCATTTGTACTTCAGAAAGATAAGTCAATTTATTATGACATCGGATTCACAATTGTAACATGTTAAGTAGGTCTGGATGACAATTCAATACAATGATATAACTATGCACTTGTTCATTTTTGTAACAATGAATTTTGTTTAAAATAAATTTCAACTATGAAACGAGCTTGTTCATTTTAAAATTTGGGAGCTGAACTTTGAACGACTTTGTGTAGAAAATGAAATTTCCCAACACTGACCATAGTAACAATAAGCCTGCTAAAAAGATAATGTAGTCCTAAAATGGTTGGTCATTACTTCACTAAACTTTCACTGCATGACCATTGTATGAAAGTTAATATAAGTTTATCAATGATAGTCCTTCTTCAAGGAATACGTATTTTCGGTGCATTGATGGAGGAGCAAGTTTGCACTTTACAGTAGATTATATTGTACACAAAAACTTAACATACATTGAAAATTTGTTTGACTCCCACATATTTTGAATGGTATTTGTCCTCTTAATAGTTGCACTTTATTTCATTTGATCTTTATTCAATTGAATTGTTTTAAATATTACCTTTAATCAATTGCATTGTTTTTCTCATTTTAAATAGGTTAAAAATATCAGTAATTGTCAATATCAACTGATTTGAACAACTTAGATTGTGAAAACATTTTCAGCCATATCGTCCAGCCCAACTAAGAACATTATGTTGAACAACGCATTTATTTAATCTTAATGTGGATCCGTTTTATGTGACTTTTTCATAGGTGCTTTAACCTCTTATTAAAGGCTAACCTAAATCGGATTTTTTTTTTCCAGTGGGTCCCTATTTTGAAAAGTCAAACGAACAATAATTCAATAATTATCCATTGCGACTGATCTGACATACTTATGTCGTGATCCACTTTTCAGCCATATTGTTTGGCCCTAACGTCAAAACTAAATCTGTCGGCAACACTATGAAATACCATTAACGGTATTTAAATTTGACCTAAGTACATCAATCAGTCTCTCTTCTTTTGGCATGACATGCTCCCTGATGTGTGTATGTGGCAACGCCTCCATTCTTGGCATTCCTCCCCTGGAACACACAAATAGGACCCGGCCGAATGGGATCAACAAGACAACATTCCTCAGGCAAGTTTTAACAGAAAACACTGTCCTTCTACTGTAAGTGGGGCACTGTCAGGAACAGTGGGAGATAAACATTTAGATACTCCAGATGGTAATGTAAAATGTGACTGTCAGTTTTTGTCGTGAAGGCATAAAGTTTAAGCTTTTCAGTTGATTTGATATATAATGTGCATTTCATGCCTTTTCTTGTTGAGCATGACCGTTAATCCATGGTGAGTGGTTCCTACTCGTTGCCAGAAAAAGGCATGCGCGACAAAACCATTTGAAAGGCAAAACATAGTTTGAACTGGACTGCGTTCACCACGGTGTAGCTGTTTTTCCAGCGCCCAAGGATTACAATTAACTGGTCACTCCTGTTGAGGCTTAATGACCAAGTGCTGCAAAAGCCAGCAGCGGGGACACTTCCTGAGTAGTGCCGGTTTAGGCCTAATTGGTTCTGGCACAGCAATCCTCACTGCTTATCTCATAGCCAACTGAAAAATATCAGCAGTGAAGTGTGAATCAAAACATGCCGATAGCTGAAAATTCAGACACGGCAGAGACATGTTTAAAAGGCTTTGAAGTTTGGACATTTGTACATTTCTGGCCTTCTTAAGGTCAAACTAACATGATTAATGTGGTTTATGTACACGCGTGAGACGCAGCACCATCTTAACTTTCAGTCTTTGTTTCAAATGATGATGACAATTAAAAAAACAAAAAAAAAACCCAATAAAACACTTTCAAAGGGAATTAGGGCTCTCCTTTGTTATAAGAGGCCCCAACCAACACAGTCAAATGGGGTGGGGGTAGTGTTTTCGGAAGGGAGGTCCAGGAGATTTGGGTAAACCATCTGTTAACCAAAGCTTTTGGGAAAGAGCACTAATATGGATTTAGGATATTATTCTCTCTGCAGGTGGGATTGTCATAACCCCCATGGATTTCTCTGCAAGGAGAGGCAAAGGGCGTGGATAAAAAAAAAAAAAAAAAAAGAAAAGAAAAATCTTGAAAAGCAAGAAAAATGGAATTGATTCTGTAAATTTTTTTTCTTATATCTGTATTTCCCCATTCATGACTCGGTAAATCAGGAATGAATGATCAGTTCATAAATGAAAAGAAAAGTGGTAGAAATATTCACATACTTGTGAGGTGGCATTTGCCAACCCATTCTTCACTGGAGATGTCTTTGGACAAAAGATAACTCTCCACATTGAAGCCAAAGACAGCAAGGTGGACATGAATTTGATAGAAAGAGAATCTTGGGAAGTAAGAGTGGTCTCGAACGCTCTAGCTGCCGAGGTTCATTACAACAGCAGTAGTCTTTAGCGGGCTTAACAGTGATTTACCCCCTTTTGCTTACTTGTTTATTTATCCTGATTGTACACCAGAGGTTTAAGATGCCAGGTGCTTAAACAGAGCAAAGCTGTGCAGCTGCTCGCATCTGCTTGGAGCCCATACTCTCAGTGACGGCAATTAGTCATGATGGCTGTTCCAGGATTTTACCGTAACCGTAATCGGCTTAATCTTCTCGACGAAAATAAACTGACTTCCCGTTGACTGTTAAAACAGGGATTCATTTTGATACGTACAGCATGCCAAGAAATGACTGCAGATGTTAAACTCAATGACGTTCTAATTTTCACAAAGATGTTTGAAATTGTTTTCTTCAAACAAATACTGAACCCAACGAACTGTAACAGTCCACGATACACAACGTGGATTAAAATCATCCGCAATGAGGTGATGATGGGTAACTCTTTCTCTCTGCATATAAGAAAGAATCTGTAAACGACAGATTCCCCCTAATCCGGCCTTGATCCCAATTGACCCCGGTCGGCTTCGCCTGCCCACTATTCTTTATTCAGTAAATTGATTCTCGTCGGTCTTGATTTTGAAGACCAGACTGTAGAAATGATATTGACATAATGACACACAAGGGAAAATGACAAAGAAACTGCTAAATGACACAAACTACAAGTTTAGCATTGTGCCATAAATCAGAATAGAAAATATTCAAATTTTACTTCACTAAATCTTGTCAAAACAAAATATTGTTTTTGTCTGATCAATCAATGAAATCAATCATTCAAACTAGAATTGAGAACCTGCGATGTACCTGCCGGATACCATGGAAAAAAAGTCATGTGAATGCAGTACCATATTTTTCGCACTATAAGGCACACCTAAAAGCCTTCAATTTTCTCAAAAGCTGACAGTGCGCTTTATAATCTGATGTGCTTTATATATGGATCAATATTGGTTAATTGTGGCTACTGTAGTCAGGGGGCGTCGCCGAAGTCACAGCGGTGAAAACTGGAAAAGAGAAATTCCAATCCTACACCATTTGTGTGTGTGTGTGTGTGTCAAGACTTCAAAGCGGCTCCTTTCAAGAGACACGCTTACAAAGCAGAATTCAATCTCAAGGCGATCAGTCACGCAATAAAACATGGGAATCGTGCAGCAGCGAGAGAATTCCGCTTTAACGAATCAAATAGAAAATATTCAAATTTTACTTCACTAAATCTTGTCAAAACAAAATATTGTTATTGTCTGATCAATCAATGAAATCAATCATTCAAACTAGAATTGAGAACCTGCGATGTACCTGCCGGATACCATGGAAAAAAAGTCATGTGAATGCAGTACCATATTTTTCGCACTATAAGGCACACCTAAAAGCCTTCAATTTTCTCAAAAGCTGACAGTGCGCTTTATAATCTGATGTGCTTTATATATGGATCAATATTGGTTAATTGTGGCTACTGTAGTCAGGGGGCGTCGCCGAAGTCACAGCGGTGAAAACTGGAAAAGAGAAATTCCAATCCTACACCATTTGTGTGTGTGTGTGTGTGTCAAGACTTCAAAGCGGCTCCTTTCAAGAGACACGCTTACAAAGCAGAATTCAATCTCAAGGCGATCAGTCACGCAATAAAACATGGGAATCGTGCAGCAGCGAGAGAATTCCGCTTTAACGAATCAATGGTGTGCAAGTAGAGGAAGGAACGAGATGAGCTGCGCCAAGCAAAGAAGAGAAGACAAATGGCCACAGTTCGAGGACAAACTCGAACAGCGGGTTGTTGAACAAAGAGCAGCGCGTAGAAGCGTCTCTACAGTAACTTGTTGAATGAAGGCAACAGCGCTGGCATGCGAACTTAACATCAATGAATTTAGAGGCAGTCCTTCTTGTTGGTTTATAGTTTATGAAAAGACGTAATCGGTCCATCCGCACACTAAGAAGTGTTTCACAGCAACTGCCAAAAGACTACCAAGAGAAGCTGGCGATTGACATACGCACAAACACTTTTTAGTGCCACAAGCCATTTTGGCATGGAGACGTATTTTCAAAGACCGACATAGAAACAATTAAAAATAAATGATTTAAAATATCACTCACCATAATCCACGCTTCAATGAGCCGGCATGTTGCGACAAGTAGTATGACAGTAAAAACGCAGTTGCCGTAAAGTCTCATGGCGATTGTTGCTGTAAATACATGTAGCCATGGATGCTAAAATGAGAATGAACTCAGAATGTTCAATGTAATCTACATGACAATGTTGGTGCTCTTGCAAAAACAGTGCTAATTCCACACGCTCGCCAGAAATACGTTTCAGCACTTTTCCCCGGGATAACCACCGAGCATTAGAATGGCACAGAAGTACCTCGATTTCAGAATCCATTTCTTTACACAGCTTACTGAGGATGTGATGCCTCAGATCACTATTTTCACCCATAGATTACACATGACAGTTTTTAAATGTTAAAAACATCAATTTTTGGAGGCAAAGATTTTGTTGCCAACGCATTCCCTTGCAGAATACAATACATAACCATGATGCACCACCTTTTACGAGCACACCAAAACCAGACTTTCTTCGCAGCATGACTGGAGCTCCATCTGTACAATGTGCAGAAACCAAATCCCATGAAAGAATGGTGTCTCTGAAAAAGTCATCCACACGTTTCTTCACATCAGCTGCCTTAGTTGTTCTTGTAAGAAGTTTGTTTGCAACATCAAAATCAGCCCACGTTCATGGAGTCTGAGATCGGCATTCCCACACACCGCAGGAATGTCAAAGACAGGACATGAGGATGTGTTTAATTAATTATATTTAAAGGCCAACCTCCTTTGATATTCAATTGTATGCAGCAGAATACAGTTGTTTTTCCCCGCAAAGTTCTGACACACTATTCAAACGGCTGAGGCGGCCCGGGAGGGACGGCTAAACCCAAAAAGGCCAACAGTCACCACTGAGCGGGACCGACAGACGGCATTGGTGGGGAGGAAGTGGCTGTACTTCGACGCTGACTGGCGAAGCAGGTGAATAGAAGCAGTTTGTTCTCATCTCTCATTTCCTTTTTTCAACCAACCAGCTTTCATTCGACAGGGCCCAGTCAAAATCTTGAAAAAGAACAATTGATGTTTTGCTTTATTACCGAGCTGTTTTTTTTTTTCAAATAAATTATATATATATATATATATATATATAAGGAAGTGGCTGTACTTCGACGCTGACTGGCGAAGCAGGTGAATAGAAGCAGTTTGTTCTCATCTCTCATTTCCTTTTTTCAACCAACCAGCTTTCATTCGACAGGGCCCAGTCAAAATCTTGAAAAAGAACAATTGATGTTTTGCTTTATTACCGAGCTGTTTTTTTTTTTCAAATAAATTATATAT
>NW_017805990.1:470121-470591 GCF_001891065.2 Hippocampus comes
GAGACGGTGGTTCGAATCCCGCTTGGGGCAAAAATGAGCACATAACACTATCCAGTGTGGGTCCTTGGGCAAGATCCTTCACGCTAATGCCTACCTCATGCAATGATGAGAGACAATAAAATGAATGACATGCCGGCTCAGACGTCGCCCGGCCAAACAAGGTCTGCGTCAGGTGCTGGGGAACCAGAGCACCTTGATGAAAAATGGGCTACTGGAACAAAGCGGAGATGGGCGAGATGCGATAACATGGCTCTGTTGGAATGCTACTACTCAAGCAACCCTAGTCAGAGGGGTTACATGCAGAGAATGCGGACAGAATGGTTACTTCGAAACCCACAGTCACGGTTGACCACGAAACAACTAGTAGCTCAGTGTTCCAACATCCACAAACGGCAATTGCTGTCACAACTTGAGATTGACGAGGTACAACGCAGGGACCACGGTGAAGGGCCCAAGGCTGCCAGATCAGA
>NW_017805990.1:470764-479048 GCF_001891065.2 Hippocampus comes
CCACCTGAAAGTCTCATGGAAAGTGTGAATGCAGCACTGAGGGCGATCCCAACCATAACGAAATGCAAAAATAAATAAAATTATAGCTTTTTATATCTACCTACATTGTAAAAGCAGCACTTGGCTCCTTTGATTTGTTTTTCATTTTACTGATGTGGCCCTACAAATTTTGGAACACCACTTGTTCAAACGGAGATGCTAATCAGTTTTTTTTTTGTTTGTTTTTTTTAAATGACTGTAAGACAGTGGTGAGGTATGCTGTAGGTGTAACAAAGGAATTCAAGGTGGAGGTGGGACTTCACCAGGGGTCAGCTCGGAGCCCCTTCTTATTTGCTATGATGATGGACAGGCTGACAGACGAGGTTAGGTGGGAATGTCCATGGACTATGATGTTTGCAGATGACATTGTGATCTGTAGTGAGAGCAGGGAACAGGTGGAGGCACCCAAGTACAAGAGTAAGGTTACAGGGAGAAGAGATAAAGAAGGTGGAGGATTTTAAGTACCAGTAATTGGGGTCAGCTGTCCAGAGCAATGGAGAGTGTGGAAAAGAGGGGAAGAAGCGTGTACAGGCAGGCTGGAACGGCTGCAGAAAAGTGTCCGGTGTGATGTGTGATAGAAGAGTTTCAGCTAAGATGAAAGGAAGGGTGTATAAAACTGTGGTGAGACCAGCCATACTGTTTGAATTGGAGACAGTGCCACTAAAGAAAAGACAGGAGGCAGAGTTGGATTTAGCAGAGATGAAGATGTTGAGGTTCTCTTTGGGAGCAACCAGATCGGATAGGATCAGGAATGGGTACATCAGAGGGACAACGTGCAAACATGTTTGAGGTTTTGGAGGGAAAGTCAGAGAGGCCAGACCGAGATGTCCAGAGGAGAGAGAGTGAATGTATTGGCAGAAGGATGCTGAGTCTTGAACTGCCAGGACAGGAGGCCGAGACGAAGACCACATGAAGGTAGCTGGTGTGAGAGAAGAGGATGCACAAAACAGGGTTAAATGGAGGCAAATGATTCGCTGTAGCGACCCCTGAAGGGAAAAGCCAAATGGAAAAGAACACTTTTTTTTTTTTAATCAACTCATCTGAATGTTTCTGCAAAATAATCACTAACAGACACCATCCTCAGAATACTGCTCACATTCTCAAACCAAACCACTTCACATTTCTTTTACTCATGTGCAGAAGTAGTCACCAACAATGGTAGTGTTGCTGATATTTTCAGCTGCAGACCAATTCTATTCCATGAGGTATGCTTTCTGTCTGCTTTGAAGTAGGACACAATCGAATGGAACAACATTCTTCATGCCATCGATGGTAGTTTGGTGATTTTACATAAAAGGCATTTGAGTAAACAGCGCTGAGGCAGGAGGCCTCTTTATGGCAGAATAAAACAGCTTTGGCCTTCATGTTTGGTGTTTGTTTTTTTTACAGCTGAGGAAGATGATCCTGAACCGCTGAGCTTAAAGCTGCTTGAGCCCTGCACAATCCACGATGCCGCCACCAACCCAACTCCCCCCACTGTTCAAGAGCTGCTTTCAACAGGCCCCCAATTCGCTCCATCATCTTTTAAACACCCACAAAAACTTTTACATTTCCTCAGCAGGCGGGTCGATTTTAGCGGACTGCTGTGCTGTGTGGAATTTTAGCTGTTGTTCAAATATTGTTTCTTGCTTCCAAGTTTCAATATGATGATGTTAACTTGGATGTTATTATTATATTTTATTATTATTATTTTATTTCATTGGGACATGAATCAAACACAAGAATAAACAGTGTAAGTGCGCCGAAAGAGGACGACGGCCGAAAACTAGCATTTATGCTGGTTTCCGGCCATCTTCCCAATAACTAACACAGGAGTAGATTCTTAGCTCGAGGGAGACCTGCGTGTTTCCTTGAGTCACACTTTGCCTCAAGAGCGAGTTTTTGGTATATGAGAATGGTGCTAAGTCGTAAATAATTCACAATTTAGTGGCCGTTTGTGCAGGCTACGACAAGCACACTTCTCATCGTCCTGAAAGTGTGCTCAACCCCAGTTTTCTCACTCATAGCTTCGATTTTTTTTGTCTGCGCTTTTTCCTCTTCCACTGCCTTGGCGGGCTCCTCTTTAATTTGGCGCCATCTGTTTTTCTCCTTTTTTGATTCCTTCCTTACCTCTCTTCCTTTCCTGTTGTGACACTTCAGTGATCCTTTCCCATATACAACTTTCACTTGCGAAACTTCTTCCTTGCACGTTCGTCATAATGACAAATGTCCGCCACCCCCGCCTCCATTTCCCCTTTTCTTTGTCCCAATTTCCATCCCTTTTTCTACCCGCTTCTTTTCGCCTTTCTCGCTGTTATAGCAATATAATTGAATGTTCCCTTGCTTTATAGTTTCATTTCCGCTCCTATCAACCCATGTGAAAAACAGCCATACCATAACGCGTTTCTGTTTCTGTCATTTGGACAGGCCCAGATTGTATCTCTGGACCATTTCCTGCTGCTTGAATGCTTCCTTTTCGTGATTTTGCCCCATTTGATGGAACGCGGCGGATTTTAAGATTTCTGGTGTGATGTTGCCACACCGGCAAAAATTCTCATCTGATCATCCGTGTACCGAGCAAGTAGCAGGGGGTCATACATTTTTTTTAATCTCTCATTCGTTGTTCATGCATTTATGTCGACCGCAGCTGTTCAATGATTTTCAGTTTGTGTTCAGACCAATAGGAAATGGACATGTGGGAAGAAGCTTCAGTCTGTCTTCTTCATGTTTGTTTGGGTTTTTTTTTTTTTTGGTTATTTACATGACAATTTAAACTATTATTTTTCACACTCCATTTTTGCTCCGTCTTTTTCGGATCTTATTTCTGAACGACTGTTAATCGTACAAAAGAGGCCTCTTTGGATCTGCTCACTTTCTGTGCAACTGTAGCCACCTTATGTGCTTTCGCAATTTCAGGTTACTGGAATGTGAATGTCATTACCTTTGGTCAAGAATACTGAATTCAAAATCCAGAGGAAGTAAATTATTATCATTTTCATTTTACAGATTTTGTTCTTAGATCTGTCCTACCAACTAGTACTTCACAGATGCAGCTTGTCTAATTCATTCAAACAGTGAACATTCGAAATCATGGAACCCCACTCAGATCATTGAATTACAACCTCTAATGAAGACATCATCGGACCACCATGTTCATTTTAAACATTAAGTGCTGAAGGAACTATTTTCTTCCTCGATCTTAAAATATTTATTGTATGTAATAGTGCACATTTTTGCGTGAGCATCGTTATTCAATGCGTACTGTGATATATTTCTCGGAATCCAGGGCATCATTAACCTTGCAGTGAAGATAATACAACTTCCTTTTTTCTACATGTTACAACCTGATAGCCAATTGGAGTCATAAAAGTCCAGAAGGTTCCCACAGCCAGCCGTTCACACCAAGCAGGCTGTTGTTAATGTTAATGAGGTGCGATGGGAGTCCGCTTGGTTGTCAAGGTCAAGGCTGCGTGTTACCGTGATTGCAAGTTGAAGTCAGTGATGAGCCAGTGCCTAAAGCCGGGAGTTCCAGACAGACCGCGCAGAAGGGGTACATTGCCGTTTCCCCAAGTGTGTGTTCACACAGGAGTTGCAACATACCCCATTAAAATAATACGTGGCGACAGTTGCTATACAAAGGGGTCTGGACTGTGTGTCTTTGCTGTTAAACTTGACACTGGTCATGGCTGTTTACATTTGACCTCTGGTACGACGCACAAGCAAGCAACCTCGTAGGTCAACTTCAACCTCTCATCTCACCGCAGTTCCTTACCCACAGAAAAGCAGGTTGGGAACAAGAAAATGTTGGTTATGACACGCATTATGAAACAGGTTATGTGAAGTAATATTGTGAAGTTATACAAGTGGATCTTAATATATCTATAATGGGGTGACCAAACATCCTCTTTTGCCCGGACATGTCCACTTTATTACACCTTCGTCCTGGGGAGTTTTATATTTTCATGAAAATGTCTGGCTTTAATTGTTTTTCACGGGACCGATAATTTAACTGACAAATGAGAGGTGAAGTGCTTTGTGGAAGAGAAGACAAGTAGCGGCAGTTCTGAAAAGTGTGTGGAGCAGGTAACATTGTGCAAAGATTTCATTTTATAAGGGTGCCGGTCGGTGGTCTCAATGCTCATATCGACACGGGACAAGACAAATAATGCTGTATGAGAGAGTATCTACAAAGTTGACTGAGTTCTTAATTGTTCGACCCGGGAACACTGGAGGGAAAAGAAAAGAATTATGAAGAGGAAAACGAAAGAATAAAGTGGCATTTTTTTCTTTGTTAAATTGATTCATAACTATGACATTAAGATTAATTAATCAAAGAAAAAAACAACATGTGAATAGCTGTCCACTCTAGTAACAGCTATCCCTGAAAGAGTGAATATCTGTGTAAAACAGCTGTTTTATTATTTACATTCGATTACTTACATTCAAAAGATAGTAAAAAAATATTTTGTTAAAGCTATATTTTTTGGAGAAGAGATTTAGAACATTTTAAAATGATAAAACTACATTTGTATAATTATATAAACTCTTTATATTCTTATTTAATACTTCAAAAGAGAGCTACTGTTGTTTTTTATGTTTTGTTTTGTTTTTTTACCCACGTTTAAAAAAAAATCTATCCATCTGCACAATACGTAAAAAAAAATGTTCACTGTGAGAATGGCATATGCGGTGCAGAATGCAAAGGACATGCAACAAATTCATATGGAATTTTATGCTTGAATCTAATTTTGACCAGTCAGATGCAACTTTAAATGCGCATCGCCATCCAAAAGGAGAACATTACCAAGGGGTGTTAGGAACGCGAAAGAACTTAATTAAGAGGAATAAATTCATGTTTACATATGAAAAAAAATCATTGCATAATAATCCAGTGGTTCGCACGTCGACCTCACAGTGCAGAGGCACCGGGTTCAATTCTAGCTCCAGCCTCCCTGTGGAGAGTTTGCATGTTCTCCCCGGGCCTGCGTGAGTTTACTCCGGGTACTCTGATTTCCTCCCACATTCCAAAAACATGCATGGCGGGCTGATTGAACACTCGAAATCAAGGGTGGGCAAACATTTTGGCTCGGGGGCCACATTGGCTTTTTAAATTTGACAGCACAAGATACGGGACAGATTAAAAAAAAAAAAAAACTGCATTTGTTGACAGTGCAAATCAAACATCAACAGAACAAAAGCATGAAAGTATTAGAAAGTATCCCTCCAAATTAAAAGACTTTCACAATTCCAGTAAAACTCACTGCAATAAAGAGTCACTTACATGTCGCTGTTTTGGACCCAATGATAGAAAATAGCGGCACTGACACAGTTATTCCGTCATATCGAGTGGGAGTTGCTTGAGTTCACGCTACTGCGGACTTCCGTATGGCTTCCGGGTTCCGGAACTTCCATTGTCATGAATCGATCGTTAATGTAAGATAGTAGTAGAAAGTTTAATGCATACATTTTTTTTATACCGGTTTCGAGAATTTACGTTTGACAGAGGTTTGTAGGTGGTAGATAAGATCTCTCCTTTTGTCTCTCCCCGATCTCTTCTCTCCCCCTCAACCCTGTGCTCTGCAACTTCAAGTCAATGTGCTACCTGGCGTTGAAATGCCTGTCGTTACAAGTCCAAATGAAATGAATGTAATCGTTCACATCGAACCTTAATTGTGTACAAACATTCGGCGGGCCAGATTAAAAAGACAAACGGGCCAGATCCGGCCCACGGGCCGTAGTTTGCCCATTCCTTCTCGAAATTGTCCCGAGTTGTGAGCGTGAGCTGGCAACCGGTTCAGGGTGTCCCCCGCCTACTGCCCGAAGACAGCTGGGATAGGCTCCAGCACCCCCCGCGACCCTTGTGAGGATAAAGCGGAATGGAAAATGGATGGATGGATGGATTAGATAATAAAGATACAATTTCTTTTGTTAAATATCGCAACAATATCAATATTGAAATACTGTATGCGTTATTTTTTTGTTGGTTTTTTTTTTTACAGTTTACTTTTAACTAGTTATTGTTGTTTGTTTGGTATTGTTTAATGATTAAAAAACAACTAGACACAAATTAAGATATCATACAAGAGTGATTGTACCCGCTTAAGTTTTTCAAACTGATTCATTTACATTTTTGGTTACTGTTTTAAGAATACTTCGTGCTGCGAGGCTGAAATCAGAGGATTCGGACAATTTAAAGTTAAACAATGTCTCCAAACAATTATTAGATTATTAAAAAAGCTGTCATATAATTTGATAAGAGATTAGCTTTTGATTAACCGATTTTGATACATCTAGTTCAAATTCACTAAAATCGCCCTCGCCAAAACTTAGACGTGATTCCACCATGCGTAAAATTTCAACAAATTTCACCAAAAACTGGACGCATGTCAAAACACCCACCCTTCGCAGGGCAGAAGGCCTAGCGTGGCATAGCGAGATGAGCCAAATTTCCAACCCGCCGCAATGGGGTTTGCACTTGCACTTTTTTCCTGTGTTTTGAGGCGTCAGAATGTGCAACCATGGTGTTTTCTACTCCTTTTTCAGGAGATTTGTATGCCATTGATAAAGCCTATGAATTCTAGTAGAGATTCCGGTATTGTCAAGAGGGAAATTTAGCCTATACAGTAAATGTGAGCGTAAAGTACAGTAAATGCAACAGAAACAGAAATGTATATTTTGTCACAAGTGACCCATGGTAGAACCTGACAGAACCGGGTCAAACATTTGCCCTTTGACCCCGGCTCTGCCATTGAGAGCATGTTTAATAAACGGCACAGAGTTTGCTCGAGAAGAGAGGGGACCGGCAGGTAAGCTCCGAGATCTCAAGAAAATGGGGGATCACATGGGGAGAGGGAGAATGTGTGTTTGTGCCTGGCTGAGTCCAATGTAAACAGCTTGGATGCTGTTTCTCACAGCAGCCCAGTAACTACATTTGTCCTGTTTTCACCTTCCTATTTACAGCTGTGATTTATGAACACATACCACACATTGACTCTGAGCCCAGCAGTTTTAGAGGGATTGGAAGAGAGTTGGTTTGTCCTTTTATGAAAAAAAAATATAAACATATATATATATATATATATATATATATATATAGCAACATTTCAGACTGATAAGTTTGACGAGAGGTATTGGGGAGGCCACTGTGAATTTCTAATCTCTTTGGAAATATATATATATTTTTTAATGTGCGTGGCGAAACTGAAGCTTTTCTTATGTGTCCACACAGTAAACTGACAATGGCCTTGATTCATTACAGATGCTTTTTGAATAATTTTGTCTATCCAGCGGAAATTCGGTGATCAAGGTTGAGTTGCTGATTCAAAAGAAAAAGAAAAACCAAAAAAATCTGGAAAAAAATCACCTATAAAGAACCTCTCTGACAAAATTAAGCCGGTCCAAAGATCTCAAAAAGCTGCAATAAAATGCCACGATCCAAAGAAATTCAAAAAAAATTGACATCTCTCACTTTGAAAAGGGTTACAAGGCCATTCCTAAGGCTTTGGGACTCCAGCGAACTGCAGAGAGAGAGCCATTATCCACAAATGGACAAAAAAATGGAACAGTGGCGATCCACCCCAGGAGTTCTCAGTCCACTGAAATTACCCCAAGAGCACAGTGACAACTCATCCAGGAGGTCACTAAGGAACCCAGGACATCTAACAAATTGCATGCAGGCCTCCCTCGCCTCAGTTAAATCCAGTTTTCATGACTGAGCATTCAGAGACGAGACAAACAAGATGTCCACGGCCGAGTACTGCCTTCTAAGGTGAAAACGACCCTGTAAAGTACTCTTAAGAAAATGTACAAAGGACACCAAAGCAGCCTTAACACAATAGTACAATATTTTAATCGCAAAAAGAGCATGTAACACGTGAGCAGTTCAAAAAGTAAGAGCGCAGCCAAAAGACGAATAAAAGGAACGTGTTGCATGTTTCTAGGGAAATAACCAAATAAAGAGTACAAACAACGGAGGATGTTGTGCAAAAGGTCAATGTGAAAAGGATTCTAAGAATACAAAAACCTGTGATTATTTGAGGCTGCTTTTCTCTTTCAGGACCTGGATGACTTTTTGTGACTGATGAAACCATGAATTCTGCTCTTTAATAGAAAATCCTGAGGGATAATGTTTGGCCACCAGTTCTCTACTTCAATCTGAAGGGTACTTGAAATCAAACAATCTTCTGACTAGCATGGGTAGGGGGAGGTAGAGGTTTTGTGTGTGTGTGTGTGTGTGTGTGTGTGTGTGTGTGTGTGTGTGTGTGTG
>NW_017805990.1:479064-480389 GCF_001891065.2 Hippocampus comes
TGTGTGCGTGTGCGTGTGTGTGTGTGTGTGTGTGAGACTCAAAGTTTTGGAGTGGCCTTGTCAAAGTCCAGACTTCAATCCAGTTGCAATGTTGAGACATGACCTTAAAAAGCCTGTACATGCTCAAAAACAGTGATGGATTTGGATGTTGTTTTTCATGGCTGATACTGATACTGATTGATTATTAATAGTCAAGGAGTTTAAATGCCCGTAAGCGCATGCTTATTGAACCGCTTTTGTAATTTGAAACATGTTAAAGTTTTTTTTATATCTTAGAAAGTAGATAGTTTTGTTTTAAAATTCTAACAAAAAGTACGGAAAGCTCCCAGGCTCCTATGAAAACAGAAATAATTAAACATCTGCTTAAAGTTTACGATGGTAATAGTTTTCCACATATAGTATTCAATTTAGTGAAACAGAAATGTTAATGATTCAACATGTCACTTATTGTCTTTTTATTAATAGTTCAGAAACGAAAAAAATGCATCCTCAATGCAACAATTGGCCAGCAGAGAAATGAACATCTCATCAACACGTCTCTCTTCTCTCTGTTGCTATTTGTGTGTGGTGCGTCATTCTTGTGTGTCCCAAATGCAGCTACCTTCTCTGCCATACTGGCTTTCTGGGGCAATAAGTAGGGAAACAGCCATTATTGACTTTCACTTGTCGTGCTATGCTATCAACTTCTGCTTATGTGGCTTATACACACAGACATATACAGACAGGCACTTTTTACTTTTAATCTCAATTTCCTTATCAATATTATCAGCAACCTTATTTCAAGTGGTTAAACCTTTCTCCGGAGCCATGTGATTGACATAGCAAATTAGCAGCGAGTTGGGTGTTTTCCTGCAAGCTAACATTACGACAACAGGGAGCCGTTCGCTTGCAGGCTAACTCCCCATTGTCTGCTAGCGTGGGCTGGAATGTTTATTTAAATAGCACATTTAATGCACCAGTTAAGTGGGTGTGCCTGACACAGTTGAAAGTACAATTGCAATTACAAGTGTGAGTGTGTGTCCCAATTCTCTAACGTGCCCTGTCACACCTTTTGCACCCTTGTTCCACACTTTGTCTGAGCCCTCAGCCGACTAACCATAATTCATTGCGGATTTAACCAAAATAGAAGAAAACTGAAAAAGTCTTTTCATGTCGAAATTTTGAATTATTAAATATTTGTAATTTCTATCGATCTTTTTTAAGTCACCTGCATATTTCAGGGATGACAATGGCTAGTGATGAAAAAAGTGGAAAGGGGCGTGGCCTGGACGGGGGCGTGGCCACTTACAAAAGTGGCACTAAACATGCTGAAGATGAAGTGTATT
>NW_017805990.1:481707-481930 GCF_001891065.2 Hippocampus comes
GAATGACATCGTCACACACTGTACACAGAGCTTTACCGGCGACATCGAGCTTTTTCACGAAATCCGACACAAGCACAATGGTTCTTCTTTACCGTTTCCGACTGGGGACACCGTCAGCTTTCTATCCAACCAGTCCCATCGAAACGTGTTTTTCAGATCCGCATCTATCTGACGCACTTCAGCTTCGTCGCGAGTCTCAATAACATTCGGCATTCGCGAGAAA
>NW_017805990.1:482186-485342 GCF_001891065.2 Hippocampus comes
AAGTAAGACATCATAACACGTCCAATCGCAGGGCTGTTTACAATCGGAAGATGGAAAGACTTATCGGGAGAGCTCGTGAAAACTCGACGATAAGGTACCTGACCCCCCCTAAAATTTTCTCAACGGATTTAGACGATTCACAAAAATGATCAATTTAAGAAATAAAACGGCGGATTTCCGCGTATCCACGGAAAATTGCCATCCCTGATATTTTGGATCACCATTTAGTAATTGTTATGTTTACTTGGGTTGACTTTGTTTGATGATCTTAAACATTGAAGTGGGGAAACTGCAAAAAAAAAAAAAAAAAACACACAAATTTGAAAAGTTGGCAAATGCACCCTGACGACACTGTGTATTTGTTTAACAAAATGGAATTGAATTGTAACACATTGTTAGTGTGATTTTTGAACTGATTATTCATTTTTGAGCTAAGAATAACGAGCTGGCTTAATCATTTAAAGGAAGTGCCTGAAGACAGTTGTGATAGGCTCCAGCACGCTCCCTGACCCTTGTGAGGATAAGCTGATCAGGAAATGGATTGTAAATAGCACAGCCACCTTATCTATATCTATATTTATATTGCACTTAATTGAACGGTGTACATTTATTTTGTGAATGCAAACACTTTATTTTTCTTCTTTCTTCTTTCTACCCACAATCTATTTTTCTTCTTTCTTCTTTCTACCCACAATCTTGCTGCTGTAGACTGTAAATTTCCCCAGTGTGGGACAAATGAAGGATATCTTAATCTTAATCTTATGAATGAATTCATGAAAATATGAGCGTTTACAATTTCTATTGTCAAAAAGTACATTATGTGTCTAATTTTATATTTTGTATTTAAAATAAAATGTGTTGCAACATATTTCAGAGTGTGTATCTATGTTGTTTTTTTTTTTTTAATTGTTGTTGTTGTTTTTTTTTTTTTCCCAAGATCTCATAATGGGCTATTTCCATGAAGGAAAATATTTGTATATGTGTGACGGGGGTCACAACTGTGACGGTCTCGAGCTCCACGTCGCTGCCGCCTCAATAAGACCCGACGCATGGAGTGTGGCTTTTTCTTTCTTTTAATACTGCAACACAGTATGGCAGGAAGAATAGGTGAAGTCGCATGGGAAACCGGTCTCAGAAATAACCTGCGACTTCCCTGGTAGCTCTGCCTTAACAAAACATCATCCATAACAAGACAAAATGCACAACAAAACAAAATACAGAACATGGGTGATCGTATATTAACTATTTACAGAAAAGGGTAAAAAATACGCACCTACACTGTTATTTACGTGATGCCACTGAACGCATCACATGCAGCAGAGCGGCTGCGCAATGTACAATAATGGCGGCCACACAAACAACCAAATGAAAAATGACACGAGCAACTATATACAGTAAAACCAAAAGGAAACAAACATTACCTGCGAGACAGTATGGCAGAAAGAATACGTGAGTCGCATGGGACTCAGAAATAACTGCGCAACGGAAAAGCACTATTAACTCAATGGGTAAAAACTTCCACTCGACAAAACTTAAATTAAATAACAATACAAAAAGCAATGTGGACCCGGAACAAATCAGGGAACTAATTAAATACACCGCAACGTAGAAAAAGGAAAAACAAAGTGAAATATTGTCATTAAATTAGAAATGAATCCAGACTGTCAATGAAATGCGACTTATGCGACTTCCCTGGTAGCTCTGACTGAGCTACGGCGGAAAGCTGGTGCTACACTGTGCGCTGTTGCGTCACTTCCACCATAATTTAATACTCAATGTATCACTCCGTTACATATGGATATTGAATTGGGGGTTTAGGGCCTTGAAGGGGGTGGGAAAATGGAAAAACAGAATACTGTAGAAAAATGCCATTAATTTCATACAATTTAAGGACAAATGCTATATTGGGGTATATAAAAAGATATTTATTTTTCCACAATATTTTTGCGGTCGACCTCCACTATTCGCAGGGAACAGGGAACTGCCAAGCCCACAAATAGTGAAGAAGTGTGTGTAATAGACGGCATTTGTTTTCAAGTTATATACCATGATTTTACTCAGGGGTGGGCAAACCTTTTGGCTCGGGGGCCACATTGATTTCTAAAATTTGACAGGTGGGCCGGGTCAGCACAAGATACGATACATATTAAAAATTGCACATGTTGACAGTCCATACCAAACATCAACAGAACAAAAGCATGAAAGTATTAACATGCTTTTTTAAAGGAGAACAGCGAAACAACTATGGTATATGTCCTGTATGAACGTCCAAGTATGTTAACAACATACGTGTGACAACACAAGCAACAAAGTGTAACAGTATGTTGCCCAAAAATTGTTTAGAACACAAAAAACTGCAGCATACATTACGGCTATATAAAAAATACTAAATAAAAAATATACACAATATAACAAAGTTAGGACTATTTGCTGCAAAAGGAGAGGAATAAGAGACCTGGTGGCTTTTCTTTCTACTTTCTCACTGTCTCTAACTTTACCTCCCCGTCGATCACCACACATAACAGCATTGCTCAGCTGATGTTGTGCAGCGAAGTTTTGAAGCCAGCCAAGGGACACTTCAACGTCTTCGATGCTCATAGCGCTATGGAACTCGCCTCCTCTCTTATTAGCGGTCCTGTTTGCGTAAAGTTTTTCAAACGATAACAGTCAAACCATTCCAGGAAACGTTCATTTACTCAACTGCCCATCGAGCCGCAAGAAATTGACTCTGAGCACGGAAATTGCCAGAGTCGGACTAAGCAAGAATCCCTTCCTCGTTTTTCAAAGTCTCGTAGATTTGAGTCTTTCCGATTTCAAGCATCTCCTGAATGTTTTGTACTTTGTAACCCGCTTCGTTTAATCAGATACATTTCACTTTCTCTTCCGCAGTCATTTCTGTTCCTCTTCGTTTAGATGCCATGATCTACAAGATGTAAATGAATGAAATTAAAAACTTTCCCAATTCCACCACAACTCACTGCAATCAAGAGTCACTTGCATGTCGCCGTTTTGGATCCAATGAAAGAAAATAGCGGCGGCGCGGACACACTTATTCCGTCGTATCGAACGGAAGTTCCTGGAGTTGGCGCTACTGTGGGCTTCTGTATGGCTTCCGGAACCTCCGTTGTTATGAGATCAGATATCCTTTATTTGTTC
>NW_017805990.1:485918-488967 GCF_001891065.2 Hippocampus comes
GGGGGGGGCTCTCTGTTCAGCCACACATAGTTACAACAAACTAACCATAGTCCAGATAACACAAAACACTTCAGGGAAGATGAATGTTTTTGGATTGTAGGTATAGCTTGATGCGTAACCGCATGCTGTCGTGGCAGAAATAGGACAAGTTACTATGACTTAGCAAGCAGCAATTGCGCTGAATAGTCACTGAGAGAATAAAGGCACGTAGAATTTCCATGGTGGCGGCAGGGCGACCCGTGCCAGTGGCCTAGTTGCATCAACAGGCTTTGTTTTGTACCATTATTATTAAAAATCATCACAAAAATTCACAATTTTGCCATTAATTGTATGATTCAATAGATTATTTTGTATCAGTTGAACACTTCAAAAGTTTCTACTATTTATGCTGCTGCGGAAAGTCTGAGATCACTGTCACCACATTCCTCTTTAATGTTCAAGAAACCATACAATTTAATGTCGAGGCAGCTGTCAAAGGCAACAGGCGACTACAGAAGGTACCCAAGCCAAGTCTCTGTTAACTTTCTTATTATTTAAGTCCTTAAACTTTTGAAGTAATTTCCTTGAATAAGACTAGCATTATTGGTTCTGTGGACAAGTCCAGCTGCGTGCCATATTATGAATTGCAAGTATGTTAAGCTGACTTTTTTTCCCATTTCATTTGCCTCCACAATAAGGCCTCTGAATGGTGAAAAATGTTGCGTGGGCCAAAGGTTTAATTATTTTATATTGGGAAACAGGGAATGTCCAAGGAAATACAGTATACCATGTCCATATGTTTGTTTTTCTAACCTGTTGAGCCATGATTGCAGGAATGATTAATGAATGGCACCCACAAAGCTGCACAGTTCTTTGAGAAATTATAATGTCTGTGTATGCGGGGAAATACATTCACGAAGCTAAAATGGCGATGTTTTCCAAATAAATCAAGTTTTTCCCATATTTGTTAAAACTACCATGATTAACATGAGCGTGGTAAATTAGTACAGTAAAGTGATCTATAAAAAATAAAAATAATCATCCCTCTGGCCCCAAAATATACCTTTGATTTGAAAACCACACACCCGAGGAAGAACAACTAATCAGAAAGAGAAGGTGTTATCAACGTGGTGTGAGTCATTTACCACGCAGTCACGGGCACACTCATACCCAGTCAGTAGCACCAAGTGGCGGCTGCTGGTCACTCAAGGCCAACATCTGTCATGCTGTGTTCTGTTAATGTTTCAGTTTGCGGCAGGATCAGAGGACGTTCCCTCCAGAGCCACACCTGTCACCTGTTACAATCATCTCCCTTTATAAGTTCTGCCATGCCGACAACCTGCTGTCATATAATTGAGCACTTCCAGTGCACAGAGTGTTTTTTTTGTCTCTTTGTTTATCGTCCCTGTAAGTATTTTTCCTTGTCTTTTAATGACAAGCAATTTTCCGTTCTTTATTCCCCCATGCGCCTTCGGGACAGAAACGGGTAGCAGCTGGAGGACGTATGCCACCTGAACAGAGACCGGTGGTAGTCGCAGGATGTGCACTGCCGTAACAGGAGTCAGATGGCGCCCGCAAGACCTCCGCCGCCTGAACGGGGATGAGTGGCAGTTGCAGGACATGCGCCGTCTGAACAGGGACATCCGCCACTGGAAGAAGGACGGGTAGGGGCCGCAGGTCATGTGCCACTGGAACAGGGTGGCAATGGGATCAGGCTTCCAGGGCTGCGGGGCCCATTTTTGGTCGGATAGTTCTGTCATGTTCAACATGATGGTGGAGGACGAAAAAAGCAGAGAGGCAAGTAGAGCAGGGTTTACCGAACAAAATATATTAACAAAAAACACTTACAGGGGTCAGGGTTAACTGGAAACACTAAATCAATTACAGAAACAAAGAGCCGGAAAACCGCAATACCTCAAAGTAACAAACAAACAAAAACCCATGACAATAGCACAACGATCCGACGGCAAGAGTTTGGCGTGGCAGTCCTTATAAAAAGAAAAGAGCTGATGAAAAGATGACCAACGGGTGCGACGCTGGGGGAGAAGCCTTCCAATGACACCTGCTTGAAACAAATAAAATAGAACCATGCCTTTTTTTTTCCATCGTAAAACTTTTGTTGAATCTTTACCCTTGTCTACGCTTGTGGGATCCACTTTGTTCCAGAGCAATACAGAACCTGATAACATTGTAAAGGTGTTTATTTAAATTTTGCTCTGCGTTCCTTTTCAGGAAAATTATCCGGTCGACAACATTCATTTATCTGCCATGATGTGTAGCTGAGTTGAATTAAGCCTTTATGGGTGTGATACATTCCAGAAAATGCATTTACATCCAATATTCATACAATATTTAGGACACAGTCGGCTGTCGACTGATTAGCGCGTCTGTCATGATTCGGTTTGGGACCAACAGGTGGCACTGTAGGGCTCCCCTGCAGCTGCACACCTGTTGGCCATTAGATAATTAGTGGCTTTAAAAAGGACTCCCAGCCCGAGCAATCATGGTCGGGTCAAGACTCCCAGCCCAAGCAATCATGGTCGGGTCATTGTTGCTTTGTGCTCCTGTCATGTTTGTTTGTTGCTGTTGCTCTTTGCTACTGTTATGTTTGTGCGTTGCTGTTTGCTGGCTGCTGTCATTAGTGATGGGAATCTGAAGCCTCATGAAGCAATGAGGCTTTCCATCCAACTGGGTCGGTCCTGGGCCGATGCATCATGAGGCTCCATTTGTTCTATTGCGCCATCATGTGGAAAATAAATGTCATGACAGACAGTGATGAAAATACCATGGATTTGATGGGGTCAAGAGGGCAGGGAGTTGTGATGTGAATGAATGTGCGTGTGTTAATTGAAAGAACGATTGCTTTATTTTAGACATTGACATAAACAAGGAACAAGATACACCTTTCATTCATTTTTATTGAGGAAAACAAGCTTTTCCAAAGTGTTTGGCTTTAAACGGTTTCTTTTTTTTGATCGTATTTCTCCTGCTTTTGAAAATACTCTTTCACAAGGGACGGATGAGGCTGGGGTACAGAGAAAGGTTATAGCTAATTTGTAGAGGTTGTACA
>NW_017805990.1:489089-502640 GCF_001891065.2 Hippocampus comes
GTACTGTCATGATTCGGTTTGGGACCAACAGGTGGCACTGTAGGGCTCTCCCTGCAGCTGCACACCTGTTGGTCATTTTGTAATTAGTGTTTTAAAACGACTCCCAGCCCGAACACTCGGTGTCGGGTCATATTTGCTTTTTGCTCATGTCATGTTTGTTGCCGTTTCTCTGCTGCTGTCAGGTTTGTTTTGGTCATGGTTCTGTTTTAGCTTTAGTTATGATTTTTGTTTGCTACTTTGGACTATGTTTGTTTTGGATTTAGTTTTCTCTGTTTCAATACACTTCTTCAAATACACCCTGCTCCTCCCTCTTGCCTGCTTTTTGGGTCCAACACCACCTCGCTACGTGACAGCGTCAGCCTCACGGTGCAGAGGTGCAGGGTTCAATTCCGACCTTCCTGTGTGGAGTTCGCATGTTTTCCCCGTGCTTGCATGTATCATCTTTAACGTATTTATTAAAGAATGTATAGATTGTCTGTGACTCATGTGTTTTGTATTACTTTGGCGTTTTTTTTGTTAACTTTTCTTTTGATAGCGACACCCGCAGCGGCTCCTCTTGTTTTATGTGCTGTATGTTACACATATTGTACAGTACATTTGACAATAAAGTTGTATCCAATCCAATTAGCAGCATCTTTTAAGTCATCTAGCTTGCTACCTGGTGGAGCTGCTGCGTGATTGAGGTTACTGTGTGATCGGCCATGAGTGTGCGTGATCGTGATGGGGCAAGTTCCACGGATGCCGCTGTTTGTTGGGGTAAGAAACTGCAGAGTGACAGAAAGGAGTCGCCAAACATAACGCTACACATCGTTTTTAACAAAGTCATTGGGGATCGGTAATGGCTCAGTTCAGAAAAATGGAATGAAAAACTTGAATGAAAATGAAAATGCTCCCATGGTACTTTACACACTGTGATTCGCTGACTTCACTGTCAATCAATTTTTTGGGGGGGTCGGGTGGGAGTGGATGGGGATTATATTAGGGAAAGTTGGAACTTTCCTTCAATCCGAGAGAAATCACCACTGCTTGCTACCTACCACAGCCACGCACTGACTTGTTTGCTTGGGCTGCAGGATCTTTGCTGAAACTATGTTGGACTAGCCACCTCTGTTTAAAAAAAAAAAAAAAGCCCTTCTCATCAGACAACCCAAGTCAAGATAAAATCACAATTCTAAATGTTTTAATGAGTTTATTAAAGGTCAAGTGCCATCAAAGTTATTTTTTTCTCACAGTTTGTGCATGACATAGGGCTGTGACATGGTTTAAGTTTGAAATGTATGTTGTTTGTCAATTGTATGCAAAAGGCAATAAAAGGCGATATTGTGAAAAAACAAGTGGATCAGATGTTTGCCTCATTGTGAGGTATATTCGTTACTCATAATTCAAGAATCTGGCCACTTCGTGGTTGCTATACACCCACTGAACTCATGAAAAACGTTTGAAACTGGCTTAAAACTGTGCGTCACCTGACAACAACCTTGGAGGAGTTGAAGACTGAATGGTTTCAATTTATTCTTGGAGAAATAGCTAAGCATCTCTGAACCAGAATTGTGCTGTGTTTAGCCACATTATGTGGAGAATGACTTCCACAAGCTATTCATGTTGAAAATATATCAAAAGATTTTTGCCGGCTCAAATTAAGGCAGAGGTGGTACCACTTTGACCATGCGCCATTACGTGCATGTATTCTGTAAATTCAATGGACTCACTTTGTTTTACAGGAAGCATACTTTAAATTAAGCGTTCCAATGACTATTGTCACGTTAAAGCATTCGTTTATTAAAACTTGGAGAGGAGAATGATGGCCGCACAGCTTGTGTGGTAGGGATACTTTTGGTTCAGACTCTCATTATGTCCACATGTGCTTTAATAGCGCACTCCAAAAAAAAAAAAAGAAAGAAAAAAAAAGAAAAACATTCTTAAAGCATCTCTCTCAAGTAGTGATGGGTCCAGCAACACTGATGCTTCGACGCACGCGTCGAGCTCACAGAGCAATCCCTGAGTCGGTGCGTGGACTGCTTCAAGACGATCACATGACCAATACATGAACTGCGTCGACTCAGTGCAGGGGATGTCAACGCCGCAAAAGCCCGCCAATCTTTGTTTATAAGGAAGTTCGTCAAGGGACGCGATGCCGCCTGCCGAAACAAGCCAGACATCACCCTCGCTTGAATAAAAATATATGTTCGGGCAAAAAGGAAAACACACAGATTATCAGAAAAACGTGTCCGTCTGACTTCGCAGGCTAGTTTAGCTGTTGTCGTGGTTCAAAGCTTCTTTGATATGTGACGTGGTTGCGTCGGTGCTGATTGGTTGAACCACGTGAGTACCTGCTCGAGCTCACGCACACAGCAGAGAGCAGCGGACTATCGACTCATCAAGTGCCTCTCAGATTTTTGACATGTCTTATTCCATTCTAATTCAAATTAATTTCAAGGTAACTGTTAGTTTACTATTCACATATTTTATTGCAGGTGAAATGTTGAATTTGCCATACAGAAATATCATATACCAACCAAAGCACCTCTGCAACTACATCTGGCATGTTACTCATCATTCTTAGTTTTTTTTTTTTTTGGAAACTGTTCTAAATGCCAATTTTGTTAGGTTTGTTTTTTTAGGTGACCTGTGGCAACATTTGGATGATGGGGTAGGGAGACTGGGAAGAAGTGCTACAGCAGATGCAATGCATACCTGAGGTCCAGCAATACCTGGCAGAGGGGAAAACTGCACGCAGTCAAGACCCGCTATTATAATCGAAGGAACAACACACTACATTTCCAAACCTCTCCAACCTTGCAAAGCAGTTTCTTTGTATGCCGGCATCACCAGAGCCATGCGAGCGTGTGTTCTCCACAGCAGGGGAAATAGCATGCAAGAAACGCAACAGACTGAAATTCAAAACACTGGAGCAGCTTATTTTTCTGAATAAAAATTTGTGAAGACAAAGCCCACAAGCATCCTCATTTACATAATTTTCACATTATCAAACATATTGATTAATACAATATGAATGCATAGATGTGAATGACATTGTATACACTTCATCGTCAAATCAGTCAGTTCAGTCTGTCAAGTGGGTTGCCTGCAGGGATTTTGAAAGTCCAGCAGGTGTCAGTGGTCAGCGACACAGTATCAGCACAGTGTGTCATTGTGTCAACACGCTTCATGACGCCTCATGGACCCATCACTAATCTCAAGTATTTATTGAAGTTTTTGTAACTATATTTACCTGTTTGTCCCACCCACTAGGGAAAATCAGGACGCCGAAAGCAGCGACTAGTGGGGAAAAAAAAAAAAAAAAAAACACGATTCGATCTGTTTCTTCTTTAGTAGTTTCTTCAAGGTCTTTCGTGTTGCACTGCTGTTTATATTGCGCCTCCATAGTGGTGCGATGCTGCAACTGCAGTTAAAATACATAACTGCTGCAGAGGGACATCAATCGCTCAGTCAGTCTTTTGCATCGCTGTCATGGAATTTTGGTCCACTGTTCTTTGCTAAATAATTTTAATTAACTCATATTGGTGGGTTTTTGAGCATGAACGTTTTTTCTTGCCATTCAGAGGTTGACTTGCTGGTATATTTCAGGTCATTGTTCCGCTGATAACAAAAGAGCATGTGAGCTTGAGGGCACCAATTGATTGCCTGAAGTTAGCCTGCAGGATTTTCTGCTAGGACAGTAAATTCACTGTTTCATTAATCACTGCAAGTCTTCCATTTCCTGAAGCAAGAAGGCAGCGTTCCCCTTCCATGTTTCATGTCTGTGGTGTCTATGTACGAGGCCAGGCCTGGGTGTGGCAAGTGAAATTGAACTCAGCTTTCCAATAACTAATTTTTAACAGGCAGGGGCAATTCGTTTTTCAAGAAGAGACAGATTTATCCCCGCCCCCCCTTTAATAAATTGTTTTGAATCTGCATTTCGTATTTACTAACTGTTTGGCTTGATGACAAGTGTGTTAAATATGCACACAAAAGAATGTGACACAAGGAAGGTGGCAAATACGTTTTCATACTTATGTGTGGATATTAAAAGTCTGTGGGCGTGTGTGTGCCCTACTTGAGGTGGCCGTTGTCCTTGCCTCTCTGCCACAGTGCTTGCTCATGTAAGAAAGTTGGGTTAATAGGTTTTGACTCATACAAGAAATTGTCCTTGGTGGTGGAAGCTACTTTGTATATTTCAGGTGACCACTGATGCCTGTTTGCTGTAAGGGCTTTTTGCGGGGGATGGACAGTACTTTTTTATGTTTGGAAAATTAATTAATCAATCTTCCATCCAAATTTTTGTGTCTGGTTTAAAATACTGTACATCATATATTTTACTGTGGCACGGTGGTCGACTGGTTAGCACTTCAATTTTACAGTGCAGAAGTACAGGGTTCGATTCCGGCCTCCAGCCTTCCTGTGTGGAGTTTGCATGGTCACCCTGCGCCTGCATGGGTGTTCTCCAGGTACTTTGGTTCCCTCCCACATTCCAAAAACATGCATGCCAGGTTAATGGGACACTCCAAATTGCCCCTAGGTGTGAGTGTGAGCGCGGATGGTTTTTCGTCTATGTGTGCCCTGCGATTGGCTGGCAACCGGTTCAGGGTGTCCCTCGCCTACTGCCCGAAGACAGCTGGGACAGGCTCCAGCACCATTGTGAGGATAAGCGGATCAGAAAATGGATGGATATATTTTACCTCACACTGACATTTTTATCATTGGAGCAAAAGTTGCTCGTGAAAGACATACGCACACACTCTTTGGAAGGCGCAGTGTGGTGAAACACAACTTGGAGTCTGTTGGGTGGAATACTTTTCATGATTGTATGTTTGGCTATTTTTATTAACTGAGATGTCATCCAAAAATACTTTATGTGTTGTTTAAAAACACAAAATTCCAACAGAAACGTCTGGTCGAAAGTGTAAATGCACTCTAAATCCATTGTAAGGGACAGTGACTTACAATGGGGAGAGGAAAAAACAAACCCTAACATTTTCGCCAATGAATCTGTAAAAGCCACACGGCCTACAGGCAATGTAAAACATCCCAGATGTCCCAAACTCAAGCCAACTCCACCAGCTTCCTGAGGGATCTTATAACATTCCCAGGCCAGATGGAACATTATTCCCATCAGTGCGCCCTGGGATCTCCTCCCAATTGTCAAGACGATCCCTTGAGACTGCTATCCTGAAGACATCATAATCTCTCCCAGGATCATCACCAAACATTCTCCTCTGTAACCAATTTTGCATTCAAATTAAATTGAATTACTCCTTCAGGAAATTACAAGGAATGTAGGGAAATATTTACTCATTGCTTGACCCCATTCTGAAACTGTTCCAAATTTCAACTTGTTGTTTTCTGGAGGAACACAAGGTTGCAAATCTCTCACTGATGTGCCGCAGCACAGGAGGTTGTCCTTGTCTCCGCCTACAACGTTAGTTATTGAACTTTATTGTGTGTCTTTCATCTAATATTACTGCTTCTTATAGTCTTATAGAGCATCGATGTCATCCTGGTTTTTGCTTGAGACTCTTGCATATGACAAATACCAAAATATCAGCAAACCTGTGGTGAAGAAAAAGACAATTGAAATGGTGGACAGAATAACATGTCTGCCTCCTTTGAAAAACTGACCCCCTACATTGCATGTTTGTTCAATAAAGCTCAACATTTTCCCGAAAACTTTTGAGTCATTCATTGGAGTCATACCTGTTTCCTGACCCGTTTCTTCAACCGGACTCCCCCAGGGGGCTTCACAAATACACTAAAATCTCATGTTGTAAAATGAACTCAGAATTTCCTTTGAGTCAGAGAGAGAGAGCAAGAAAAAGGGAGTATTTTTCCTATATTATTTCACTAGCTCTTCTTCCTCTGTGGAGTGAGTAAAACTGTCTGTGTAATAAAACCTTTGTCAAGTGTAGAGGCTATAGGAAGTTCCAGGCCACACCCCCCCCCCCGCCAATTCTGACAAGCTGCTCCCAGCAGTGAAACCGGAGAAATGGCAATGCTCATGGGAGTGAGAATAGGGACTCAAAGACACCCATTCACCTGACAAACACTCTCCCCAGGAGTGTAACCTATACAAGCTGGATGAGACAAGGATCAAACATGCACTGTTGTCATTGAGATTTTTAAGTCCATTTTTCAAGCACAATAATAATGTAAATAATATTGTTGATAACGGCTGTTCCTTTATTTGCTGTTGAGAGGCCGGTGTTAGATGGAAAGAAGCGCCTGCAAATATTATATATCCATTGTTAAATATTGTTGCCTGTCACTGAGGCAAAAACGGAGAGAGGAACTCCGCTATGAAGGCAAAATCACTCTGTCAAATGTGTGGATTTATCAAGATTTAGACATTTCCACACATTTTTGTTTGTTAGCATTCAGGCTATGGCAAAATATATTTGAAAAGCGGTTCTTCATTCAAAACACTGAAATGTTTAAGGCTCCAAATAATGTTTTCTGCATCTGATGGTGCTGAAAAGAGGGGCCGATAACACCCCCCCCCCCCACACACACACACACGCACACACACACTTGGCCGTCGACTGGTTAGCACTGTACAGAAGTCCAGGATTTGATTCCGGGCTCTGGTCTTCCAGTGTTGAGTTTGCGTGTTGTCCCTGTGCCTGTGTGGGTTTTCTCCAGGTACAGATTATAAAAAGCCAGGTTGACACTCAAAATTGTCCTGAGATGTGATTGTGAGTGTGAATGGTTTGTCTATGGATGCCCTGATGATACGTGGCTTGGATAATCATAATAAAAAATGATAAGAATTGATTTTATCCACTCAATTAGCATCTCGATTTGGCCCCGTGCAATTTCCGCCACACTGTCCAACAATTAAAACAAAGATAGCCTTTACTTTCCAATGCCTCGTTATCTTTCAATTGTCATTTTCCACACCATCTCAATTGAAGGTTTAGTTAGGATTATTCACTCGTTTTGTATCATTTCGAAAAAGATGTGTTTCTGAAATAAAATCATCATGAAATCAATTTATTTAAATATGAATTTGTTTTTGTTGTTGGATGGCTTTCGAGCTCATGGTCCCACCAGCTGTGAGGAATGTCACAGGGTTAGTAGGGCCTTGAGCCACACAGATAATCAGCTTCATTAGTGCTGCCGCTAAAACCAATTTAAGAGCAGACCAGAGGGATCAGACGGGCCAGCTGTCCACACCAGCGCTTTGGCAGGGACCCTGGCCTCAGCCCACACCAAAACAACAAGCAGCCAACTGTGTATCCTGCCAAGTCATCTTTGCAAGCGGGCTTATCACCATATCTTTCCCCACTGGGGATCATTAAAGGATTATTTTATCTTATTTTATCTCAGAGTGTGGCAGGGAGCATCTACATGCAATAGTACAATGACAAAAATACATCTGTGGTAATTGTTAAGGTAATTCATTTAAAAAAGTGGAGTATCAACAACAAAGACTGTGGTTTATTTCATTTATGCTAGCTTCGGGTTATAAAGGAAGAAGCATTATGTTTTGTTTGTTTGCTTTTGATCTATGCGAAAGCAGTCAAAACATCCTTGAGTGACTCATTAAGTGTCTAAATTGACAGTGACCCACTAACCTCCCCATTTACAGAACACTTCAAAACCTGTCTCTGCTGCTAACTCCATATTCAACTGGGCACGCGTGCAACACTCAGCTCAGTGTGTGTACAAGTGGTACCTCTACTTACGAAAGGCTCTTCATATGAACCTTTCAAGTTACGTAACGTTTCAACAGAAAAATATTGCCTCTTGTTACGAAAGAAATTTCAAGCTCCGAAAGGTAAAAATACAGTATGTGCTGCTAGTCGCACCTCCGAGTTTCCTGAACGCAACATACTCGGAGCTGCTCTGCCATTGGCTATTATCGAGCATCATCCTGGCATCCCATTGGCTAAGAGGGCCTTCTACCGTATTTGTCTATATAGGTATGTAGGTCGGTAGGTAGGTAGATAGATAGATAGATATACAGGGTGTCCATAAAGTCTCTTTACCATTTCAAAAATGTATTAAAAATGCAATTGATTAGATATTTTATTCAGATTTGTTCTATTGTATTCAGCGTTTATTCAAGTTTTTTTTTTTTACCTCTTTTAACACATTTCTACGTGGGCACCATTAGTTGCACATCAAGACGGTACTTGATTTCTTGCCATTTTCGCTGTAGCAGAGCCTCATCAATTGTGGCAATGGGATCAGTAATCCTTTGCTTTAGGTCAGTAATGTCCCTTATCTTTGTTCGACACACGATATCTTTAACATAGCCCCACAGAAAGAAGTCCAGGGGAGTGATATCTGGTGAACGTGGCGGCCAAGGAAATGGCCCACCCCTTCCAATCCACCGGTCTGGAAATGTTTGATTGAGGAACCCACAAACATGCAGCCCCCAATGTGGTGGTGCACCATCTTGCTGAAAAATGATGGTTGGTTGAAGGTCATTCAGTTGTGGTGCCACATATTCAGTTAAAAGGTCAAGGTAAACATTTGCAGAAATTTTGTCGGGGTTCATTCAACATCACCTTTTTCACAAACAGGATCCCTGAAACACACAAATGCAGTGTGATAAAAAGTTTTAATAAACACTGAATACAATAGAACAAATCTGAATAAAAATATCTAATCAATTGCATTTTGAATAAATTTTTGAAATGGTAAAGAGACTTTGTGGACACCCTGTATGTCTATGCAGCATCCTAGTCATTCGACCAGGAGGTGTTCGGATAGTTTTACATAAATGTGAATCACCCAGAAAAAGTGTTCACCAGTCCCGCGATCGCTCACAATGCTGATGTTTGCCTTGGACATTTTCAAAGGATTGTTAATAGCCAGGGGTGGCCCGGTGGGCGAGTGGTTAGCACGTCAACTTCACAGTGCAGAAGGACTGGGTTCAATTCTCTGTGTGGAGTTTGCATGTTCTGCCCGTGCTTGCGTGGGTTTTCACTGGGTCCTCCGGTTTCCTCCCACATTCCAAAAACATGCATGGCAGGCTGATTGAACACTCCAAATTGTCCCTAGGTGTGAGAGCGAATGGTTGTTCAATTCTGTGTGCCCTGCGATTGGCTGGCAACCAGTTCAGGCTGTCCCTCGCCTACTGCCCGAAGACAGCTGGGATAGGCTCCAGCACCCCCCGTGACCCTAGTGAGGATAAAGCAGTTCAGAAAATGAATGAATGAATGTTAAAGCCGACAAAAGCAAACGTCCTTGGATTAGTTCTTTACAAAACTCCAGGCAAAAACCACTTCTGAGCAAGAACATGAAATAAAGAGGGCAAAAAACAATGAGGATGCAGTTAAAAGTTAAATGACCATCCTTTTTATTCTTAACTCTATTCTTTGTTTTTTACATTCTGCACAACTTGCATTTATTGTGCAATAATCTAATTGTAACATGTTATGTGTTACGTATTTTGATGGATTGTTATGCTTTCAGAAACATTTATGTCTGAATTTGGGTCAGGGCCTTACAACACGGGCATTTACACTTACAAAACGCGTCTCTACTTACATTTTCTAGTAAAGAAATTTCATCCACAAGCAATTAATTTCATAAGTAGAGGTACCACTGTATCTCAACCTTACGACATGGTTGTCAACTCTGCCTGTTTTCCATAATTGGCAAATGTAATCCGGTCTGGTCACACGGTCACAGGGGCCTCTTCTTTCCATTTTTTTCCCCCATTATAATAAATAGACCATAACATCAAATGGATCATTTCAGTTGATCTTGCAACCCAGAGTCCACACCACAAAGTGGCTGGTGTAGAAGAGTCACGTACCGAGGCAAACGTATTCATGTTAATTACTCCTGTAGGGGTGTAGATATTAGGATTTAAAAAGACTTTTGAAGAAGCTGAAGTATCAACTCAAACTTTTTACTGAAGTATAAAAGTAAATGTTTCAAAACACCTTAAAATAATGCAAGGGGGAAATGCATGGAAGGAAAACTCAAGTCAAAAATTTTCTTTTCAATGTGTTTTACTGTATGTGCCCTGATAATCTAAACATGGTTTTCGGATCAATCTCACATTCATGGGATAATAATTAATCAGATTAAGCCACCCTACACCAAAATGTTGACTTGACTTTAAGGACAAAAGCTTGGCCCTCGTCACAGGGGCCCACTGTGAACTACGCCTCCTTCCCTGCTCACGATAACATATTTTCGAAAGGCAATGATTCTACTGTAATTTAAAAACATAAGTTCAAGTCTACCCTTTTCAGATGCATATATTACCATTAAAAACGTAGACTTACAGTATGTACTACTGAGCATTAATGTGTGTCATGGAGCAGAAAATAGACTTCAATGGCGTGCCATCAGATTTGGCTGAAGTGGAATTTCAAATTGATCCCAGCAAACAAGCTTGCAATGTTAAATCACGGCCTATTGCTTACCAGCAAACTACTGCATGTCTTGCAGTGTACTCAGCTATAGCAAACATAGTACTTTTACAATGATCTCGTGTTGTATATTATTAGGTATTACTGTACAAATAGCAATTAATAAAACTAATATAATATTTGGGTGAAGTCTAAGTAAGTCTCAGACCCTTGATACCCCTTGATAATCAACTTTCATCCTACCTCAATAATATTGCATATTGAGTGAAAAAGCATATTGAGTCACTGAATATGCTTTTTCAACTCTTGACAGCGAGTTTTTGTTTTTTTGGAAAGCCATTAGTTGGTGGCACTTAGGTTTGCAAAGTTCGCATCACATTTGAAATAAGCTATTTTTCGCCATGTCCTACCTTTGTGTTAAGTCCTTTATTTGCCAAAAAAAAACACTCTCGCAATCCCCCTGGTTAATTTTAATGCATGGTGACATCACATCTCCTGGGCGAATGACTAGGATGCTGGAAACGGATGTGACGCCAAGTCGTTGACTGTGCTTTCCCTTGCACCCGCCACTTGCTATTGAGTGATACGCCAGTCAAATAAAGACAAGACTAAAGTTGTTGTTTTGGGCAACAAAAACAAAAGGAAGGTGGTAATTGACCAGGTTGAGTCGAAGTGTATAAAGACAAAAATAATTTTTTCCGTATTTGGCAGCTCACTGACAGACTCACCAGACTGATGATACCCACCTCTGCTACAGTTTTTGCAGGGGATAAGGACCAGACCTGCCTGCAAATAGAAAAGATCCACATATAATTATGGCCATTATAACTGCATTGAATTTTTCAACCTCATAATTGTGGTCTCAGTTAAACTTCTTGGGATTCACGGTTGCCCATGTTGTCAGATCAGGAAGAGAGTGAAGGAATGGTTTGACAGGTGAACCTGATTGCAGATTTAAAAAAATAAATACAGAAAACAAAAAGCACTGAAACTTCATTAATGACCAAAACAAAAAAAGGTATGAACAAAAGACTACAAATCACCCAACTGAAATGACAGGAAGAAAACGAAGAAAATTTTAAGACTATTAGCACTGACACAATGAGAAATGGCTGGGGAAGAGTCAAGTGAAGGAAAGAAAATGGTCGGTTGTTACAGGAGGGCATGAGTGGGACCACATGAAATGAATGAGACAAAACAGCAGCACAAAACACAGAAAAGTCAAGAATGCCCAAACCACACAAATCCACAAACAGAAATTTCAGACTTGTGCATTCTGTCCAGATTTCTCATCTGATTTTGAGAAAAATAAACAAACAGAAGATTGTCTCCAAGCAGGGAATGATTTCCTTGACCAAAACAAAAAACAAATAGCTTCTTCCCTCTTAACATTAAACACCTCATTTGGAATTCCACAGTGATCCTTATCATAGTTTTGTCACTCTGTACCATTTGGACAAACGTTTGGTTGTTCTGGTACCCTGACATTGCTCAATGACTCTTTTTTTGTTTGGTGGCATGTTTGATATAGTACTAGATCGACACCAAGTGCCGAATACCTTGTGTGTTTTTAAAATAGAAAAAGAAGAAGAAAAGCCTTTATTTGTCTCCCAATGGAGAACTTTGCAATTTACAGCAGCAAAAATAATGAAAAAGAGAAAGTAGAAAAACAAAACAAGTATTTGCACACACAAAAAAATAATTTAAAAACTGTTTAAAAAGTGGACTGTACACAGTACAGAGTGAAATTTTATATATATATATATATATATATATATATATATATATACATTTGTAAAACGAGAAACACAACACATAAAAATGCAAATGAGAATGCATGCGCAGAGTAGCTCGTAAAAATGAATTACCCCCTTTCAGTGATACACCTCTGCCAAGAATACACGGTTGACCTCGCACTTTGAAGGAATCTCTCGTCAGTTATTAAATGTTCCCAAGCTATGGCACCGAATGGCACAACAAAAGTCAAACTTTCAGGTCATTTTTGCACATATGTGAGGACAAATGCATGGGACAAAATGTCTGTGAAGATGAGGGAAAAAAATATTGATGATGACGTAAGAACAGGAAATGGAACTTATCTCAACAGTGTCCTGGCTGCTCAGTACAACATAAACAATACACCATTTCGTAGAGGGCTCGTCCTCCTTATGGTCATCCTCAGCTGTCTTTGGGCAAGAGGCGAGTGGTTAGCTAGTGACTCATCGATCTGTGGTTTGGGGGTTGATTCTGAGCATTCCTAACTCCCACTTACTAAAAACATGCATGTTAGGTTCAATTTCGATGACACATTCTCTATAGGTGTGAGATCGGCACCCAGAGTGGAAACTAGAGTCGATTAACAAACACATTAAAATGGGTTATCATCCGGGGTTATTTTACGATCATACTGAGCATGCCCTTATGCCACAGAGAAAATTTCTATTCCTGAGTCATCATAAGCGGCGGCTGGAAGCAGGAGTGAAAGCTGTTAAAAATAGCCACAATGACGACGATGACAAGAAGAAGCTGACGTGAGCAAGAAACCTGCTGCACAACTTCACGTCATCCATCCATTTTTGTTATCCGCATTTCCTCACGAGGGTCGCGGGCGTGGTGGAGCCTATCCCAGCTGTCTTCGGGTAGTAGGCGGGGGGAGACAACCCTGCACGGTTTGCCAGTCAATCGCATGGCACACATAGACGAACAAACATTGCCGCTCACAATAGGGACAATTTCGAGTGTTCCATTAACCTGCCATGCATGTTTTTCGGATGTGTAAAGAAACCGTAGAACCCGGAGAAAACCCACGCAGACACTGGGAGAACACGCAGACGCCACACAGGAGGCAGAATCGAACCCTGCACCTCTGAACTGTGAGGCGGATGTGCTAACCAGTCGACCACCGTGCCGCCACTTCACATGACTGTGGACGGTATGACAAACGACAACTTCTCAGTTAGGTACATGTGTAGATGATGTGAGCGAGTATATGAGGCCAAGTCAGGAAGCCCTCTCTCTCTCTCTCTCTCTCTTGCAGTACAGTACCTGTTCTTAGTAAGAGCGTTTTTTCTTCTCACACACACTCACACACACACAAACACACCCTGTGTCTGTATGACTCATCAGTGAGACAGCGGTAGCTTTCTTTGGATCCAGGGTGATAAACTCCCATCAAAACAATCTCACCTCTGTCTTGACATCTCTGCCTGAAATAGTACTG
>NW_017805990.1:511467-512026 GCF_001891065.2 Hippocampus comes
TATAAAATCAACCATGGGAGCCAAGAGACACGTTACCCACCATGGAATAGACGGTTGGAGGCTAAGATGTGAGTCAATTGATGGAGGCCCAAAGAGGTGTGATGAAAAGGCTGATACCTGAGAGGTACATCCAGATGACCATACCTGAAGCACTCAAAACTGCCAAACAAAGGCTCCAAGCCTTGTCCAGTCGCCTAAAGAGGTACACGAAAGAGAATGAGGCCAGACGAATAAACAGGCTGTTCGCAACACAACCTGCGAAAGTGTACGCTCAAGACTGGAAACTGAAAGGTACTGGAAAGGCATATGGGAGAAGGAGGTTGCACATAACAGCAGTGCACAATGGCTGGTGACCCTGAGAGAGGAGCACAGCAACCTCCCTGAACAGAACCCAGTTACCATAACAGTGGCAGACATACAGGAAAGAGTCTCAGATATGAAGAACTGGACAGCACCAGGCCCGGACATGGTCCACACCTACTGGCTAAAGAAACTCACAGCAATCCATGAGCGCCTAGCAACACAAATGAACCAGTTGCTGAGGGATGGGACTCACCCA
>NW_017805990.1:514045-527948 GCF_001891065.2 Hippocampus comes
GCGATATCATTATCGGCCCCGGTGGCTGGGGGGGGCTGGACTGAAGGACAGCACAGAGGCACTCATCCTGGCTGCTCAGGGGCAGGCCCTGAGCACCAGAGCCATTGAGGCCCAGATATACCACACCAGACAAGACCCAAGGTGTAGGTTGTGCAAAGAGGCACCTGAGACGATCCAACACATAACTGCAGGGTGTAAGATGCTGGCAGGGAAAGCCTACATGGAACGCCATAACCAGGTGGCTGGCATAGTCTACCGAAACATCTGTGCGGAGTATGGACTGGAAACCCCAAGGTCAAAATGGGAAACACCTCCGAAGGTGGTGGAGAATGACAGAGCGAAGATCCTGTGGGACTTCCAGATCCAGACTGACAAGATGGTAATGGCGAACCAACCAGATATCGTGATCATAGATAAAGGGCAGAGGAAAGCCGTTGTAGTGGATGTAGCGGTCCCAAGTGATGGAAACATCAGAAAAAAGGAACATGAGAAACTCGAGAAATACTAAGGGCTCAGAGAGGAGCTGGAGAGAGCCTGGAAGATAAAGGTGACAGTCGCGCCTGTAGTGGTCGGAGCACTCGGGGCAGTGACCCCCAAACTAGATGAGTGGTTGCAACAGATCCCGGGAACAACATCGGCTATCTCAGTCCAGAAATGTGCAGTGCCGGGAACAGCAAGGATACTGCGCAGAACCCTCAAGCTTCCTGGCCTCTGGTAGAGGACCCGAGATGAATGAGGGATGGACACCACCTGAGGGGTGAGACGAGGATTTTTTTTTTATATAAATATATATGCATTTGCAAATTTGTTGTGCTATTTACAATGGGTGAGTGGGGGGGTGAGTCCAGGTTTTCACTTGTGCTTTTTCAGCAGCCTGACAGCAGTCGGCAGGAACAAGCGGCGGTACCTCTCCCTCTTGCAGCGCAGGTGTAACAGTCTCTGGCTGAAGGAGCTGCCCAATGCTGTCAGGGTGGCCTGGATGGGGTGGGAGGGTCCGTCCATCATAGCTGTTATCTTAGCTAGCATCCTCTTGTTGCCCACCTCCTCCAGAGTGTCCAGGGAGCAGCCCAGGACAGAGCTGGCCCTCCTGACCAGTTGGTCCAGTCTTTCTCTGTCCCGGGCTGAGATGCTGCCTGACGAGCAGAGTATGCATTAATGAATCGCTGAAGCCACCACAGAGTCATAGAAGGTCTTAAGGAGTGACCCCTGAACTCGAAAAGACCTCAGTTTTCTGAGTAAGAAGAGCCGGCTCTGCCCCTTCCTGATCAGGGTGTCCATGTTGGTAGACCAGTCTAGTTTGTTGTTGAGGAGAACACCCAGGTATTTGTTGGAGGTCACCCTCTCTCTGTCCGTACCCTGAATGTTCATTGGTGCAGGCGAGGACTGTTTCCTGCAGAAATCCACAACCAACTTCTTAGTTTTCCCGGGGTTGATCTGGAGGTGATTCTGCAGGCACCAGTCCACGAAGTCCTCCGTCAGTCCCTTGTACTCCTGATCATCACCGTCCGTAATGAGGCCGACGATCACGGAGTCATCAGAGAACTTCCTAAAGTGGCAGGCTGGAGTGATGTAGCTGAAGTCCGGGGTGTTGAGACTGAACAGGAATGGACCCAGGACAGTCCCCTGCGGCGCCCCTGCTGCAGAGAAGCCTGTCCGACTCACAGCTCTGTGCCCTCACATACTGTGGCCGGTTTGTGAGGTAATCTGTAATCCATGATGTGAGTTGGTGGTCCACTCCGGCGTGCTGAAGTTTGTCCCCCATAGGTTGGGCTGGATGGTGTTGAAGGCACTGGAGAAATCAAAGAACATGATCCTCCCAGTGCTCCCAGCCTTCTCCAGGTGTGACAGCACCGAGTGGAGGAGGTAGATGATGCCGGGCTGTTTGGTAAACTGCAGCACGTCCAGTGACGAGCTCACAAGTGGTCGCAGGTAGGCAAGGACGAGTCTCTCCAGCGTCTTCATCAGGTGAGACGTCAGCGCCACCGGTCTGTAGCTGTTGAGCTACTTGGCCAATAAAGCACATTCTACTTCTGCCTCTGATATAGTCCTTACAGCAGAACCTCAACTTACAAACGTCCCTTTTTACAAAAAAAAAAAGGGTTGCGCACACACTTTTCAAAGAGAAATTACCTCTATTTATTTACTATTTTCCATATATAGTGCCAACAGTCTTGGCATGGATGAGCTGCTGGATCTTTGTTGTGTTTCATCTCGTGCTGCAAAACCATCATTGGAAATAGTGCTGTAAACTGAACACGACTTATCCACCTCCACGACGTAAGGTGGAAAGCAGCTGCATATGTATGCAGAAGTTCCACCTCCGCATCCTTGATCATCCAATCACAAATATAATTGCGGTTGCGTTTGTGAATTACGTGTTAGCATGATACAAGTACAATAATCATTCCAATTTTGCCACCCCCCCCCAAAAAAAATAGTACTTCCAGCGTGTGTTACTTATTAAAATGTAGCATCTCTTTAATTAACAGAATGAACCGTTCACGTTGACGTCATGTCAAAATAGCGATCGGCGCATGTTGTGATGAGGGGGATGTTCCATCTACGTGCAATACATTCACCCAATCACGGATGCAAGAAACAGCCATGTTTTATGAATGGATGCGGAAGTAGGTCATGTTGAACTTTTGCCAAACAAGTAAATAAAGCCCTAAACTGTCAGATTGGCCAAAAGGACTGGGAGTGAAATTAAAATTCAGGAAATTATCGGATTAATTTTGTAGCAAATTAATCTTTTAAATGACAATGTAATATCAAGTGCCTGGATCGAAATGCCAAAACCAAGCAATGAATTAGAAAAGAAACAGGCAGAAAGAAAAAAAAAGAGTCAGAACTTCCCCATGTGATTATTCCTCAGAAAGAAAAAGCACATGCCAGCTGCCAAGTGCATGCCAGGCCAACGGGAAGTCCTGCACAGCACATCAAAAGACCATTTCATCAATTCAAAAGCTTGATGGGAAAAAAAATAATAATAATAAATAAATACAACAAAGAACTCTTCAATTGTCTCATGATAAGTAGACCAGCCAAAAGGATTTGGAAAGCAATCTATTATGATGAACCACAGCAAAATTTGTGCCTGGAAAATAAAAAAATAATAATAAAAAAAAAAAAATTTGAAAACCATGTCTTAGAAGTGTTTGAGTCAAGACTGGAAATAGACCATCTTTTGATTTCCAAAAAAGATGACACTCGGCTCGTCCTTGAGATACTGAGATGATGGTCAAAGATGCCATAAATGATAACTATAAAATATTTAAAGTCGGGCAGCATGATATTGGAAAAATATGCAATAGATGTGATAAAGGTGTTCCATATTACAGTACTGATCAATTATCAAATTCGCTTCTCCTTACGAGGGACACGGGCATGCTGGAGCCATCTTTGTTCTCCTATTGGATGGTGATGCACATTTAAGGATGTGTTTTAGTCCAAGACTAAGTCTTATTCAACCCTCTTACATTCTGCAGGTTCTCTTTCACTTATAATTAGCTCTTCAAAATCAAATGTCTGAGTTTTCATTTTTCACCGTCATTTCAATGAAGACCAGAGTCCAGCGGTCATGTCTGTGCATGTGTGCCTTCTTCAACTGACCCTCATTAACCCCGATTGCCTCATGTATTTAACCTCATGTCTCATTCTGTCTATTGGATGTTTGTCGTACCTTGTTATCATGTCCCAACCATTTGTTGTTCTTGTTGATGACCATGTTTCGACCATGTTTTATGAATGACATTGTCCTTTTGTGTTTTTTGTTGTTTTTTTTTGGTGGGGGGGGGGGGTGGATACCAGTTCCTTTCCTGGCCGCCTCCGAGTGACGTGTCAGTCATGAATGATGGGGTTCATGGAGCCGACTCTTTGAAGTGAACGACAGGAGCCGGCTCCCGATTGCGAACCAATTCATTACTTTTTCCAACTCATTTTTCTGTAGAAGCCGCGAGTCATTGGTCAAGATGTCTGGGAGAATCGTTGTGTCCACTCTAAGCAGAAGGAGGAACGGGGATGTTAGTTACAGTGAGGGCCCAACCTAGAGCAAGGGAGCAACAAGACAGCATGAGAAAGTATTTATTCCAGACGGCACGCAGGCAAGGTGAAGAAGTGTGTGTCGAGAAACAAAGCAAAATTTGGATATATTACCTTAGTACCAAAATTTGTCGCTGTTGTTTGCTGATGTTGTGAAAGGCTCGGGGAGATCGTCCCCGCACCATCCTTTACAACAAGGGTCACTAATGTTTTAAACCTAAGAGCTGCTTTTCGGATACTGATTAATGGGATGCCAGTTTGACACACACACACATATATATACACACACACACACACATATATATACACACACACACACACACACACACACACACACACACACACACACACAAACTAGCATATAGCAGCATAAGCAGCAAACAGTCGAAACGGACGGTTCGGACAGCTCCATGGCGTGGTATCATCAGGCAAGAACTCACTGGATTAATACCAAATCATCGCTTTTGAATCCATTATGCCATTCAAACAACATCTCACAGGTCTCTTCGTTTTCAGACTTTTGTTTTCCGGAACAACGGAAAATGCGAGGAGGCAAGGTTTTCTGCGGCTATAGGGGGATGGCTCCCCCCAAAGATTAGCGAATGGGTGAAGTTGCGATTGTTGAACCGCAAATTATTAGTATTAGTAATATATGTGTGTGCATTGTATAGGTTGACTGCATTCCCGTCTTGCCTCATAGTTTGGTGCATTTCTGAATCTGACCGTGTTCCCTTGTCCTTGCAATGAAGGCATTTGTGTGTCTGCGTGTGCAGGATCTGAACAGCAGATTCTTCGAAGCCAGGAGCACAGATCTCACTTAATCTGCAGTTAACGGCTGTTTAAACAAGCTCCATAAATGTTTAACAGTTCTGCCCATGCCCTATTCAATGGGAGGCATTTTACTTCATGCAAAAACAGGCCGCCAAGTCAAGGGCCCCCCTTGACTTGCATTTAATGTGTAAAGAAGGCAGCCATTATCAGACTCACAATGACACAATTCACTCAGACTGTGTGTCTGCTATCCCATTTGGTTTGTGTCAGGACCCCGGTGCTGCTGATGGATATCTTATTGGAAGAGTTAATCAAGAGCTAATGCATGAAGAATCAGGGTGTTCATGCTTTTTGGTTTGGACAGTGTACAATGTGTTTCCTTTGGCAATGTTTCATGTAGGAGATGCAATTAAACTGCATCGGATGTGTGATGATGCTCTGGGCGCTGACTGGACCTTGACAGTAAGCCGAGTATTTTTATCAAGGTTACAAGGGTTGTCGATGTTTTATTCGTTCACCTCCTTCAAGTACAAGGAAGTTATGCTTATTGAACGTGTCTGTTTATTCATTTATTTATTTCCAGACATCTATTTTTGGTACGATCCACTTGAAGGTTGTAGGGAGGTATAGCCGATCCCAGCGGACGTCGGACAAATGGCAGACAAAAATTCTGGCCCATCGCAGTTTTGAGCGGCCTTTGCAGTGGCAATGAAGGCAAAGTAAAACAAACTACTTCTGTGCATTTGTTTTGAAAGTGGGATTTTTATTCTGCTGATGATTCTGAATTGAGCTACCGCTTGTCTGCGAGGTTGCCAACTTGGTAAAATTTCCCCTGTACTAAGTGACTCTTGTCAGTACTTTTCCAAAATGCCTGCTTGTGGGCATGCTAACAGTGGTCTTCACGTTAGCAATATTTTGTTAGCTGCACAGGAGTGGTGGGAAGAGGGCCAGGGGAGATTTTCCCTATAAATACACATATCAACAATTTCATCGACAGTATGTAATGGGTGTATTAAAATTCATTGCATATGATATATGACCGTCTGTCTGTTTGTCTGTCTCTCTCTAGCTATATATCTACAAACATGTAATGATTCTTTACTACGAACGACAGAAATGAGTGTGGTTGTTGGACAAAATGTCAACACATTTTGAAAAAGTTTAAAAAAGTGAATTTTGATTAAATTGTTATGTAATGATATTTGCTTGTTATTTGTGATGACTGCGTACGATTTTGTTTGTAAAACTTGTATTTCTCAATGATAACTACATTACAAGAGTGATTCAAACAAGGCAATTTCATATTTCATAGAAATGTCTTACATTCATATGCAACACAGTTTAGGTTGGATGTTGCTCTGGCCCTTGACAACTCTTCCAGTTTCTCATGTAGCCACTTGATATAGATATGAAAATGAATTGCGCTGTCCCAACCATTTGGCGTTTGCTCTCCGCGTGCCCTTTTATTAGCCCGAATTTGCAATTGTATTTTCTGGATGTTTCAAAAATTCTATACACATTGACTGATATAATCCAAAACCATTGAGGATTTTTTTAACCGGCTGCTATACATGTGTCCAAGGTTTAAAATAGTATGTCAGACACTTAATGTGCCAAATATTTTCTTCAACACAGTCATGCAAGTCCATTCAGCAAAACAAGATGTGTAATCACACCCAAGACAAGGCCAAAATCTACTCAGATCTTGTTTCTGATCTCTACCCGACCGAGGATTAAAAATACTTGTTTAGCCCCCGAAGTCGGCCCGATGGTCGACTGGTTAGCGCGTCAACCTCACAGTGCAGAAGTTCGATTCCACCTTGGGCCTTCCTGTGTGGAGTGTGCATGTTCTCCGCGTGCCTGCTTGGGTTTTCTCTGGCTGCTACGGTTTCCACCCACAAAAACATGCACGGCAGGCTGATTGAACACTCCGAATTGTCCCGAGGTATGAGTGTGAGCATGGATGGTTGTTTGTCTCTGTGTGCCCTGCGATTGGCTATTGCCCGAAGACGGCTGGTATAGGCTCCAGCACGCCCCGCGACCCTTGTGAGGATAAAGCGGATCAGAAAATGGATGGATGGATGGATGGATGGATGGATGGATGGATGGATGGATGGATGGATGGATGGATGGATGGATAGCCCCCAAAGTTAGCGACAATCAAGATTGGCCCTGGAGCAGGCAAGTGCGTTTCATCAAGTGGTACGAGTGGTCATTTCTCAACCCAAGATACTGAACCCCCGAGTGACAGTCGCTCCTGTTGCTGCATCATTAGTGTATGAATGAGCTGTTAACGTTCTATCATGACAATATACCTGTATGCTCATAATTGTGACCGGGTGCATACCTTGAAATTAGAATGGTGTTCAAAAGAATCAAATGTATTTATGATTTAGCAACGATATGTAACTCCCAGTGATGAGCTATTCAGTAAAAATGTCAATTTTAAAATCAAGTTATTGTATGCAGTTCTTCAAATATTGGGCGGATTCAAATCTACTCCAATAAACTTTGACATTGTGATTACAAGCTATGTTTCAAGTCAAAATGAGAAAATGCTGTTTTTTTCACTTTCGCGGCTCCTTCTAAAATTGTGACTTTAGCCAGTTTGGTAAATATAGTAAAATTTAACATTTTCAGATACAAAGTTTGTACACGCATGCGGAATCCTCACAATTAACATCAATACGTGTTGCTCTAAGAAAACCCCCAAATAAGAAGAATATCACTGTTACTCCTATTGTTGAGCGTACTCCTACATGCCCATGGAGTCAGTGGTGAGCGCTGCATTTAAGAAGGCAAGTCTCTCTCCACTCAACGCTCAAGGGGAGAACAGTGATTTACTGTTCCTCTCAGCAGTGTTATAAACGCTGCTCGGTTTGATAATGAGCTTCTGACACGCTGCATGTTTTCAGTGTGTTTTCCTTTTGGCTCAGTGGTGACGGCTGCCTGATTGCTCTCCCCGTTCCTCCTGATATAAATGCATGCATACAGCCTGACACACTCCACTTTGAAACAATCAACTTTGAAAGGTAGCAAGTGGGTTTCATGAAGAATCTACCTTCGACACTAAAACAAATCCACTTGAAAAATGGAGCAGTCCTTTTTAGACCACTTCTTCTGGCAAAGTAAGATTTTATGCTTTGCAAAAAAATTTGAGACCCTTTGAAAAAAAGACAACAACAACTGCCCATGTATAATTATTAACTTTAGCCCTCAGCACTATTGTGGCAACTGTAAAAGCACATTTTTCCACATTTAGTCTATACATAGAATAGCACACCCATGGACTGAACTGGCCTTATTTGCAGCAATACAGAGAGAATCAAATCCATCATCAGTTTTATCGGGTAAGACTCTCAGGCTGTTAAAGATGTTTCTACTAGTTTTAATAGTGGAAATTTTTCACTTTTAGCTTATGACTCTCAGTTTGCAAAACAACTTTAAACAAATGAAGTCAAGAGATTGCAAACCCTCTTAAATGAATGTTGACCAAATATGTTTTTGTTTGCCTTATACATCTCGTGAAACTGGCCACCTCTGCAGGTATACACGTCATTTAATTCTACCTGTGAAATGAAATTATTAATAAATATTCAATAATCACAATTGGTTCATCAGTTTTTCATGTTGTCTGAAAAAAATAACTTCAGCCAATATTTCAGGGACGTGACAATATGCAGAAGTCAAAAGAATTCCACTCACCCCGTTTAAATGCAGTAGCTCCAAACTCCAGGAGCCAAGAAAAAAAAAAAGAAAAAATGCAAAAACATAAAGATCAAATTCAGTCTTGTTCTCACACTGTCCTGCAACCAGCCAGCCCTTATATACGGTGTTATTTCCAAACATACAGCTTCCATGGAGGACAACTCAGCACAAAGGCAGTTGGTTACTGACAGCTGTTCGAACAACATCTGATACACGCACGTTGTCAATTACAGCAGAGAAACAGAATGCTGCACTCACCATCACTGGGTAATTGAATAAAACCCAGGATTCTACTTTGAGGACCACAGATCCCGGCATGTCCCAGTTTCTTGCCCCAGTACGACGAAATCCCCTCCTCGATGTCTGTCTGGACTTCACATAGCGAGCTGCTATTCCAAAAGTTGCTCTCAAGACGCCATATGACGCTTGCACTCTCTCTACACAGGATAGATTAGATTATTTAAGCGCTAATTCTTTCGAAACTAAAAAAAGGAGGCTTTTTAACAGCATTTTCCTTTTTTACTTAAATGATCATATTTGGTGTAACATATCAACATGAATTGTGTGTTACTCATGTGCATAATCTTTGGCACTGAATGAATACTTAATATTTAAAGCAGACAATCAACAAAGGGCAACACTGTGTGTGTGTGTGTGTGTGTGTGTGTGTGTGTGTGTGTGTGTGTGTGTGTGTGTGTGTGTGTGTGTGTGTGTGTGTGTGTGTGTGTGTGCGCCTGCGATCAAAAAGAACTGACTGATTTGTGGCAGGAACTATTTAATCATTAATGGACCTCTTAAGTGGGAGAAATTGGAGGGCTCTTGGCTGTAACTTTCACAGCACGCAAGCTAGCTCCTTTTTGAGACATCAATAGCAAGACATGCCAATGCTCTAAAAAGACTGAAATATAACTCACGTCTTGTGTACAATCACGTCAAAAAGATAAAATGAGCTTACTGTTCCAAGAAAAATTGTGATTTTTTTTTTTTTTCCACATAGGGGAAAAGCCACTTGGTTTCGTCCAAAGGCGGATGGTTGCACTTAAGCCATACTGACTTAAAAGTGAAAATGAACTCCAGACCCACACATAATTGTAATGCCTTCTTCCATGGCCTATATTCACAACCACTCCTTCAAGGAAAACACCTTTGTATTTTTGCTGACTCCTTCTGGTATTTGACATCTAAATTAAAACAGTTTTAATTTATTTAGGGATTTTAGCATGCATGAGACTGAGAACAAAAGGAGCTGTTGAAGAACGGGATTCATTTTGTTGATGACTGGGGTTTCATGGGATGATACTGGCAGTGGAATTTGGGATCTTAAGTATGCCATGTAATCAATACTGGAGATAACATAGAATTGGTTGAGGAGAGTGTTGTTTGGTTTGAAAGATGAGCGAGGGTAGTTGATGTATGACATATGAAAGTGAAATCGAGGCTGACCTGACTTGAACCCTTTCAGGGACAGCGCTTACTACAGTGGACATCTTATCATGTTATCAGGTTACAGGGTGCATGAAAGGGTTAAAGAGGGGAGGAAGGAAGGAATGCTAAAGAATGAAAGAACAAATGATGTATGTGGCGGTCTTATTACGGTTGGGTTTCAGAAATTTGACAGAAAAACACAGATCTGATTTCCCCTCAACTGTGAGTCAGATTGGTGGGTGCAAGTGTCTTATTGGCTTGGGTTAGTAAGGAAGAACTTGGTATCATCAACAATGAAAAGGAATGTTGAATTTGCAGAAAATATGGCCAAGCATAAGTATGTTGTAAGTAGAACAATCTTGGGAATGTCGGTGGATGGCTCAGGTTTCATGAACCAGTGAAGTGCATTACAAATAAAATGTATTATTATATCCAGCCAAAGAGGAATATAAAACAATGCATTTGTGTGACTCTACTACAGAGCTCAACCTGCCAGTAAGAATATTGGGAGGATCTTGTACTGAGATGAAAAAGGATCAGAGAACAGCAAAGTCCAAACTCTGCTGACAGGAGGAGATCATCTCTTATTTTGATGAGGCTATTTCTTCTAAAGCAGTGGTTCGTAACCTTTTTAGAGGTACGAAAACCTACCAGTTAATATGCACATTCACCAAACCCTTCATGAGTGAAAAATAAATATATATAATTCAAGATATAAAAAATAAATATATATAATTCAAGGTATTTTAAAAAACGCATTTATTAAAAACAGAAAAAAGTCATTAAAATTTCAGGAGATAAGTGTACTTTGTTTTTTTTTTTTTTAAATTGTACGACATACTATCATGACAGTCACACGTTCACGACCAAGCGAACTAAATTTCCTACGGCACTGATTGGACAAGCAATGTCGTGTGATCATCTGCAGCCAGTGGTAGCCAAGCGGGCGTGTCATAACTAATTAACATGTTGAGTCGTGTGTGTCTCACCCTGCATGGCAGAGGCTCCGTCGAACCCCTGAGACTGACTCACCGAACCCCTGGGCTTTGATCGAACCCAGATTAAGAAACACTGTTCTAAAGTCTTAAATTGTCTTTCCTCATTATGACACCCACAAGTACAATGTAAAGTTGCAATGGAAGTCAAAATGACTGTAATGCTGTTCCCTGAGCATGAGAGAAATCCTCAACCTCGAAACTCGTGGTGTCATGATTCGGTTTGGGACCAACAGGTGGCACTGTAGGGCTCTCCCTGCAGCTGCACACCTGTTGGTCATTATGTAATTAGTGCTTTAAAAGGACTCCCAGCCTGAACACTCAGTGTTGGGTCATTGTTTGCTCTTGGCTTCTCTCATGTTTGTTTGTTTGTCATGTTTAGGTCATGTTTTTGGTCATGTTTCTGTTATTGATAGTTTTGAGCTTTAGTTATGGTTTTTGTTTGATACTTTGGACTTTGTTTGTTTAGGATTTAGTTTTCTGTGTTTTATCAATACACTTCTTCAAATACACCCTGCTCCTCCCTCTTGCCTGCTTTTTGGGTCCACCACCACCTTGCTTCGTGACAAGTGGTTCTTAAACTTGTTAGAAGTACCGAACCGAACCAGTTCTTATGCACATTCACCAAACCCTTCATTAGTGAAAATTATATATATATATTTTTTTTTACAAATTCAAGACATAAAAAACGCATTTATTGAAAACTGAAAAAAGGAAACACAATTAGTATAAGTATAAAGTATACATTTTTTAATTGTGCATAAAAATGAACCAGCCAGTGATGGCTAAGCGGGCATCTAATTGACATGATGAGTCGGGTGTGTCTTAACCTCCATGGCAGTGGCTCCGTCTAACCCCTGAGACTCATTCACCAAACCCCTAGGGTTCGATCAAACCTAGGTTTGCGGTTTGCTATTAAAAAGGACCTGAAGACTTTTTTGTTGAACCGGGCCTTTCTAAACGAATGTGAATGTGGTTTTATTTTTTCTGATTGTATTGTTTTTGTGTTTTAATTGACTGTCGGAATTTTAACGAGTTTTATAGCACTTTGAGATTTAAAAAAAATAAAATGTATTATTATCATTGTGATTAATCAACAATAGCGCGATGTAAACCTTTCTTGGTGGGTGCATCCACATTCATTTTATTGGTTTTGTTTCATAACCGAGGCACCTACTTACAGAAATGTCTTATGGAGACATTGCTGACTATCCCTTCATCCAAGTTTATCTTCCTTACCGTCGCAAGTGAGCTATACTTTACCAGCTGACTTTCAGCGGGATTTCCGGTACTCCCTGCACTGGTTGCCACTCAATTATGGGGGCAGACAATGCTGACTGTTTATTCTCTTTGGCATACGAATCACACAAACAAGCACCAGCCTGGTTTCATTTCCACCAAGGCAACAATGTGCGGTCAGGCAGCCAGTAGTTTGTTGGTTATTTATAGGATGACTGGCATGTTGTTTCCAACCACTTTTTGATGTTGAACTGAGACTTATCATTTCACAAGCAGATGCATCGTCTGAACCCTTGGGTCATGTCTACTGTGGTTGACTCCAGCCTTTTTTTATCCACATTCACATTAAGTGTGTTATGATACAGTGTTTACAGATAATAGTTCTCTCCCCACGGATCTCTGCTTAGTGCCTCATAAAGCTTAGTTTTGGAATTCTGTATTTTAAATATAAAAACGGAACTATCATATGGATTCAACTCAACTCTATTTAAAGACCACTTTAAGAAAGCTGAAACCACATCTATTGGCACAGGGCATCTAATAAAAACCGGCTATACAAGCCACAAGTTACATTGAAAAGTTGAGTGTTGAGGTTTTGAGCAGTGGGTTCGGAGGTACTGTTTATTAGAGGCAAAGAGGGGAAAATACAACCTGTAGGGCAGGGATATTTTCATAGATGAGCACAGGAAGAAAGGGACGTTTGCGCTGTTGTGTGAGTGAACACAACAGCCGACTTAACTTCTTGGCCAATGAAAGCGCCTCCAGTCACCCCCTTAAATTTAGTATAGGAGAGGCATGCGCACAGTCTTTGACATTGCGGAAGCAAAAGTAGACTCGCTGAAGTCCATGCAGAAGTGCGCAACGCACGTGTATTAGATAACTGAGCAGGGTGAACACTGATCACTGCTGTGAAGTGGCCACATGGAAATCCACCACCTGCGGAACACCTTAGACCTGCTTTTATATTGGAAGCTACTACACCCAAAAAGTCGCAATGAATGAGGAGTAGATTACGGTTGAGTTTTTTTTCGATGTTTGAATATGCTCCTCACTTCAGTAAAATGCAGCTATGCAACCCATTTTTGCACCAGATTATCATGATTGAGTTTGGATTATTAAAATATATAAGAATTGGAAACAGTTTTAATGTATTATTGTCCCCCAAAAACCGACCTGTTGAGTTTTTGTTGAGGATCAAATGAAGCAAAGAATCATATCTGAGTGTCAGGGGGACACTATAGTGCCACTGTTTTTCACCCCATCCTTCCATTTCGTCAGAAGCATCATCTGTGAAATCACATTGTCAGGCTGAGTTCACACGGGGCAGTTTTAACTTCAGCCTGGCAGAGGATATCCATTTTATCTGTCTGTGTTCAGGTTACAGTGTGTTCCAGTGGTCCCTAATCCACATGTTGATCTGGAGCATGTCTCATAATGCAGATTTTTAAGCAAAATCATTCTGCTTTGTTGAGGACACGGTGATAGGGCACAGACGGTAAAAAACGCGTTGAAAAAACAGCGTGGAGTCAGTAAATATGTAATGCGCCAATGTATAATACAGCTTAGCGAGCTGGATTCCAGTCATTCATCTCTTGGGGTGTATTTTTAGAAAGACAGTAAATCCTCTGCTCTCTCTGTCTAATAGTTATTCGGTGGTTTGATTTAGGTGGATTATTGGATGACGGTTGGCACCATGCATGTATGTGTGTGTGTGTGTGTGTGTG
>NW_017805990.1:527992-563264 GCF_001891065.2 Hippocampus comes
TTTGGGTTGGTTGGGGGGGTGGGGGGGGGGGGGTGTTCTGGGAAATATATACAGATACATCATTATTTTTTTAAATGAATGACAATTTAGTAGACCGCACAGATCATGCTGTCTAGACTCCGGTAGTCTTCTAATGGGATTCCACTAGAGTATCATGATTATACAGTAATTGTAATATGGACTAGCCCACAGGCAACACCGCTCCATTTTGAAGCTTCCCTCCCTCAGTTCCTCAATTAATGAGGTGCAGACTGATGGGCTTGTTCAGAGGCATAAACTGCACTGTTTTCCCAAAGAGGTTACACTTTGTTTAATTGTTAATCGAATTTTTTTTTTTTTAAATAATCACACTCCTAGATCATCAAGTTTCTGTTTTTGGGAAGCTGGGGTTGGTGTTTTTGCAGCGACTAGCTGAGTTTGGATTTGTCACCTTTTCATTCTCACGTCAAGTCTGCCATGCAAGATTTAATTTGAAGTGATGTGTCATAGAAAATCTGTGAATGACATTGTTAAAAGCTTCTCATCATAGTTTAGTTTTAGTACACGCCCATGAGGATCATCCACCCACAGTTGCAGCATCTTAATCTTGAAAGGTTACTTGATATATTCAATCAAGTCTTTGTTCACTCCATTCCGTTAGGGGGTTGAGCAGCCACAGTTGCATTTATTGCTGCATGGCAAACATTATAGGACCATTTTGTTCTTTCCTATGAGAACTGAAAAGGGCCACAGTGTCATCCGTATCAGTCATGATGGCCCATTTGAAATGTACTCACCCAATGCCAACATTAGTAAAATTATTATAAAATAGTTATTGTATGATCTGATTCATTGTTTACTCATTACTACTCTCTGGGCTTGACATTTACTTTTTTGCTCACCAGCCACATGTCAAGCGGTTTCCAAAATTTACGAGCCAACCTGCATTTTCACCAGCCACAATTTTGTGGCTAACAGGGTTTAGGGTTGATCAAAGGAGAATCAAAACAAAATGAAAATAGGAAAAACGGTGTTGATAATTTTCATATAGACATGTCATGTCCGGTCAAACAATGTACCATACACACATTTGATCACACTTAGCCAAAAATCTGGCGCCTCCACAGCAATATTTGAGAATTCATTTTCCACAGTAAGAAATGTGGTTTTGGACCACATGCCGCATAATACTCCATAAAATCAAAAGCCCAGTTGGGTGAACGTGCATTTGAAGGACATGACGTAACCCAAGCGACTGGATGGACACTATGGTCAACGTCGTCACCACATATAGAAAAAGGTCCAGTATAGCGCCTTGACTCTTCTAAAATTAAGTCATGTGTTTAACTTACCCAGTGCCTGCTGTGGAACATACTCGTTTTATGACACTTAATGTTGAGTGTGTGTGTGCGTGTGCGTGTGCGCGTGTGCGTGTGTGTGTGTGTGTGTGTGTGTGTGTGTGTGTGTGTGTGTGTGTGCGCGCACTGCCGAAGCATAACCTACCTGTTTTATAAGGCTTCATCAGGCTATAAAGTGTGTGTGTGTGTGTGTGTGTGTGTGTGTGTGTGTGTGTGTGTGTGTGTGTGTGTGTGTGTGTGTGTGGGCGCGTCGTGCCAACAGAATGCCTTCCCATCAGATGTGTCCGGCACTGACACTGCACGGGAGTGTATTCAAGTTCTGCTCCTCTGTTATGCTAACCATGTTGATTGACTGGTGAATATGGATTATGTCTGTGTTTTATGTTATGTGTTGTGTTTATTATTTTACTTTATCTTAACTGTTTTGTTAAGCGCTTTGTTACAGCTGCAGCTATTGTGAAAGCGCTATATAAATCAGGATGTATTGTATTGTATAAACATGAAGCCTTGAAGAGTGTGAGCACGGATGGTTGTTCGTGGAACCGGTTCAGGGTGTACCCCGAACAACTGCCAGAAGACAACTGGGATTGGCTCCAGCACCCACCGCGACCCTTGTGAAGATAAAACGGATCGGAAAATGAATGGATGGAACCTTTTGAGGCAATCAAATGATTTCTGGCAAATTTCAATGAGACTTCTGCATTTCGGGCCACTCTTCATGAACAAACTGCTTCAGTTGCCGCAGGTTTGAAGAGTCCGTTCTCCAGATGGCATGTTTCAGCTCTTTCCACAAATATTCAATAGGTTTTAGATCAGGACACATAAAATGCCACTTAAGAAAAGTCCACTGTTAACTTACAGCCATTCTTGGGTGGTTTTAGCTGTGTGGTTTCATTTATTGCAGTGCTTTCCAAATTTATTCTGCCCCCATGACATTTTTGACCTTTTGCCGCATTCCGGACTTCAAACATAAAGCTATAAAATTGGAAATGTTTGTGATGAATCAACACCAAGTGGGACAAAAATCATGAAGTGTTACAAAATTCATACGATATTAAAAAAAAATGTAGAAATGAAAAATGAAAAGTGGGGCATGCAATATTATTCAGCAAAGTTCCCTGATGATTTTGAAATGATCCAATTTTGACCTAAATGACTGATGAAAATAAATAGCGTCCACCTGTGTGTCATCTAGTCTCAGTATAAATGCAATTGCTTTGTGATTGTCTCTGGGGTCTGTTTAAAGAATTTTGGCGTGCAAACAGCATCATCAAGAGCGAGTCACACACCAGGTTCGCCCAGGATAAAGGTGTGGAAAAGTTGAAAGCAGGATTAGGAAAGGAAAGAATTTCGCGAGCATTCAACATCTTGCGGAGCAACATTCAATCGATCATATTGAAACAACTGCAGTCTCAGCCATCCCTCTAAACTTTCAGCCCAAACATGGAGAGCACTGATCAGAGATGCAGCCAAGAAGCCCATAATCACTTTTATTGAACTACAGAGAGCCACAGCTGAGGCACGTAATCTGGTCCATAGGACAGATATTGAGTGGGTGGATCGGGAATGAGTAGCTTGAATAATTTTGCACACTCCACTTCTCCGTTTTTTTTAATTTCCAAACACAAGTTTAAAATATTATATGAGTTTCATTCCACTTAACGATTGGGTCCCATTTCATTTTAGCCTCCATAGATTATGCCCGATGTAGCAAAGCAGCCCGAGACCATAACAAGTAGCTAAGGGGGGACAGGTTTCTTTCCTTGTTATGCTTCATTTTTGTGTTGATGAACATAGATTTGATGTGCCTTGCAGCACGTAATTCTTTTAAAGGACCGTAAAGCGATACAAACACATTAAAACGTATATTACACTAGGATCAATGAGTCATACAAAAATCGGTGGACTCACACCGGCAAAGGCAACGAGAATGATGATGATGATGATGAAGCAGCCATAATTCAGAATATTCTTGTTTCAACGTTGAAATAAAGGTATCTCTTTATTCTTTTGTATACCTGTATGCAGGACTGTAAGTGCTCGAGTCCGGTCTTGACATGTTTTTTTCTTGTCTCAGACTTGACTCGGACTCCTAAGCATTTATTCAGACTTGTCTTGGGCTCAGCTGAATGACTCGCAAAATATTTTTATCGACTCAAACCAGTCAAGTTACATTTATTTAAATAGCCCTTAATCACAAACGGTTTCAAAGGGCTTCACATACCCACAGTTGACAAATATTAATGACATTCCCTGACCTTAAATTCCCGGGGGATGTCGTGAGAAACCTTGAGAAGGTGCCACAGACAGGAGAATCCCCCTTCCAGGGTGACTAGGCTGCAATGGATGCCGAGTGGGCAATATTTGACACAATATCGTACTATACAATGTTGTCCATCCATCCATCCATCCATTCAGAAATAACGGCTACAACCGAGTCCAATGATCCTTTTAGTCCTGAAAATGAACGTCGTCCTTCCCAAAAAAAGTTTTTACCGCAGTGACACATTCATGTTCATTCATCAGCTCTGAATTCTGTGCCGTTTTGTCACCACCTCTCCACATTGTCTCTCCCCCGAGGTCCACCACCATTAATAATACAGCATTGTTTTTGAAATTGTTGTTTTTCTGCACACAGGGATTAATTAAGTAAAGGGATCTATGCAGTGGTGCACCTTAATGCTTTCAAAAAACAAAAGTACATGAATGTGTTCATATAATGGGAAAATGTGAACTGAGTGTAGTGTATTTCTGCCGGGTGAATGTTTTTTTGCTCATTCTGTCGCCTGTTAACGACTTTTGAACGACAATTACATTTTTTTCTCGAGATTGCCAAGTTTCATTCGTCATTCAGGAGAAAGCCTGGCTAAACACACATTAAAAGAAAACGAGCCTTCACGTGTGGGCTGGGGCCAGGGGTAAACACCGTATTTGGCAGCCCAAGCCGGTACAGAGCATTGCGCTGCTGCGTGCGTCATCAAAATATAAAGCATAATGGCAGCTTGGATGGGGGGAAAAGAGCCTATGGAGCTTACCTCACTCGGAAATCTGTATTGGTTAGCAAGAAATAGTAAGGCAAGTTACTTGTGTGCTAGTCCCTGGTCGATATTAAACACCATTTTCCCCTTTTTGTCGGGGGGAGGGGTGCTCAGGAGTGTCGCAGCAGGTGTGTGTGTTTTACAGCAGCTTGAAGACGAGAGCGGTTTTAATGTGTGACAGCTAATTTCCGACCTCAGCCTGGTTCCTACTTTAGATCGTATTTGTGCTTGCACATAAAAGACTAGTACGTAATTCCTCATTAAAAAAAAGCACTCAAGCAATAAGTTCTTCCTCATTAGATTGTAGGGTAAAACTTGCAGTTGTCTATGAGTGTGGACTGAATGGATGGCAACAATGGGCAAATGTCAATAACAAAAAAAAAAAAAAAAACTATAATTCATTTTTGTCACTAGTTTAAATAAATGAAGTAGGAACTGAACATATAAATGAAAAAAAAAAAAAACAATCTGTGAACTGAACTTTGAACTAGTTTGTAAAGAAAATGAACTTTTAAACCTCTTGTTCCATGCCATCTAAAAAGATAGACCCAGCCATCAAAGTGTCTCAAGTTGTCTTAAGATGTCCTAACCAAAGCATCTCAAGACATTTCGGTACATCAAGACGTCTCAAAACAAACACGTGAAGACACCCCACTCCCACCCCAACCCCCTTACTTAACTCATTGAACCCCAGCCATTTTCACTGGGGCAAACCCCTCAATGCCAGCCATTTTACTGGATTTCGACCGATTTGCAAGGCCCACATATTATTGTATTGTATTGCGATATAAACATGCACCCTACCAAAAGAAAGAGGAGACTCTCTTCTTTCAGCTAAAAACAAAAGTTTGTTTTTCTATCTTTTTCCATTATTTCATCAGATTTCCATTTTCTGCGGAAACAGAGAAAACCCTTTTTTGTGAAAGCATGCATTTTAAGCATAATTTCAAGTATGGCACCACTTTTTTGTTTTTTTTTGCTTTTGTGACATCTCAAACATCTCACTAAGACTTCCCTCCTACAAAACAAAGTAACACCACAAAAGGCCTTTTGAAAGCAAAAATATTTATCTGCACTCTATTGAGCTGATGAAATGATAACTAAAAGTTGAATTTGATTCACTTGTTTGGATTTTAAGGGGTCTTGCATTTTGCTGTCTTGATTTATTTAAATATGTTTTTCTGTCTTGAATGAAACTCTGTGCTAACTAGTAGCTACCAGCTAGCTAGCTACACAAATGGTAGCATTGAAAAAAATGTGCCTAAGAAAAATAAAACAAAGGTAATGTCTTTAACAAGTACAGAAAGGTAAAAACAGACATGAAAAGCCCAAAAACTTTTCAAAATTGTTTACAAATTTTAGGGAAAAAAACCGCGAAAAACCGGGGAGCTATTGAACAAATGTGTTTTAAGACACAACTTAAGATGTCTTGAGACACTTGAGTGGCGGGGTATAAGTGTTCAGCCGAATGACATTTCGGGATTGAAATCATAATATTTGTCTCTCTTAAGGTTTATTCTTGATTTTATCTGGACTTGGACTCTGACCTTTGTGACTTGGACTTGACTTGAACTCTGACCTTTGTGACTCGGACTAGACTTGAACTCGATAAAAGTGTACTTCATCAATGTTGTTTTGGAACTGCCGAGCATGATGAATGTCAGGCTGTCACCCTACTAACGTTACAAATTCAACAAGGAAAGCACAGTAGTGATCAACGAGGCGAGCTGCACATTTGCACAACCATGGCTGACAATGCAGTGATGCCCTGATTGGCTGAATCAGAATTTTATCATGACGTGTGGGATTTGAACTCAAAACAACGCCACAATTTTCCGGTAAATGGCAACAATACAAAATCAACAAGAAAAAAAAAAAAACGATAGAAATACCGAGATGGTGAACTAGGGAACCTGTGATGTAAGGGTTCTTACTGTATTTATTCCAACAGTGATGTCTTCCTTGGTCACCTCCCATGAAGTCCACTTTGGCTCAAACAACAGATGGTGCAATCTGACACCGACTGGGTCCACCTTCTATTTCTTTGGAGGATGTTCTGAGCTCTTTTGTTATCATTGGTATTATCCGTCTCTTCAATTTGTCATCAATTTTCCTCCTGTGGTAACGTCGAGAGATGTTGGCCACAGTCCCATGGTTCTGAAATTTCTGAAGATGTGCAACTGTAGTCACAGGAACATCAAGCTACTTGTAGATGATTTCAGATCGTATACTTTTGACGTGCTTGTCTATACTTTTATTTCTAATCTCCTGAGACAACTTGCTACTCCGAATCCTCTGGTCTACATTTAACATCAACAAAGAGCACAGTGACTACTTGTCACCGTTTAAATAGGCGACAGACATATTACAAATTTGAAGATGTGCGTTGCTGATTCAGAGACACACCTTGGATGAACATGGTTGTCCCGATGGTTAATTTTAGTAATCGGAAAATTTTTTAAGCAGAGACGCATTTTCCATGTAAATGTCCTGATTAGGGCCTAATCCGTTCCAAGCCCCACCCAAAATTCCTACATAAATGTTTTCCAAAGCATAAAACTGCATCAAAATATGTAACAAATACATGTTACAATTAAATTATTGCACAATGAACGAGAGTTGTGCATCATGTAAAAAACAAACAAGAGAGTAAAGTATAAAAATGATGGTGATTTAACTTTTAACTGCGTCCTCATCGTTTTTTGCCGTCTGTAGTGCATGTTCTCTCTCAGAAGTGGTTTTTGCCTGGCGTTTTGTAAAGAACTGTTTTGTCAGCTTTTAACAATCCTTCGAAAATGCCGAAGGCAAACATCAGCATAGTGAGAGATCACCGGACTGGTGAACACTTTTTCTGGGTGATTCACAATTACCTAAAACTATTGGAACGCCTCATGGCCCGAGGGGCGAATGATGAGGACACTGCACAGACACATATTTATCTATCTTCGCACAGAGACGCATTCGGTTGTGGTCCCTCTTAGCCAATGGGATGCCAGGACGATGCTCGGTAATAGCCAATGGCAGAGCAGTGCGTGTGTGTGTGTGTGTGTGTGTGTGTGTGTGTGTGTGTGTGTGTGTGTGTGTGTGTGTGCGTGTGTGCGTGTGTTGTGTGTGTGTGTGTGTGTGAGACAGAGAGAGCGACCACTGCACAAATTATGGGAAACCGAAATGTCAATACTGTATACAAAATTAAATGTACAGTCAAACCTCGGTTTTCGAACGTCTCGGTTCTCAACCAATTCGGTTTTCGACCAAAAATTTTGAGTTTTTTATGCCTCGGATGAGGAACAAATTTCGGTTCTCGAACAAACTGAGCGCACTTGAATGCACCTTTTGACTCCTCTCGCCTTCCTTACACAAGGAAGTGACGCTTCCTCGTGTCGCTTTCCATTGTGAGCAGACGTGTTTAATAAACTTTATTTTTTAAAAAGAGCGTGGTTTCGGTTTTTTTTGAACAATTTGGGTTTTCGAACAGCCTTCTGGAACGGATTATGGACGAAAACCGAGGTTTGACTGTACTACAAAATCTAAGAATACTGTACCACATTTCAGCCATCAGAAGAGAATGTTTTGCATTGCAACATTTCCCCCTCTGACAAGCATTGCGGGCAATGCTGCCCTCACCTACAGTAAAAAAAAAAAAAAAAAAATCACTCAAGGGCTCAGCTTGTGTAATTTTTTTGTTGAACAAACCCGCAATGTGACTGAATTGATCATGCATTTTTTTTTTTGTGTTTTTGTTTTTTTATGAGCTCAACGTGATCAAGAAAATCCCCGTGAATATGCTTCATTCCACTCACCTCAGTGAAATTGGGGTTCGCGGAACTAATGACTCTAAAATACATTACTTCGCATGCTCACACCTTTGCTTAGATGCAAATTCAGAACAAGCAAGAGGAGGGACTATTCAAGGACTTAAAATCTTTTTATCTATTCAATTTAGTAATTAGTATATATGTACAGTACTTACTCAGATTTCTTTAGCTCAGTGCGGTGACCGATATTTATAATTTTGCGATACCTATGTCTTTTTAAGTTACCTGTTTAAATTACTTCCGGAAGTTGATATTTTGTTCAATGGTATTTTACTGTACGTAGTGAGACTAAATTAATCCACCAAAACTTGCTACCAGCAAATGTACCGGACAGAGGGACAGCTCGGAGGGGGCATTTATCAGGTGAGGTAGTTTGCTAGTAAGTGATTGTTAGTTGTTAGTCGACTCTTAACAATTAGCATCATTTATGCAGGAATTTTACATTAGCCTTGCTAACACAATATCAAAAGGCTTCACATTATTGGTAGACTCTTTTTAATGCCTAATGACATTTGCTAAAGTAGTTCACTAAAGGTTAAATGAATATTGTTGAAATTATGCATACAGACATGATGTTTGGGGGTTGATATTTATCGTTTGTTTAAAGATTGTTGTACTTGAAATTTTTAACCTTCTGAACCATTGGAGGGTACTGTGTGCAATGTGGCAACTTTTATTGGCTTTATGTTTTTTGCTAGTGGTTTGAATCAGCTCTGGCCTTCCAGTGTTTCTTGAATCCTGCATGAAATATGTGTGCAACCACCAAAGAGGCATGATTCGGTGAAGTCTGAGAGTGTACCCGATTTCCAGATCGTGGAGTTTGCGTGAGACACGAGAATTCCATCGAGACCCATTTTGAAAATATGTCACGCTTCCATTGTGAAGTTCCAGTTATCGCCATGCAGTTGACTTGTGGATGGCTAATTTATTGGCTATTTTCAAGATTTTTTTTATTTGTATTTTTTTTTTTTTGCATTCGCTTTTCAATAAATCCGATACAAGCAATTTAATAAAACAGATGCTCAAAACAGAATGCTTAGGAGACGGAATTTTGAGTCAACTAAGTTGTCAAGCAACGCACTACGCGCGTGGTGCACGGCCCGTTGTTATGATGACAGTGTTGTTTGTGATCAGCGCTTCAATTGCAAGTCCCATCAGCAAGTGGAAATGCTCCTCACAAGTGAAGAAAAAAGTCAGCTGGCGTTGCTCCTTTCTTTCACCTTTGAATATGATATAATGTGAACCATCGGCACGCATTGTAATGTAGTAGAGACACATACAGTAGGCCTATACATACATTGGACAGTCAGTGAGCATATATGGGACAGGTGTGCCCCCCCCCCACATCCCCTTCCATGGCCACACGTCAGCACGAATTAGCCGAATCAGCAGCGCTAGAACGGACCTAGCCTCTGGAGTGCGGTGGCCAAAAAACGTTCAGATTTGTCAGCATCATGCACTGATGTCAAGATCGCTCCAGTTTGAGCGAGTATATTTCATGGTGTAGAATCTGCGCAGCCGAAAAAGTTGCAGCAGCACACCTTGTCCATGTTTGAAACACTTTGATTTTAATGCTCAAATCTTTTAAATACACACTTACATACCAAGTAAAAACAAAAAATATCTAAATCCAAAGTCTAGTTCAGGGGTCGGGAACATTTTTGACTAAGAGAGCCATAAAAGCAAAATATTTGGAAATGTTTGAACATAATGTACAACTATCCCATGTCAGCATGAGAACACACACATCCTTATGCCTGCAAGTAAACCTTTGCATCATCCATCACCCTTGAATCATCAATCACTTGATTGAATCATCAATCACTTGATGATTCAAGGGTGATGGATGATGCAAAGGTTTACTTGCAGGCATAAGGATGTGTGTGTTCTCATGCTGACATGGGATTATTATGCTCAAACATGGACAGAATATATATATAAATAACTGTATTTTAAAAGTGATTTCAACAAAATGTCAGTATAATAAGCCTCTGAATGTATTCTTTAAAATAATTTTGTGATACTACTCACCATTAATGTGAATGGTTTTCCGTTCCTCACGATTGCTAAAAATCCAGCAAAACTATCGGAATGAAAGTCATCTTGCCGGGTCCATATGCGAAGTTACTGCTGGCTAGCTTGCACACTGCTCAGTAGCTTGCATGCTTCCTTTCAGCTGTCTCTCGTACAGTATTTTGATGCGACCGTAGCATGGGGCGTGTCAAAGTGCCGCTCTGCATTCGACCATTTCATCGATGGTATTTTGTCATTGCAAAGCAGACACACCGCAGAACCTGTTCTCTCCACAAAGGCGAATCCTTCGGTCCATTCGTCCCGAAGTCTACCAAACTCGTCATCTTTTTTTCTTTTCGCCATCTTATTCGCTTAGGATTAGCTATGAGCTAATGGCCGAGCGGGTTGATTCAAAAGGGGCCGTATACCTGTTTCCACAGCAAGGGCAACGTTGGCCAGTATCATCCAATCAAAATGGCTCCTGGAGCCAACTGCAACCCGAACGAGGAAATGAGCAGTGAAAAATCGATCGATGGATGCATTAATAAACAAGCGAGAATATTTTTTTTATCTGCGAGTCAGATGCAATCATCAAAAGAGCCATATATGGCTCGCCAGCCATAGGTTCCCAACCCCTGGTCTAGTTGTTAATTTGACTTTTGTATTACAGGAGGTCCCCAAGATACAAACACAATGTTTTCCGAGAAGCTGGTTGTAAGCTGAATTCTTTGTAGGTCAAGTCCCATTAAATGTCCATCTATAATTGCGATTTGAGGTCATTAAAAAAAAAATACTCGAGTGAGGTGCCAAAGTAAAGGAAATGTCACAAAATATGCCATTACTTTTCCTTTGCTGAAAGCAGGAAGTCAACTGGAAGTCCACCACACAGAAACCATTTCATCCCCAACACACCCCTGAACTATAAGTGTCAGTTCAATGGGGGAACGTCAACAAACATCACAGTGGTATTAGGCAACATCCTGTAACTTACCTTTTGAGTCAAATCGATGTGCATATGTAGTCGGAGGAGGATAGATTATCGCCAGAAATGTATTGTCTGCCGCGGATTCCTCGAAAGGTGGTGTCTCATTGACCTGAGTCTTTGCGCAGCTAGCGAATGTTTTTTTTTTGTTTGTTTGTTTTTTTTTGGGGGGGGGGGGTTCAGGGTTCGTGAAAGATTGCAAAGACATTTGACCGATGTTCACAAACATTTTTTCTAATCATCCAGAAGTTGTGAACATGTTCAAGATTTTTGGGCAAGATGCAGTGCCGAATTCAGGTGAGGCTGCTGAGGTGGCATTGTTGGGGAAGCAGATGCTGACGAAGGCATTGTAGAGAAGTCGTCCTCTTGAGTTGTCTTCATTTTTCTTCATCTTCTTTGTGGTGTTTAACAGTGGCTGGAAAGCTGAGCAAATTGTCTTCCTCTCTTCTTATGAGGTCATACAATGAAAATGCACATCTGGAGCAGTCCCGTTCACACAACAGAAAGTGGAACTACCGTACTGAACAGGTTCAGAATACGGCATTTGACAAACTTTTTTGATATTTATGCACATTATTCACCGATTGTTCAGATCTACAACTCTGGGACCTCCTGCACAGACCAGAGAAATGTAACAGAAAATAAATGCATTTATAACCATTTTTTTTTTAACTTTTCACATACCTCCCCTAAACGCACAGTCACTGAGTGTGGGTTACCTGGCAAAGATTTTTAAATGAGGGCATTCAATGTCCCATGTCTTTGCATGCTAAATGAAGAATCTGGCTTGTTGTGCAGGGATGAACGAAAAAAATGTTTTGAAATGATCCCTTTGGGAAATAAGATCCAGACGGTGCCCCAGTCTGGCTCACCTTAAAAGATGGACAGCATTTGGCCTTAGATGACGTATTTGTTTTAAACCTTACTATTCTTTTCCAGTAACTTCCCCTACATCATGGTGTCATTTACTTGAGGGAATAAATATTTCTTTGCTCTCAAACACAATGGTTAGAGGTCTGAAAAGATCCTTTGTTCTCACTTTTGTTCTTAAAATACCAACACAGCAGAGCACAATGTGGCCTTAGGTAATATGATAATGTGGCTGTGATATGGTGTTTTCTTTGGTGCTAAATGTATCCGTTATCAAAAGGAAATGTTTCTTTCACTGAAGATTGATCAGTGCATAGTTTAGATGTTTTTTTTTTTAGTATGTTTCAATGAGCCTCTCCAACAACATTACCAGTTGCATGTCAGTACAATTTTCAAAACATGACAAGACATGGAGTTATGAGAGGAATTATGCAGCCGCAAAAATGTCATCATTCATCTTTCTGAGACACCATCATCCTGTTCCTTGTCAGCTTGTGTATGTACTGGTTTTCAAAGCACCTTATTTTATTCATCACAGCTCAAGCGAGAGACCACAACAAACGTAAGAAAGTCAGTAGGGGAACTCCACAACCTCTGTTCCTTTACCTCATCGGAATCGCCTCTCTGAACCAAAGTCCTCAGATGTGGCGCGCACCGACTCCTTATTTCTATCCCAAGCACCCTCTCCTGTTATATAGGATTTAGTTGCATTTAAATATTGCCTCCCTTTGTGTTCATAGAAGTTGCAGGAGCCATGGTGAGGTCCTCCAGATGTGTCATATCTGAGATTGCAGAAAGATGTGAGGAAGGGAATGCAATTACAATACCTTATCAGGAATATTTTAGGTTCCCAGAAAGGTAAGGCATAGAAGAAAAAAAAAGAGGGGGATCTTAGTTTGGAGTAAGCATTGAGCCAGTTCTGCGCAAAATATCAAAGGCCCACTTGAATTACATCATTGGAAGGAAGATTAAAAAAATGGCCTTGCTGTCATGAATGTTTGTGTAACGTCACTGAGATGCTTGTCTGAAAGTTGTCAAAAACAATACAATTCCATTCATCCATCTATCCATTTTCTGATCTGTTAATCATCACAAGGGTTGCGGGGCATGTTGGAGCCAATCCCCAGCTGTCTTTGGGCAGTAGGCGGAGTACACCTTGAACTGGTTTCCAAACAATCACAGGGCACCCAGAGACGAACAACCATCCACAATCACTTTCACATCTATGGATAATTTAAAGTGTTCCATTAACCTGCCACGCATGTTTTTGGAATGTGAGAGGAAACTGGAGGACCCGGAGAAAACCCACGCAGACACGGGGAAAACATGCAAACTCCACACAGGAAGGCCGGAGCCGGAATCCAACCCTGCACCGCTGCACTGCGCGAACCAGTCGACCACCGGGCCGCCCAATACAATCCCCCTCCACAATATGAAAATAATCCACTCACAATTCATTTAAAAAAAGATATTCTCCTGATTATGATCAGGGAAATTCAACTCAATTCTGTTGTCTATTTTGAGTTGCACAGCACATAGAGAACTAGATCACACACATGCATGCATGCCAGGAGAAGCAAGTGTGCTCTTTGGGCACTGAATTTAACTTTTCACATACCTCCCCTAAACGCACAGTCACCGAGTGTGGGTTACCTGGCAAAGATTTTTAAATGAGGGCATTCAATGTCCCATGTCTTTGCATGCTAAATGAAGAATCTGGCTTGTTGTGCAGGGATGAACGAAAAAAATGTTTTGAAATGATCCCTTTGGGAAATAAGATCCAGACGGTGCCCCAGTCTGGCTCACCTTAAAAGATGGACAGCATTTGGCCTTAGATGACGTATTTGTTTTAAACCTTACTATTCTTTTCCAGTAACTTCCCCTACATCATGGTGTCATTTACTTGAGGGAATAAATATTTCTTTGCTCTCAAACACAATGGTTAGAGGTCTGAAAAGATCCTTTGTTCTCACTTTTGTTCTTAAAATACCAACACAGCAGAGCACAATGTGGCCTTAGGTAATATGATAATGTGGCTGTGATATGGTGTTTTCTTTGGTGCTAAATGTATCCGTTATCAAAAGGAAATGTTTCTTTCACTGAAGATTGATCAGTGCATAGTTTAGATGTTTTTTTTTTTAGTATGTTTCAATGAGCCTCTCCAACAACATTACCAGTTGCATGTCAGTACAATTTTCAAAACATGACAAGACATGGAGTTATGAGAGGAATTATGCAGCCGCAAAAATGTCATCATTCATCTTTCTGAGACACCATCATCCTGTTCCTTGTCAGCTTGTGTATGTACTGGTTTTCAAAGCACCTTATTTTATTCATCACAGCTCAAGCGAGAGACCACAACAAACGTAAGAAAGTCAGTAGGGGAACTCCACAACCTCTGTTCCTTTACCTCATCGGAATCGCCTCTCTGAACCAAAGTCCTCAGATGTGGCGCGCACCGACTCCTTATTTCTATCCCAAGCACCCTCTCCTGTTATATAGGATTTAGTTGCATTTAAATATTGCCTCCCTTTGTGTTCATAGAAGTTGCAGGAGCCATGGTGAGGTCCTCCAGATGTGTCATATCTGAGATTGCAGAAAGATGTGAGGAAGGGAATGCAATTACAATACCTTATCAGGAATATTTTAGGTTCCCAGAAAGGTAAGGCATAGAAGAAAAAAAAAGAGGGGGATCTTAGTTTGGAGTAAGCATTGAGCCAGTTCTGCGCAAAATATCAAAGGCCCACTTGAATTACATCATTGGAAGGAAGATTAAAAAAATGGCCTTGCTGTCATGAATGTTTGTGTAACGTCACTGAGATGCTTGTCTGAAAGTTGTCAAAAACAATACAATTCCATTCATCCATCTATCCATTTTCTGATCTGTTAATCATCACAAGGGTTGCGGGGCATGTTGGAGCCAATCCCCAGCTGTCTTTGGGCAGTAGGCGGAGTACACCTTGAACTGGTTTCCAAACAATCACAGGGCACCCAGAGACGAACAACCATCCACAATCACTTTCACATCTATGGATAATTTAAAGTGTTCCATTAACCTGCCACGCATGTTTTTGGAATGTGAGAGGAAACTGGAGGACCCGGAGAAAACCCACGCAGACACGGGGAAAACATGCAAACTCCACACAGGAAGGCCGGAGCCGGAATCCAACCCTGCACCGCTGCACTGCGCGAACCAGTCGACCACCGGGCCGCCCAATACAATCCCCCTCCACAATATGAAAATAATCCACTCACAATTCATTTAAAAAAAGATATTCTCCTGATTATGATCAGGGAAATTCAACTCAATTCTGTTGTCTATTTTGAGTTGCACAGCACATAGAGAACTAGATCACACACATGCATGCATGCCAGGAGAAGCAAGTGTGCTCTTTGGGCACTGAAAGGGCTGCAGAAACAGTGCGGCACCTCTTGAGCTGAGGTGGGGATGGTGCCTTGCTCACGGGCTTCTCGACAGTAGCCAGGGACGAGACCGGCATCTCTCCAAAAACTAGTTGCTATTTTGACTTTTGTCAGACACCAACCACTGCCCCCTACCTCCAAACCTTAACTTCTTACAGATGAGCTACTGCCGCCGCAATATGATTGTTTAACTTACCATTGACCCCACTTGAATCTGCTGTCGCTTTGAAACGCCTACAAAACCAATACTCTCGACACGTCACCGTCAGAGCATCAAAGTGGCCATTTAAAAAGAGCAGAAACGTCAAAGTAAATAGGAAATTAAAAGATGTGAAATAAAGGATTGCTTGTGAGCAATCTGAGGGGAAGATCAAGAGATTAAAAAGAGTTTATCCATGTCCCCTCATCTTCTGCCCTTTTATTCTCTGAGGCTCAGACCAGTGATCTGTATCTAGATTGGGCCTGCATATTTTGAAATGATCCCTCCCCGGGGTTCCTCAAACTGCCCGTCTGTGTTTGGGCAAGCTTGAAAGCGAGCTGATAGTATTCAAAGTGCTATGACATGGAACTGACGCACACAGTCGCTGTATTTTATCTTTACATCGGCACCTGGGAATGCTACTTTAGCGCATGCCCATCCCTTCTCATTTCTGCAAAAGCAATCCCAGGTGCAAAATGTAATCTGAATGAGTTTCATTAGTGTCGTCGTGATTTATGGAAAACACAATGACAACACATGATGTCCTGGAAGTCTTGAAATTTCACCAACTGTGTTCCCTGGGTCCATGCTCGACAAGCTATCTCTTAATTGCTAACTCTTGCAGAAATCCTTGAGAATCAGTCAGATGATAAACTGATTAATCTAGTGTGGAAATGCAATTTGGTCTAATTTCAAACAGATTGTTCTGGCCAGAGGACACCAGGATGTGCAGTGTGTTTAATTAAACCCAATCAAGAATTTTTATGATATTACTCTAAAGGAAATGGCATGATAAACAACTTGAACGGATGTCACTGAAACAGCCTCAGGTGAACATTTGGTGTTTTCTACATTCAAATTGTCTGTACCTCAGAACACTGCACAGAGGTTTCAAGGCATTTTGTTGCTTCCTTGATAACTGGTAAGATAGAACCAATCGGAATCACCAATTATTGGTGAAGTATGGTTAAAAAAAAAAAAAAACTAAACTAGGAATTTCTAGCTATCTCTCTCTTATTGTATGTACATTAAGGCGAACACGAATCCTTGAGTAATTTGGGTACTTCAGTTAAAAAAATTGCTTGAGGCATTTTTTTCTGCCGCAAGGTACCCACATATTTAAATGTACAGTGTCAGGAAGAAAAAGTCAAGCTAACCACAGCAACAATTGTTCATGCTACGCAGGATAGTAAGACAGTAACAGTTTTTATATCCTGTGTGTGTGTGTATATATATATATATATATATATTTCTTTATTTATTTTGTTATCTATTAACAGAATGTTGCTCACTTTCTCTGAAATGCCATCTTGTAGTCGATGACATGCCCCAAAATGTAAAACTCTTCCAACTGAACTCCATGAGGTCACAGTTTCAATCCGGATCACATTTGAATGATTTTTTTTTGTTAAGTTTCTTTTGGTCTACCCAATCTTGGCACTTGTAAATTTCCCCAATGTGGGACAAATAAATTATATCTTTAATCTTTAATTAAAATTTCGACTACGATGTTACATTAACGATCAATTCATAACACCGGAATTTTCACTACTCGGAAGCCATACAGAAGCACGCAGTGGCGCAAACACAAGCAAGTCCCACAAAGTGTCAAATAAGTGTGTGCTCATTCTTATGCACTATTGGAATAAAAATAAAGAGGACACATACGATTGTGTGAGTGTGTACACATACGATTGTGTGTTTGTGTGTGTGTGTGTTTACATCTGAGATCAAATTTGCTAAAGTGAAAAACACCCTGTTGTGAAAAATTTCATATATAAATAAAAGAGCTCAGAATGTAGCCACAAGGGGGCACAAGCCAGTGTCTTATTGTGCCGGTCCCAAGCCCGGATAAATACAGAGGGTTGTGTCAGGAAGGGTATCTGATGTAAAATTTTGGCCAAAACAAACATGCGAATCAAACCTTTGAATTTCATACCAGATCGGTCGAGGCCCGGGTTAACATCGACCGCCATCGGCGCTGTTGACCTACAGGGTGCCGGTGGAAAATGGACTACTGTTGGTCAAAGAAGGAGAGGCGGGAGGAGTGTCTGTAGGAAGAGAAGTGGAACGCCAAGAGTATAGGACTGAGAGTCTGGAATTTGAATGTTGGAATTATGACAGGAAAAGGTAGAGAGTTGGATGAACTGATGCAGAGGAGGAAGGTAGACATACTGTGTGTCCAGGAGACCAGGTGGAAAGGGAGCAAGGCTTGAAGCTCAGAATCAGAGTTCAAGTTGTTCTATCATGGTGTAGACAGGAAGAGAAATGGAGTCGGAGTCATCTTGAAGGAGGAGTTTGTTCGGAACGTCTTGGAAGTAAAAAGAGTGTCAGATAGAGTGATGAGTCTGAAGCTAGAAATTGAAGGTGTGATGTTCAATGTTGTTAATGGATATACCCCACAGGTAGGATGTGAGTTGGAGAAGGAGAAATTTTGGTTGGTCCTTGATGAAGTGATACAGAACATCCCGAGAAGTGAGAGAGTCGTAATTGGTGCAGACTTCAATGCACATGTTGGCACAGGAAATAGAGATGATGAGGAGGTGATGGGCAGGTTTGGACTCCAGACAAGGAACGCAGAAGGACATATGGTGGTTGACTTTGCTAAGAGGATGGAAATGGCTATAGTGAATATTTTTTTTCAGAAGAGGCAGGAACATAGGGTGACCTATAGGAGTGGAGGCAGGAGTACACAGGTAGACTACATTTTGTATAGACGGCGCCATCTGAAGGAAATGAGTGACTGCAAAGTCGTGGTAGGTGAGAGTGTAGCCAGACAGCATAGGTTGGTGGTGTGTAGGATGACTCCGGTGGTGAGGAAGATGAAGAAAGCAAAAGCAGAGCAGAGGACAAAATGGTGGAAGCTGAAAAAGGAAGAGTGTCGCATGACTTTTAGGAAGGAGTTGAGACAAGCACTGGGTGGGCAAGAGGTGCTTCCAGATGACTGGAAAACTACAGCGAATGTTATCAGCGAGACAGGTCGGAAAGTACTTGGTGTATCATCTGGAAGGAAAGTAGATAAGGAGACTTGGTGGTGGAATGAGGAGGTACAGGAGTGAATACAGAGAAAGAGGTTAGCTAAGAAGAAGTGGGACACAGAGAGGACTGAAGAGAGTAGACAAGAGTAGAGGGAGATGCAGCGCACGGTGAAAGTAGAGGTGGCGAAGGCCAAACGAGGCCTACGATAACTTGTATGCTCGGCTGGACAGCAAGGAAGGAGAGACTGATCTATACAGGTTGGCGAGACAGAGAGATAGAGATGGTAAGGACATGCAGCAGGTTAGGGTGATTAAGGATCGAGATTGAAATGTATTGACAGGTACCAGTGGTGTGATGGGAAGATGGAAAGAGTACTTTGAAGAGTTGATGAATGAGGAAACTGAAAAAGAACAAAGAGTAGAAGATGTGACTGTTGTGGACCAGGAAGTAGCAAAGATTAGCAAGGATGAAGTGAGGAGGGCGCTGAAGAGGATGATGAGTGGAAAGGCACTCGGGCCTGATGATTTACCACTGGAGGTATGGAAGTGTCGAGGAGAGGTGGCATTGGTGTTTCTGACTGGGGTTTTCAACAAGATCTTAGATGGTGAGAAGATGCCTGAGGAATGGAGGAGTAGTGTGCTGGTGCCCATTTTTAAGAACAAGGGAGATGTGCAGAATTGTCGTAAATACAGAGGAATAAAGTTGATGAGCTATACAATGAAGCTATGGGAAAGAGTAGTTGAAGCTAGACTAAGAGCAGAAGTGAGCATTTGTGAGCAGCAGTATGGTTTCATGCCAAAAAAGAGTACGACAGATGCAGTATTTCCTTTAAGGATGTTGATAGAGAAGTACAGAGAAGGTCAGAGGGAGCTGCATTGTGTCTTTGTAGATCTGGAGAATGCGTATGACAGGGTGCCCAGAGAAGAACTGTGGTATTGTAGGAGGAAGTCTGGGGTGACAGAGAAGTATGTTAAAGCGGTGCAGGACATGCTTGATGACTGTAAGACAGTGGTGAGTTATGCTGTAGATCTGACAAAGAAATTCAAGGTGGAGGTGGGACTTCACCAAGGGTCAGCTCTGAGCCCCTTCTTATTCGCTATGGTGATGGACAGGCTGACAGACGAGGTTAGACAGGAATCTCCATGGACTATGATGTTTGCAGATGACATTGTGATCTGTCGTGAGAGAACAGGTGGAGGAGAAACTAGAGAGGTGGAGGTTGGAGAAGGACCCAAGCACAAGAGTGAGATAGGAGAAGATATAAAGAAGGTGGAGGATTTTAAGTACTTGGGGTCAACTGTCCAGAGCAATGGAGAGTGTGGAAAAGAGGTGAAGAAGCGTGTACAGGCAGGCTGCAACAGCTGGAGAAAAGTGTCAGGTGTGATGTGTGATAGAAGAGTTTCAGCTAAGATAAAAGGAAGGGTGTATAAAACTGTGGTGAGACCGGCCATGCTGTTTGGATTGGAGACAGTGCCACTGAAGAAAAGACAGGAGGCAGAGCTCGAGTTAGCAGCGATGAAGATGTTGAGGTTCTCTTCGGTAGTGACCAGGTTGGATAGAATCAGGAATTACAGTAGTATATCAGAGGGACAACTCATATTAGAGGTTTTGGAGAGAAAGTCAGAGAGGCCAGACTGAGATGGGTTGGACATGTCCAGAGGAGAGAGAGCGAATATAGTGGGAGAAGGATGCTGAGTCTTGAACTGCCAGGGAGGAAGGACCCCAGACGAGGTTTATGGATGTAGTGAAAGAGGACATGAAGGTAGCTGGTGTAACAGAAGAGGATGCACAAAACAGGGTTAGATGGAGGCAACTGATTCTCTGTAGCGACCCCTAAAGGGAAAAGCCAAAACGGAAAGAAGATATACAAGAGCTCAGACCCACCCCTAATATTTGTTCACTATTTGTGTTCATGTTGACAGGTGAGTACCGAATTAACTGGAATTGGACACTCGTACTTTTCCCACCAAATGAAAAATCTAATTTGATCAAATGGAGTGCACTTACGTACCACTTAATGCGGTGTCCAAAGCACTTGACAAGGCTTTATTCATTCACTTATTTAAAAGATGTATCTATGATTTGAACTGGAATATATACCAGTGTTTTGACAGAGGAGGAAATGTTTTCCTTTTTGGTTTAAAATAGCTTACTTCAAATTTCAGTTTTCCTCATGGCATCCTGGACAACAATAGAATCCAGGGTGACTTCTTGCAACGGTCCAGGAAATACAGTAGGTCTGTATTGTTGAACCATCTAGCTAGCTAAGATAGCCTGTCGTCTCCCGTCCGGCGTCCAAGTGGCAAATACCCTTCGTATGCTGCTTTTACGTCGTGAGAGGCCAGTGTGAAGTAATACACTACTTAGCTTGGCTTTATTGACTGTCTGCTTAACAAACAATTTTAATGTTCATTAAGCAGCCAAATGTTCCCAGACACACGCAAACGCTTCTGGGTGTTGTGTTCGAATGTAGCACGCTTTCACGCCTGACCACTCAATTCATACATCACACTGAGATGTGAGAGTTGTCACCCAAACATTACTCTGTGACAATACACTGAACAATATGCCATGACTTGTTCTGACTCGAGTCAGATGACCAATTCGCATCTCAGTTGTCACCACTGATTTATGCATGTCCTTAATATAGAATAATGTGCAAAAAAATCAAGCAAGTGTGTCAGTTAGCAATTTACCGTGTGTAAAATGTCAAACTACTCATGCCTGTAAAAACTTCTGCATGAAGGTAAATGACAGCTCGCAGGTATCAAAAGGTGTGATTTATTATCTTTCTCACGATGGCAAGCCTGTGTTTGACTGGTGAGTTGTATGTCAACAAATTCAGTTACACGAGGGGTGCCCAAGTCTGGTCCTCAAGAGCCACAATCCACCATGTTTTAGCTGTCTCCCACCTCCAACACACCTGATTCAAATGATCACCTCCTCGGCAAGCTTTGCAGAAGCCTGATAACAAACCTGATCATTTCAATGACTTGTGCTGGAGGTGGGAGACATCTAAAACAGGCTGGATAAGGGCTCTCAAGGACTGGACTTGAGTACTGCTCTGCACAGTACTGAATGGCTTTGGCTCAGCTCTACACACCTCGGTTTGGAGCTTTTGGTTTTAAACTTGAAAGTAGCACCCTAGGAGTTTTGGGAAACTAAGAAAAATCACATTTTGTTGAACACTCATAGTGAGACACTGACATACAACGAGGGATTAGAATGTGAAACGTCTGTATTTACTTTTTGACATGTGGCGGCTGGCCACAGTAAGCAGCTAAGTGGAGACTGTGGAGTACAATACAGTAAATATTCTCTCGTGCGGACTCGTGTTTGCGCTGTCCAGTTTGTCCTGATAACAGAAATTCCTCATTTGGGAAATGAGCATGGTACATGTCCTATATGAACCTGCAAGTATGTTGACAAAATGCACGCGTAACAACACAATCAATAAAATACAAAAATATACTGTCCAAAAACTGTTTATATAACAAAAACTGCAATACAGGTGTATCCAAAAAAAAAATCACAACAGTAAAATACATACAGTATTTTAATGTTTATTTTTTTCTGTCTGGGGACAAAAACGTGTCTATTTTGGATTGTTTTGTTGGATGCATTCTTTGGTTTATGACAATGTTTGCCTGCGTGTCATACAGTTTTCTTGCTAGTTGCAAGTAACTGTCCCGTTGATCACCGATGTCTGGTAATTCTTGTGCATACTGATGGATTTGTTGCCATTTGCATTGCTTCCTCGCTGGATGGTGGCTTGTCATCAGGAGTTGAATCGATGCCTTGTTTTTTAAAGTTTTGTAGATTTGCGTCTTTCCGACTCCAAGTGTCTGCTGGATGCTTTTAACTTTGTGTCCAGCGTTGCTCAAACGGATGCATTTCACTCGCTCCGCTCCAGTCATTACAGTTCTTCTACGTTTCGATGCCATGATCTACACGACGTAAGTGAATAAAGTTAAAATCTTTCGCAATTGCAGTAAAACGCACGCCAATAAAAAGTCACTTACACGTCTTCGTTTCGAATCTAATGAATGAAAACGGCGAAGCGAACACGTTTCTTCGATCCTGTCGAGTGGGTGCTGCTTTTAAGCTAGTGCCGCGTTCTACAGGACGTTAAGTGAATAAAGTTAAAATCATTCACAATTACAGTAAAACGCACGCCAATAAAAACCAACTTACACGTCGTCGTTTCGAATCTGATGATCGAAAAACGCGAAGTGAAAATGTGTCTCAGTGTCGTTGTTCCGTAGCATCGGGTGGGCGTTGCGTGTATTTAAGCTCCCGCGGCATGACGTCTCAATCCGGGCTACGGGTAGTGGAATTTCCGCTTATGTAAGTTCCGGTAACATGTAATATCATAGTCAAAATGTTAATGCGCAGGTTTTTGTTCCGGGTGAAGGAAATTCCTTTTCATAGAATTCCGGGGATGGGAATATTTACTGTACTGCAAAGTATGAAGACAAACCAACTGGTTATGCTTCTATTCACGTGTGTTAATATTCCTCATTTCTAGTCATGTACCGATTTTATTAGAAATATGCGTCATTTAGAAATCTCTTTGACCAAGAGCAACAAGCAACGATGTGCTGTACCTTACCCATACGACCTCATCTTGGCAGCTTGGAACAACAGCTGAGCACGTGCGACAAGTACTACCAGGTTTTCCCAGTGAAAAAAAAAAAAACATCAACAAGTAAACGTATGCTGAGCCGAGTAAGTACATTGCAGTGCAAAAAAAGCATCACACCTGTCCTAACCCTGAGTCAGCTACAAATGGATGCAGCACCTGCTATATCCCGAATAGAAGAACGGAGCGACTGGGTCTGAATATGTGCTTGGTGGTTGCACCTTCTCGGCAGCACGCGTGTACCAGCACTGATTTCGATTGGGAGGAATCTCGGCGCCATTGTACTGTCGTTGCTGGACATCCCCGGGGCGCTTGTGTTTTGCGCCTGTAATGGGCAGCATTTTCACAGACCCCGCTTTGTTCAGCGGAAAGGTCGGTCCTGTTGGACAGTCTGCGGCTGGATGGATGCATGGCTTGAAGAGCTGATGATGAGAAGAAAGGAGCAGCTTGGAATTGAGGCAGATTTACATGGGACAGGAGATGAGAGCCAATCTCTTTTCGTTAATGGACGCTACAGCTACTTGTTGCTTTCAAAGTTAGCTTGTAGCAGACGTGTGCACATTTTCAGCATGACGTCTTTGCTCCACTGGTGAAAAGGACACTTTGATTCGCTCCTTTTTAATCTATAATTAAAACAACAAAGTGTATGCAGAAAAAGTGGTTACGAGTGCACGACTGTTGTCTTGTATTATTTTGTCATTTTATGTTAACTGTTCTTTTGATGGCGGCATGGGCACCCGCGGCGGCTCCTCTTGTTGTCTTGTTGTCTGTTTGAGAGGGAAGAAATTTCATCTGTGCTGTATGTTGCACATACTGCACGTTTGACAATAAAGTTGTACTTGACTTGACTTGACTTGAATTTCTGGTTTTCAATTATGGAATATGTTTCGACTAGTTTAGTGTGTGGCTGTAAAATGTAAAAAAATTCAAAAAATTAATTGGCGGTCATCCAGCAGAGTGTACCTTGTTTGTTGGCTAAAGTCAGCTGGGATAGTGATGTACAAAATTGATTGATGGATTAAAAAAAAAGAAAAAAGTAAAATCAATAGTAAGAAATAAATCCTTAGCAATTAGAAACTGGTTTGATTCATTCGGGTAAACAGTTTAATTCATTTAGGTTGGATCTGCTTCAAGCTCAGGTTAATTATCTTTTTCTCTTATTGCAATTTAGGTTTTTTTTTTTTTTTTTTTTTTTTAAGTACATCCAGAAAGGTAATCATCAGAACCGAACCATCATTCTTGTCGTTGAATAGTCGTTTAATATCTGAATATTACTAAGCCAGAAGATATTCAGAAATGTTTCCATCTTCTTTACGTACGTTTGCGCCACGTCCTTTTTTTGTTTTATTTTATCGACGTCCAGTAGGAACCAGTTTCATTTTGTTATTAACCTTCACGGTAAAATATTTACTAGTGATTTCTTAAAATAGAATGATATGAATCTAACTTTCAAAAGAAAAAAATATCACCATAAAATTGTTTGAAACGTGCTTTTAAAAGGTTGATGAGCAACTTGAAGTTACAGATCACTGGTGCCTCCTTGTGTTCGTAAAAGGAAATTAGCTACAGCACTCTTGGGAAGTCAACACAAACGTAAAAGGCTTATTCATCTTGGGTACAAAATAAATCCTGCTCCAGCTGTAAAGCTTCCTCTCATATGTGATTTTTATGACTTCTCTTTAAACAACAGCATGGTATACTTTTGCTGGATCATTTAGCGACATCACAGAAGCCTCCTCCCTTGAGACAGACTGTTTATGTGAGATTACATGGACGAGTGTGAGTTGGTGTCTGATGCACTCTCGGAGGCTGAGCTGACTAGGACTCTGGGCTGTGATTCAGACAACTACAGTGCTATACTGTAAGTGACTCATTTAGCTGTGACTGCTGTGGTTAAGATTTGGACGCTGACTTGTCTGACTGAGGCAGTCTCTGCGGCCATCTGAGGTCAAGAGTCTGGGCCTTGTGTGGCTAGAGAGTAATGTTCTCATGGCCCACAGAGGGGAGATCATAGAAAATCCCAGAGTAAGTCATCCAGTATCCATTAAACACCACTTTGTCATCGCTCACATTGAGGGAAGTCAAAGTCTAATCTGTTAACTGCGCTCAAGCCACCTGCCAGATTGCCAAAGAGCCAGAATATGATCGTTTCCTGATGACTTCTGCCAAATGCTTTAACCGGATGTTGTAGGCAGGGTCCTTTGAGGTGGATCACGAGCCAGTGAATGAGGACAGCATTCTCCCTCCCCCTCCGTTGGTCCCCTCCCATGGCTTTGAAGTGGTGGCAGATTGTGCACAAACAACATAAACCACCCTGCTACAAACACTGTGATTTATCACCCAAAGGCAAGGAAATGGCCACGAAGGTAGTTGTATTCATTTTATAGGGTTGTTTTGTTGCTTTCGTACCTCCGGGTGGATGCACTTTTGTGCCAACTTCTTTGAGAAGAACGGAAAGAAGGATTCCCAGAACAAATGACAAGCAGCAACAAACCGAATCAGAAATTTTTGACTCATCTAAAATTGAAAATGAAAAAAAGACGCAAAAAAATCTATCCACAATCTATTTTCATATGAGGCCACCTGCGTATATGTGTGTGTGTGTGTGTGTGTGTGTGTGTGTGTGTGTGTGTGTGTGTGTGTGTGTGTGTGCGCATATATATACCCATGTGCGTGTGTATACAGTACTCACACCAGGAGCAGTGCGCTGCAGCTGCCTGAGTGTAATGCGGTTATACATCGTGCTGACGTCCTTTCTTTGGTCATCATATTCTGACATGGTGATCTGGAGAGAGATTTTACTGAACACTGCACACACACACAATCATGTGCTTCCACATAAACTGCTGCGTGTGCGTGCGTGCGCACACACACACACACACACACACACACACACACACACACACACACACACCCCAAAGGTGTAAACTTTTTATCTTCTTTTTCCCAAACAACTCATGAAAATCCCTCATCGTTGCAGTCAGAGCAAGCTTTCGTCTCCCCTGTGAATGCAATCACACTTTTATGAAGACTCCAGTGGCTGGCTCTCCCCCTGCTTCCCAATTGTGGGGACAGCACTTCATCGCCAAGGTGCCTAATTATGCTTGCCAACTGAGTGTGCGGATCTGTGTATGTGGCACATGCAGAGGTCACATGCCCAAATATTTTTTCAACTTTTTATAAATTTCACTATTGGAGTATTGTATGATGTTATCTTAATCCATTCATCCATTTTCTGATCAACTTATCATCACAAGGGTCACAGGGGGTGCTGGAGCCAAACCCAGCTGTCTTCAGGCAATAGATGGGGGACACCCTGAACTGGTTGCCAGTCAATCGCAGGGCACACAAACTCCACACAGGAATCGAACCCTGCACCTCTACACTGCGAGGCCGACGCACTAACGAGTCGACCACCGTGCTGTTATCTTGACCAATTACTTAATTCAAATGCACTTTGCTTCGGAGGTTGTGCATCCAATGCCATTTTGATTGCAAGTAAAGTTTAAGAACAAGGCGTAACACGAAATTAATTCCTGATACTGCTGTTATAACTAATTTACTATCAAATTAAATAAATTGGAGGTTGAGGACCCAAATGCAGGGAAGCACTGCGGCATAAAGTCCTTAAAAAAAGAATGGAATCTCAAAATATCAAAAACGCAAACAAGGTACTCGGAGTCCTCAAAAATACTAAATCAAATGTCTAAATTAATAGGGATCTAATTAACTAAAGAAAACACCAGGTAAAAGGCTTGGCCAGGCTAGACTTGACTTGGATAGCTAACACACCAACAACAACAACGAACCAACAAGGAATGAAATAAATCAGGAAACATAAAGACAAGCAACTAACGAGACAATGAGAAATGCGGATGAGACAAAAGTGGCTGAGGGAGCTGATTACAGGGACACAAGGTAAATCACAAGTACAGATGAAAACAATAAAGTAATGAGACAGACATAGACAAAAAATAAAACCAGGAAAACATCGAACATTAAATCTAATTAAAACCCACAAAATCAACAAAAGGTAGTTCATGACATTTATAATTATAATTTAAGATATTATCAACTTTGTTAAATTGGTAATTTATTCGAAATGAAGGATTGTATTTATGAAAGAATAATTTAAAACAATTGGCCCCTATTTCCAACACAAATGCAGACTTCAAAAGTTTGAAAGTACAGTCCTGCAAACCAAAAACCGTCTGACACACAACTTGCAATATCTTGACTGTCCGTCAGAGGGCAGCGTTGTCCAAGGCACCGTAAAAGCTCCAACGGTACACAAAACTCCGGGACGCCGTCTCTTTCTCGGTTACGTATCCAACCTAATCCCAGTGCCGCTCAAAACACTTACATGGTGGAAATCATACGCGTAGGTTATATTATGTGCTGCAAAACAACAGATATAGTGCCTAGTTGCCTCAAAACAATATATTTTGTTTTGCTAATTCAATATTTCCCTCAACTGATATCACCCAGTTTTCATTTATGCATACAACGGATATTTGAGGGTCTGATTACGTTATTTATTTATTTGTGTAGACAGTCGCTATGCTTGTCTGTGAAAAAGCAAGTACTAATTCACAGGGCGGCATGGTGAAACGTGGCGTCTGTGAAAAGTACTAATTCACAGGGCGGCATGGTGAAACGTGGTTGCCTCATAGTGATGCCATTTTAAATCTTGTGTCAGGCCATTTGTGTTTCTCCGGGGACTTTGGTTTTCTCTCACATTTCAACAACAGACATGCTTAGTTGTTTCTTGTTGAAATCTCGAAATGTAAGTTTGGATTTCTGTTGGACTATGCCCTGTGATGTCAGTTTGATAGCGACCAGACGAAAGCCAGTGGGGATTGGCTCCTTCTCATCCATAAACTTGAGTTTGTACGCTGTAGAAAATGATGATGAGGCTTTGGACTGGAGAGACTTTGGGAAGTGAAATATTAAGAAATGTAAAAATGTCATAATGGATGGATTCAGGGTCATGTCCAGAGGTGTAGCTCATCATTTAGGGGCTCAAGGCAAAACCAAAGTCATGGGGCCGTCCATATTCTTATAATTCATCGATCCATCCATTTTCTGATCCGCTTATCATCACAAGGGTCGTGGGGCATTCTCATAATGCACTGATAAAATATTAAGTTCGCCTCAACACAGGGTGGACTTCCCTTGTGGAGATTTGTGTGTGTGTGTGTGTGTGTGTGTGTGTGTGTGTGTGTGTGTGTGTGTGTGTGTGCGTGCGGAGGGAGGTGGGTGCTTCAGGTGTATGGGTAACTGAACTCCTTGATGAGGGCTCTTCAGTCCCTGTAACACCAATGTTAGAGTCTGGTTTATATTGCCCTAAATCAGATTTGTTTCGAGTGAGGGCTGGACTCCGCCAAGGCTGCGCTTTGCCACAGATTCTGTTCATAATGGATAGAATTTCAAGGCACAGCCAAGATATTGAGGGGGTGCGGTTTGGTTGTCCCAGTATTGTATATTTGCTTCTAACAGTTGATGTGGTACTATTGGCCATCTCCAAGTCTCACTGGAGTCGTTCGCAGCCAAGTGTGAAGTGGTTGGGATGAAAATTTGCACTTCCAAATCTAAGACAAGGGTGGTCAGTCAGAAAATGGAGTGCGCTCTACTTGTTGGCGATGAGATCCTGCCCAAGTGGAGGAGTTCAAGTATCTTGGAGTTTTGTTTAGGAGTGAAGGCAGGATGAAGTGTGAGATCGACAGATATAGCATCTGCTGTGATGTGGACTCTGTAACGGTCTGTTGCAGTGAAGAAGAAGCTGAGCCGAAAGGAGAAGCTCTCAATTTACCTGTCAAGCTACGTTCCTGCCCTAATCTGTGGTCACGGGCTGTGGTTCGTGACCAAAGAACAGGATCACGGTTACAGGCGGCCCAAAGTGAGTTTCCTCCGCAGGGTGTCTGGGCTCTCTCTTAGAGATAAGGTGAGATCCGGGGGAGGACTCATAGTCGAGCCTCTACTCCTCCACATTGAGAGGAGCCAGATGAAGTAACTCGGGCTTCGGTTTAGGATGCCTTCTGGACGCCTCCCTAGTGATGATGTCCTAGGACGCATCGAAGAGACCATGGCTAGGTTCACACTTCAGACAAATGTGACCCAGATTGGATTTTTTTTTTGCCCTTTTGCGACCTGTATCTGATTTTTTTATGACAGTCTGAAAGGCTCAATTTTGATGTTTTTTTTTTTCAAATCTGACTTGGGTTGCTTTTCATATATGTTCCCAGATCAGATATGTACTGGATTTTTTGCAATGCGACCTCAGTCTGAATGGACAGGGACTTGTAGAAGACTGCTTGCATACACTTTCTTAGGCCTAAATCAACATTTCATTGAGAATTCTTACACTGGAAGAGTGAATTCAGGCCTGTTGCTACATTGTGTGAAGGCCTACTATATTCAAAGATAAAAAGAAAATTTGATATTAAACTGCAGTTTTTTTGTCTCAAAGTAACCCCTTGCTTTTTTCTGATGTATTTTTGTTTTTCGGTGCAAGCCTTCCTAAAAAGGCACCTTCCCACAGCATTCATTTTCCAAGTGGTAGTGGTAGTGGGGGCGTCAAATTGTTCAGGAGTAAGCCCATGTTCAACTGCTTCTTTTCATTTTGTCCAAAGAACCAAATAACAAAACTGCCAAGCTTTGATCAACACAATGATAGTAAAGCATAAGTAGCAATATGTTACAATTGAATGCCTAAAGTCAGCATGAAACCCAAACATCCGGTAAGGTAAATCATCCCCGCTAGCAAACTTATTGCTCACAGTGGAAAGGAAGTGAAAATGTTTTGAATCATTTTTTAATTATTATTTTTATAACTTCAAATCCTCTGATTTCAGGTTTTCAAATTTGAAATTGTTCTGACCACAGACTGTAATCCTTAAATGAAAGCTGAAAGTTATCTATGTGCTTTAAGCAATACAAGATATTCATGGGCATCGACTTGGACTCACCAATCAACATTTTTTCTTATTTTCTGACATGTTTTGAATCAAACAGTACTGCAATCATTCCCAAACTCAAACACTACTGCAGCTCTCCAGAACTCTGAAAATCCTCTGATGCTCAACAAAACCTTAAACTAAGAATTAAAACTTCGCAAAGATATATACTGTACATTTCACAGACATTTTCCATAGTATTGTATTTGTATAGCAAAGGGGGGGGGGGCAGGTTCTGAATGTGGGGGAGGGACCATCTGTTTTCTCACACCTGTTCAGGGTCAGGGTGGAGGAGATGACATTAATGACTCAGGGTAGACCCTGGACTGGTCTGCACTCATTTACAGAACACATCAGATCAGAAAACCTTTCGTTGTCTCGCAATGGAGAAATTGTACACCAGTGATTCTCAATTTGTGTATATGATGTATATAATGGGTGGGCCGTGAACAGGTCATTAAGAAAAGAGCTCCTCGACTGTACAACATATGTTTCGAGGTTACGAAATGAGTGCGATGAAGTAGTTTGTGCACTGGCATAAAAACAGTTTTCCATTGACTTATTTTACATTTAATTCAGTGATTCTCATACAAATAGCTAATGGAGTGGTTCTTAACCTGGGTTCGATCGAACCCGAGGGTTTCGGTGAATCAGTCTCAGGGGTTCGACAGAGCCTCTGCCATGGAGGTTAAGACACATCCGACTCAACATGTCAATTAGTTGTGACACGCACGCTTGGCCATCACTGGCTGGTTCATTTTGTGCACAATTAAAAAACGTATATACTCATACTAATTGTGTTGACTTTTTTCATTTATGCAGATGTCTATTTTTTTTTTTCACTAATGAAGGATTCGGTGAATGTGCATATGAACTGGTTGGGTACCTATAACAAACTTAAGAACCACTCAGCGAATGTAATTATGATTTTACAGGTATATTAGTGTAGTTAAGTGGTCACGGCTCAGCACTGCAACCAATATGCTTACAAATCAAGCCAACGTTTCACTTGTGCTAGTAAAAAGTTCATCCTACTGGTACTTAGGTGGGATAAATACAGTCTGTCTAAAGGCGGCAGCCCATCTGTGACGCACCTCTGGTTAAATTTTTCCTGTATAAATTAAATACTGTACCAGAGGCGATTGCTCTAAGACCTCAAGGGAAGGTCAGCTTCCCCTAAAATGTCAAAAGGTAAGTGATCAAATATATGTGTGTACGCACAATTGTGTGGACATGTCATTGATTAAATATGCGCTACAACGCGCTCAACTTTTGTTCCGAATCAGCTTCTTATTACTGGTTACGACACGACTCTCTTCTCATTCATTCCCGCAGCTTCACTGTGCTTTAAACTGTGTGGACGCTGACAGTCGACCGCGCTGACGCTGGCCGTCTAGAGAGTTGAGTGTAGGTTGTTGTCCCAATGCATTGAAACGAGACGAGTCATTGGATAAATGCTGGTTTTGTCCCGCCCATCGGCTGCTCAGTGTCTCTATGGACAGTGGGCGTTTATAGTCTGGCCCGGAACTCAGCTTTTCTGCATGATGATTGGATGATCTGTCTGAGGCTGAATCTCTTTTTGATTGACAGCGAAATAAGCCAGTCACTGATCTTATGGTGAAGACATCCTTTTCATTTTTTTGAAAGGGAATGGAGAGTAGAATTCACGTATAAAGAAACGGACACATTTTATGATGTAGGCCGAAATTGAGCTTCCCCTCCTTGACAGACCAGCATCTGCCACTGTACTGTACGGTCAATAAATATCCAAGTCCGGATGTGTACTTTGCAGTTTTGGGCACGTTAGTTCCTAAATATAATGTTTGTAGTTACTTGCATTTTGAACTAATTTCTTTACAATATGACCACCTGTGTATAATGATGAGTTACTCATTACTTTTAAGTTACTTTTTCGTTCTCAGTTAATTGTAATTTTCATATAGTGGAGCAGGTGGGGTGTACACATTTTGTCTAATGACGTCTACATTGCATCAATAAATAGTAGTTACCATGAATAGCTAAATTACATAGACTAATGTATAATGACATTTATGCGACATGACACAAACTCGTTTTATGCCTTATTTATTGATTTATAAAGTACTGCCACAACAAAGAAGTCTGTGAAATGAAATGTGGATACTTCATTTTATTTCACAAATAAAAATAAAAGTGAACTTCAATAATAAAGTCTAACAGCAACCAGACAGGGCATGTTTCTCATTAAGTATTCTGGAACCATATATCATCATTAATAGAAGCACATGAGAACAGCATAAATAATCAGTTACAGTGAACGTTTCAAAAAATGGCTTATTTCTATGCCACCAAGAAAGGTCAAGGTTCAAGGTTCAACTTTATTGTCAAATATGCATACATTGACATGTAGCATGGATGAAATTTATTTCTCTCAATCCTCAGCAACAGTGAAAGACAATGTAGTCTAAAACAGTATAAACATATAGACGATATATACAATAAAAGACGATATATACAATAAAAGCAGCATAAAACGATGGCACTTGAGGCTATTGAGGATAAAAGTGACGTAGTGCATTGTGCAATGTGCAATATGCAGATGACGGATAATGCCTAATACCTAAATATTTTCTTGTGCTGAGACAAATGGAAAATAGTGCCTGGATTTCCAGCTTGAAAACACAAATCTCTCTGCTTCCTCCATTGTTATTTTTCACGTGGTCAAAACGGGACATCACACATACGTGATGTTGCTTTCCAAAGACGGAATGGCAAATTGTGAAAAATACTTCCCTTCAAGCTGTGAACACTGTAGTTTCCCCTTTTCAAATATTCTATAACGTACACAACAGTTGTTTGCTGTGTGTCTTTATTTAGGAATGGGGTCTCCTCCTGCATTTTATTATTTGTTAATTATTAAATTTGTTCCACAGTGAGTGAAAACTGTGATTGGAAAATCCATCCATTTTCCAAACCGCTTTATCCTCATGAGGGTTGCAGGCGTTCTGGAGCCTATCTCAGCTGTCTTCAGGCAGTAGGCGTGTACACCCTGAACTGATTGCCAGCCAGTCGCAGGGCACACGTAGACAGACAACCATTCATACTCCCACTCACACCTAGGGGCAATTTGGAATGTTACTTGAACCTACCATATATGTTTTTGAAATACCCAGAGAAAAACCACGCAGGCACGAAGACAACATGCAAACTCAACACAGAAAGGTCGGAGCAAGGAATCGAACCCCGGACCTCTACACCGTGAGGCGAATGTGCTAACCAGTTGATCACCATGCTACCATGCATTCTCTTGCGCTTATCCGGGGTCAGGTCACGGGGGCAAGAGCCCAGACTTCCCTCTCCTCAGCTACTTCTTTGAGCTCTTTCTAGGGGATCCTAAGGTGTTCCCAGGCCAGCTGAGAGACACAGGTCTCTCCAGCGTGTCCTGGGTCGTCCCTGGGGCATCCTGCCGGTGGGACATGCCCGGGACACCTCGCCAGGGCAATGTCCAGTAGGCATTCTAATCATATGCCCGAGCCACCTCATCTGGCTCCTCTCGATGTGGAGGAGAAGCGGTTCGACTCTGAGCCCTTCCTGGATGACTGAGCTTTTCATCTTATCTCTAAGGGAGAGCCCGGACACCTTGCATCGGAAACTAGACTAATATTGGTCGCTTGTGTCTAGGATCTCGTTCTTTTGATCACGACCCATAACTCGTGACCATAGGTGAGGGTAGGAACGTAAATTGACCAGTAAATCAAGAGCTTTGACTTTACCGATGCCTTATTGATGCCTCTTTTGCTACACACCCACATTATGTGCCCAAGACAGTGATCATCACACCCTTCTGCCCCAAATTGGTGCGGATATCTTTCAATCTCAAGGTGGCAGCACAGATGTACCCCATGGGACTGACTGGCAATGCCTGCTTTTGACATCATCCACGGGCTTTCCCACCTGTATATGAAGGCCTCCACTAGGCTACTGGAGGCCGACTTTGTCTGGCCCGGCTTCAGAGGGGACATCAGGACGTGGTTTAGCTCCTTCATGGCGTGCCCGAGTGCTAATGTAAAATGCCACATCAGAGCCACATAAGCAGTTTCTAGTGCCGGATGGGCATTTCGTCTATGTGAACGTGTACCTGGTGGGAACCCTGGCTCCCTCCCGTGAGTTCATTCACCCCTCCTACCATGATGGACAGGACCACCGGTTAAATGATTCCCCGAAGAGAGATTCTCCACTTTGAGATGGTGCTGGAGAAAGCAAATTAGGGTCCAGCAACTGGTCTACATTTACATACATTTTTTTGGATGACAGTATTGTAAATTAGAACAAAATGTAGCTCTTAAACATAAGGTAGATAATGAGTAACATCCTTGGTGGCTGCTCATCATTCAAATAAGGGGAAGCTCATTTTTTCGCTTCATGCAGATCATCCAATCATCATGCAGAAGCCGAGCATCCCGACCAGCCCATTGGCCCATCGACCCCCAGAGACGCTGAGCATCCGATGGGCAGGATAAAGCCCAGCATTTATCCAATGACCATCCAGTTTCACGCAGAGGAACAACCTGCTCTACAACGCAATAGACGCTCTACGTCCTACTGTGTCAAAAGCGCAGTGGCGCTGCGGGGGATGAATGAGAAAGAAGTCATTTCAGTTACCTGTGACAAGTAGCTGATCCTAAACAAAAGATGATGGCTTTCTTGTGCAAATTTAGTCAATGAAATGCAAACACAACAGTATATATTTCATCATTTTTTTGAGGGGGGGGGGCATTGTAGGGGAAGCTGAGTTCCCCTTGCAGCCTGAGAGAAATCACCCCTGAGTTTATACCATCAAAGCTTGTTATCACAAAAGAATGCACGAGGTAATATGAGCAAACCATGAGCTTATGATCTCAGTTGTCAACCTGAAGTCACCACCACGTTTTCTCCCCACTTTTTTTTCCTTAGGCCAAACAAAAAAGATAGTGTGTTTCAGGTAACATGAAATTTCAGCAGAGGGTCGGTAGGTCGGACAAAGTTGTTTGTTTTTTTTT
>NW_017805990.1:564259-565334 GCF_001891065.2 Hippocampus comes
TTTTTTTTCTTCGCCTTATCATATCTCATTTGATTTCATCCCAAATGTCCTCTGCTTCATGACTTGGCAGAAGTGCTCCACTTTTTTTCAAGTCAGAATGCTTCAACAAACTCATCAAAATTCCTTCTCATGAGTGTGTAGTTGCAAGGGTGAGAGGGCCAGTTGGCCTGACACCGTCATTCACCCTCTTTTGAGGACCTGCACAAGCGCAGGCACAGGGGAGGAATGGAGGCCATTCATGTGCACAGGCTTGTTTTGAAAATGTGCATTCAAGCGTGATGCAACCACTGTGAGAGACAACAGGTGGCAGCACCTCTAGTCCTGAAACCAACCAAGGTTGCCGGTCCACATTCAGACTCGTCATTTTGTCCACTTCTTTGTGTCTCCTCCTGTCTATGCCAGGTTGAGTAGTTTACACACGTTCAAGTAAGTACTGTAGTTTGAAAACAATGTGAAATGTTCGATGCATGCAAACTAAGCTGTTCATGTTCGATATTGCGTGGGTGACAAAAGTGGATTCACCAATTGCATTCCTTTGTTTTTACATTGTAAAAGAATGTGAAATGTTCGATGCATGCAAACATAAGCTGTTCATGTTCGATTTTGCGTGGGTGACAAAAATGGATTCACCAATTGCATTCCTTTGTTTTTACATTGGAACAAATGTCCTAAACGTAAATACTCGGGAAAGAGAGGCTTTTAAAAAATATGGGTCTGTGTCAGTGTGACACCAATACCAGTGGCGGGCCGTGCATTTCAACCTTAGGCCTTCAGTGACGTCACATATTATGAACACAATACTGTATAGGCTTGTCAAGCAGCACTTAATTTCAGGAGCATTTAAAACCATCGAGTATGCATTCACAATTAAGAGCAGGAAACTAAATTTACAGATAGTCAAAAATAAAAAGATGATTTAAAAATACGAAACCAACTTCCGCTGTATGTTCTTAAACAAGTCTGTCCAATAAATTGCGCAATGTCGCAGTTTCATATAAGACACCAACCAAACAATAACAAAACAAACTGTTCTTTGAAAATAAAGGAAACAGATCATTTGCATTTTGAAAATCGA
>NW_017805990.1:565424-566039 GCF_001891065.2 Hippocampus comes
TGCAGGTGAGCAGATTTATTTGATACATGTTTGTATCTTTGTCATTTTATTTCGTTACCATGAATTTAATACTAACAAAATAAAATGACAAGAAGAAATGTAAAATAAAATTCATTGACTCACCAATGTACTTCTCCACAGCGTCTGCTTATTTGAAAATAAAGTCGATCCTGTTTTGTTTTCTCAGAAACACTTCAGTGGCTCTGTTGTACAGTTTTCAGGTCCATTAGCAAGTCATTTTCGATCGACATGGAAGCTAATGCTGAAAGCCGTTTTTGTCCGGTCGTGTTTCTGGTATAATTTTAATTTCCCTATTTTTTATTTATTTTTTATTTACTTTTTCGTTGTGGAGCTCCGTCTCCCGGCGTGCCTGTTTACCGAGCTGCAGATCTTCGCGAGTGTCCCCAAATGTTTTTAAACGCACCAGTCACTTTGCAAGCAAGAGGCTTTCCCAGCAGTACAATTTCCAGCATTTCTCAAAGGCTGCGAGACATGGGTACCGTTCATAATTGGTCGTCTGAAAATGACGGACAAACCCTTTTCCTTGCTGGGACAGGCTAACTAGCGCAGGAGTTGGGCGACCTCTTTGCACAATATCCAGCTTTTCGTGGAAGG
>NW_017805990.1:566309-569954 GCF_001891065.2 Hippocampus comes
CAAGCCCTAGTAGGCAGACGAGAACAAGTCAGGATACAGATCACGAGTCTGACTCGTGATCTGATTGGCTATTGAAACCTGACGGTGCCCGTTCATTTACAGCGCACAGGGGCCTGCTCTGTTTAATCTGAAGGCCCCGAGCAAGTTTAATTAACCTGGCAACACAAGCTAGATGAAATATGATTGGTTAAAAACCATAATAAATAAGTTATTTTTCGAGTGGCTTTCAATGTTATTTAAAATAACATTGAAAGCCACTCAACTAAGTGGAAATAATATGACGTAAAGAATACAGAGAATAATTTTGTTAACATATTTATGAAAATAAAATAACAAATTTATGTTATTCTCAGAAAAGTAAATTTACTTTTCTGAGAATGTTTAGGCCAGCAGAGAAGGCCTTGCTGGCCCTCAGGGTCCGCCACTGACCAATACACTGTAACACATTTCTGTAGATTTACAGTGAATTTACAACAGTATTTTACTTAATTTTCAAAAAAAATACAATAATTGTAAAATACTGTGAAATATTGATCCACAGCATGTAAATTACCAGTTAAATCAGTCAGTAATCACGAACTGGAAAAAAATCAAATTATGTATTGCTGTAAATTATGAATGTTAGAACAGTAAAGGTAACTTGAGTGAATAAGAAAAAGTGAAATACAATTAAAAATTGATCACCTGCATGTAAATGAATAGTTCATGCTTGGTTAAGAATAACAAACTGTAATATAACAGTATCAAACAGTATATTCTGTCAAACAGTAGGCACCACATTTCTATCATCACTCCTTGAGAGAAAATTCATTCCACTTTTTCATTAATCAACACTGAATGTGTGACAGAAAAGCAGCACATAAACCAGATGAATTATTGTTTATTTTTTTCGAAAAAATGGTGCATCCTGTAAAGATACACTAACAGTAATCCCACTGTCATGTACTCTAATCCAAAATACAGTTGTAGACTGTTAAAATAAATAAGAGTGATGTGGTGTAAAATTAAAATACCACCCATAATTATTGAATGGTAATGTACCGTACTTCAAAATACGGTAATATACTGTTAAAATTAATTACAGTAGGTGCATTGTATCATAACAGTAAATTACTGGTGTCCCTGCTGCCAGTAATTTATTGTTACAGTATTTTACAATAGATTCTTTACAGTGTAGTGTAGTTTACTTTTTTTTTTTTTTTTGCTTGTCCATTTCACTGGGGCACCTTGTTTCTGCTGAATTTCACCACCAATCCCAACATCAGCAAACACTTGGCTGGAGTGGTGAATGTTAAGGACTTAACAGCATTTTGTGAACAACAGCTACCTTTCCCATACCTTACCTTGTAATCTTATGACTAAATTTTCGAAGGTATGTATTTTTATCACTTGAGAGAATCTATGGCAAGTAGCGCAAAATTGCAACGAGCGAGAGTTCACTGCACTTGTGCTGCGTGTCAGAGCTGTGTTAACACCATTGGGCCTCAAATGAGCCGCTGTGCCGTTTCAACTGTTCCATTTACACAGACATTGATACGGTGGCGCTAGTCTCTCTGTAGTCACCTAATTGCCGTAACATTCTGTTACGCCTCTCCGTCTCTGTGCTGTTTACAGAGAGTGACAAGGCCTGAAATGTTTGCGTAGGGCTCATACCTACAATAACAACAATAACAAAGATCTTTAAAATCAACACATGGAAAACATTTTTAGGGCTGTTTATATCGTATCTGCTATCGTAATGCTCATGCATGATCGCATACGGTCGGTACGGTCCATACACACGTGGACAAAACCCCTTTTGTTTCTGAAAGGAAAATCCGCAGTCGTCATAGAAATAAATTGAATCTGACACAAGTAATCCATTTAAAAATAATAATATTTCATTAAGAGAGTGGTACAAACAATTTTGTCCATGTGTGCATAAGTACATAACATGTACAGTACAAACAAGTGCATCATGGCAAGCTGCGCACTAAATTGGATGCGTCTTTTGGATACTGTAGATCACAGGTGTCAAAGTCAAGGCCCGGGGGCCAGATCAGGCCTGCCACATCATTTTATGCATCAAGTAAATAAAGCATGTTGACTTCCATGATTTCAAATTGTCACATGTAATCCATGATAGCAATGTTTGAACAAGCCATTATTCTTGACTTCTGATTTCAAAACGAGTTATCCATCAATTTGCTGTTTGCTATGTTTGTAATATGTGGAGGTGGTTCACAAAATTCACAGTCGTAACGGCCCTCCATGGGAAACTGTAACTACAATGTGGCCCGTGACCATAATGACTTTGACACCTCCGCTGTCGATCATAAGCAGAGGAAGAGTACAAAAATTAAGGTCATTTTGCACAGAGTAGCTCGCAAACCATTAAATTTTTCACACAGGAAGGCCAGAGCCCAGATTTTATACTACAATCTCAGCTGACCAGTCGGACACCTGCAGCCCACTTTGACCACATATGAAAATTTTTATTTTTTCCTGCAAATCCCGCATTTATTTTGTTACATGCAAAACACGCACGCACGCACGCACGCATGCACGCACGCACGCACGCACGCACACACACACACACACACACACACACACAATAAATATGAATGTATTTTTTTTATTTTAATAAAGTAAGTATGGAACATTTCATTACTCAAAAAAAATTAGGATTAAAAAGAAATAAATAATAATTCTCAGCAAAAAAATAAGTTCTCAGGCAGTGGCAATAAGTGGCAACGTAAGATGACTGCCATCTGGCTTCAGTCGCGAAGGGCTTATTGATAGTCCCTTCAAAATACAGTGTGTCCATGCAATAAACCCTGCGCGAGGATTTTTTTCCTTCCCATGGCTAAATGAGGCTTGTCCAACACAAAGGGGTGGCTCAGAAAATAATTTAACAATACATTTTAGAATTTAAAAAAAAAATGCTGGAGGGGCTAAACTGGGGCTATGCGGATTTCTGATGGGGCTATAGCACCCCATAGCTCCGCTGTAGATCTCTGCTGATTGATTTGAGCCCCGTTCACACGGCAACGTTTGGTCCGACGCTGCGCCGAAGCAAAGCCAGTCGAGCGTTCACACGTGCACATTTGCTCCGACGTAGCTCCACTAAAGAGCTTATACTGGACCAAATTTGATCCACCTCAGCGTGGTGGTTTAAAAATTTGCTCCAGAGCAAATGCTCGTTTGCGACGCTACGCCGGAACAAATGTGCACGTGTGAATGCAGCTGGGTTAAATTTGCTCCAGAGCAAATGCTTGCTTGCGGGGGAGTGGCCTCGCTACGCTCGCTACCAGATGCACGGATTCCGACCCCGGTCGACAGTGACGAGGGGGCCAGCGACACAGACGAAGCCCGGCCGTGCACCCTCGTTCCCGGTAAAAGTGTCGGCAATTTAAGCGGTGAAGACAGCGCTCACGATCAAGAAGAGAATCGAGCCCGACCCAGCGGAGCACGATTTGCAGGCCCAAGCCCGAAGCAAACCCGGCATTTCATATTTTATTTGTGAGTATTTTTGGGAGAAAAAAAAAACAAGATTTCTTACGGTTACAATAATCTACGTATTTTTACGAACATCATCAATGCATTTGCACAACGAAATAACGCTGAAATACAGAATAAGAGGCCAGACAAAGAGAAATCTCGATG
>NW_017805990.1:570324-604864 GCF_001891065.2 Hippocampus comes
GCTGTCACGCTCAGCGGCTTTGCACGTGTGACCGCTCCACAAAATTTGCTCCGGTGTAAAATATATCGCAACAAAATATTTCGGTGCAGCGTCGGACCAAATGTGTGCCGTGTGAACAGGGCTATTGACAGCAGCTGTGATATAGGAGGCTCCACCCACCAATGCTCACCAAGGAAACTGTAAAACCAAACACACAGGCTTGTTTTTCTACATTTTGACATGACTTTAACCCAGTGGTCCCCAAACTTTTTCCTGTGAGGGCCGCATAACCTTTCACTTTGTGATGGCAGGCCGGGGTCATTTTGTAACAGAAAAAGTGTGACTGCAAGAGTACTTAAATGTAAAAATGTATTGTTTTCCATAAACCCACACAAAATCAAATATCCTTTTCTGGATTTTTCACAGAACAAAAATCAGGAAATACATAATAAGACTATTAACGAAATAAATAATAACTAAATAACCCTCCACGGGTTCTTCACAGAAAAAAAGCCAGGAAATAAATTACACCATTTATGAAATAAATAATAATCAACATTGCTCTGATGACATGGCATGACACCACAACCTTGATGACAGAATCCCAAGTCAAAACTTTGCAGCACAGTGCGTGCTTGCTGGTGTATTAGGCAGTGAATTTGAAACCTCGTTCTTCCATCTCCCAGTTCATGCGTCCTATTAGAACCTCGAGACGCGGACACCATACTCGGAGCCTCGTCAGTTGTGTTGCTGGCCGGCTTTGACCAGTCCAGGTCTAACTCTTCCATAGTTTGGTGCACTTTGCCGAAAATATCCTCCCCCGTCGTAGTCTCTTTGAGACTTTGGAGTGCTGCCAGCTCCTCGCACATCTCAAAGTTCGTGCTAACCCCACAAATAAAAATTAGCAGTTGCGCTATGTCCTGCACGTCCGTGATCTCAGTCCATGCTAATGAAAATAATTCTTTCGTCTTCTGCTGCAGCTGGGCATATACATTACCTGCGATTTCTTCGATACGTCTGGTAATTGTCGAACAAACTCGCTGATAGACTGGCGCTATTGACGAGGTCTTTCTTCTCGGGACACACCTCCTCCGCGACAGCACTCATGCATTTCTTGACAAACTCTCCATCAGTAAAAGGTTGACCGATGCTTGCTATCAGTTGAGCAACACGAAAGCGAGCTCGAACAGATGACTGGTCCAGCTGAGCTTGGCGTACAAGTGTATTTTGCTGAGCTAACAGTTTTTTTCGAGATATAAGATAAGATAAGATAACCTATATTTGTCCCACACTGGGGAAATTTGCAGTGTACAGCAGCAAGATTTGGGGGGGATAAAGTGTTTCATTGCACAAAATAAATGTTTCAGAAAAGAACTGTACACAGTTCAATATAAGTGCAATATAAAATAAAGCAAAGCATTTTGACCGTTTGCTCGCAACGTATTTGTCATTGTGACGGGATTCATAGTGTCTCTGCAGATTGTATTCTTTGAATACCGCCTCTTGACAGATGAGACAGACAGCCTTTTCTTTGCGCTGAACAAAAAAAATAATCGTGTGTCCACTTTGGGTTTTAATACCCTACATTCTGCATCTATTTTTCTCTTACCTAACCTTTTCACCATGATCCCGTTCTCTTCGAGAGGGGCGGGTTTAGGATTTTTTTTCTGGGGTTGGCAGATAATGACACAGACTGCAGAAAGGTGCAACAAATGTCATGTTATAGTATATGTGTTTATGAAATAGTTACTAATTAATAGTTAATAATGAAAAGAGTTCAGAACTAAGGAACATTTTATTGCAAAAGCCCAATTTTATTGTCAAATAAAAATCCACATCGATGAAAAATAAATCAAAGTATTCTCCGGTATTGTTCAGGGGGGCCGAACCAAATGCAGAAGCGGGCCGGATTCGGCCCGCGGGCCGTAGTTTGGCGACCACCGCTTTAACCCCTTAACGTTGCAATTTATTTTTAGTGATTCAGTGAGTTATTCAGCAAAAATCTTGTCCGTGTGTCTATGTCAGTATAAGAGCATGGAAATAAGGTCAAGTCGCAAATGTGGGTCTTGAACTGAAAAACTAAAACTGCTTAGAAAGTGTGAGTTTACATACTATTTTCTTCGTAGAGAAAGTTGGTGTGGATTTTTTGTCGGCAATCCGGCTTCCTCCAACATAAAAAAATATATCTTAAATCTAAATTGTCCTTTCATGTGAATGTGAATCCTGTTGTTCTATTGTGTGCTCTACAATTAGCTGGCGACCAGTCCAGGGTGAACCCCTCCTATCTTCCGAATTCAGCCGGGATAGGCTCCTGTTCACCCGTAACCCAAATGGATGCAATGAGTTTCCTCATTCATGCATGTGAAATGGGCAAAATACAACACCAACCACCCACTCGCCCTCATTAAGGTGGATACTTGCAGATGAGTTGAAGCCTCTGGACTTTTTTCACCAGTTATCGTTTGGGCAAAAATATCCATCCATCTATCAATCCATTCTCTGATCAGTTTTATCGTCATAAGGGTCGCGGGGTGGGCTAGAGCCTATCTTGGCTGTCTTTGGGCAGTAGGCGGGGGACATCCTGAACCGGTTGCCAGCCAATCACAGGGCGCGCATAGGTGAACAACTATCTGCGCTCACACTCACACCTAGGGACAATTTAGAGTGTTCCCTTAACCTGTCATGCATGCTTTTGGCCGGAGCCAGGATCGAACCCATGACCTCTGCACTGTGAGGTCGACGCGCTAACCAGTTGACCACCGGGCCGCCAGGGCAAAAATAACCATACACATTTCATTTTGACAGTACAGTGAAGCTCAGAAGCAGATTTTAAGGATCTGTGAGAAACCCTGAGTACCGTGAGTAACCAAGCTGAAGGGAGAATGTATGTACACTGAATGGCCCGAGCTAATATTCGAATCACAACGTCTCATCTCCTACTCCACTCCAATGTGTTATAATATACAACACACATCTATCATTCCATTTTCAATACTACTTATCCTGAACAGGAGTCGCAGAGGGTGCAGGAGCCTATCCCAGGTGACTATGGGCGAAAGGCGGACTACACCCTGAACTGGTCGCCAGTCAGTCAGGGTACATTTAGAAATCAACAACCATACACACCCACATTCACACCGTCATAGAATGGGAACGACCCCAACGCTGCCCGCACACAAGTCAGGTAAGTGTACCACTACATCATCAGCAACTACAACACACATCTTATAAATAATTGTATGACACAAATCTGAACAGAAAGCATCATTTATGGCATTTGATCTTGACACCAAAAGTTACAACAACAACAAAGTCACAGTTTCAATTAAGCACACTTAAGTGTCGTTGACGGGCTGTTGTGATCAAAAGCAATACTTTCAGGAAACCTCTTTCCATTCCTCCCTTTTCCAACCCTGAGAAATGATAAAGTCACGACATAAGATAACTGCCAAGGTACATTTGCGACTGACAGAAGTTCATCCATCCATCCATTTTCTGATCCGCATATCCTCACAAGGGTCGTGGGGTGTGCTGGAGCCTATCCTAAGGCTGTAGGCAGGGGACACCCGGTTGCCAGCCAATCGCAGGGCACACAGAGACAAACAACCACCCGCGCTAACACTCACACCTAGGGACAATTTAGAGTGTGCTCACTCAGCCTGCAATGCATGTTTTTGGAATGTGGGAGGAAACCGGAGTACCCGGAGAAAACCCACGCAGGCATGGTGAGAACATGCAAAGTCCACACAGGGAGGCCGGAGCTGGGATCGAACCTGATACCTCTGCACTGTGAGGTTGACTCGCTAATCACTCGCCCCTGACAGAAATTAAACAAGCAAATTTAGTTTGTTCACGCAATGTTATTTTTGCTTATTACAGTATAAAGACAACTTCCTTTCCTTTAAAATCCATATACTGAATAGAACACCCATTTTAGTGTCAGTGATAATTTGATTAGAATTCATTTACAACGTTGTGCACGTTGTAAACGTGCATGTTGTGCATAAATGCAAGTCGTTCTGGAGTAACGCAGGCTTTTACTTAAAAAAATGGAATAACTGTAACTTTATCTAACTCGCCCCTTGACAAGTCTGCAACTGCTGGATTGAGTTAGCCCGGCCCATCTGGTGCAGCAAATGTCTCCCAACTCACCAGGGAGCACGGGGAGGGAGAGAAGAAGAGGAGGAGGAGGAGGAGGAGAAGGAGGAAGCGGGAGTGGAGGGAGAGAAGGGGGTCGGATTGAAAACAGATCAGCAGCCCTGATGATCTCAGCACCACCGCGTGTCCTCACAGCAACTGTCCGCCAAACCGTTTCTAAGTTCATTTTGCTCCTGCTAACTTTTGACCAAAACTCTCGCGGCTGTTGGTGAAAGGAGCAGAAAGCGAGCCGCACAGAGCGCACCTTTTGGTGTTGGGGAGAGGATGGGTTGTAAAAAAAAGTTGGACGCGACTTCTTCTGTTTCGCTTTGAGCAAAGGCTGCACATTTTACGTTGTTTTAAAAAAACTTTTCCGAAACTTTGTACATGGGGTTTGGCGTCACACGCCAAGACGCCAGTTAGCGCCGTGTTCTTCCAGTTGGATTCCCGGAGGAATCGGACAGTCAAAAGTTAACGTCAGACAAAAAGAAGAGTGATAAGCAACAGCTTCGACGTGAAAAGATACGACGGTGGAGGTAAGGAAAAGTTTGTAGTGATGCTGACAACTGCATATCTTAAATTAAACAAGTCACTTTGACTTTGCTTTCTTTTCTCACGAATACGTCTTTTGTGCATTCTATTCACATTTCAAATCGTCAGAAAGTGTTCTGCTGTTTGGTGCCATTCCTCTTTCTTTCTTTTTATTGCATCGCGTGTCAACGGCATATGAGCAAGGCAACTTCACATTTTTTTTGTTTTGCACTTTGAACTTATCTGACATCGGAATCCCAACAATTTTCTCTTGCAACTTGATCCATATGGGAAGAGATGTGATCACAAAGCTCGGCGCCAGTGTCCCTCATGTAAATTATATTTCAAATCAAAACGTTTTTACCTTACTTGTTTCCACTGAACTGCGTCACTCAACTGCATGTTTTCATCAACTAAATTATAAGTGTAATTACAAAGCCCCCCGCCCCCCAATTTGTGCTATCTGCGTGGAAAAAAGGAAGTAATAACACTATCACAGTTCCTACTCTCTTAATGCTACGAAGCCAAAAATAAATAAACATCAGAGTGTGGGGAACTCAGCAGCAACAACAACACATACTGCATCACAGAGGCGCAGGATATGTGTACTTATTGTTGAAAGATTTAAAGTTTACTGTTTGCTCTTCAGCCTGAGCAGTCAACAAACACTTGACGTCTTTGTGGGCCCCTTGAGCAGCTATATTTGCTGTTGGCTTTACTATTATCTCTTCGACACTGCTAATGATCTTCAAACTCATCTTTGGGCTTATGAATTTCGCTTTTTTATCTGGATGCAAACGTCAAGTTATTTAACATTCAAAATGTATCTTTAGGCACTCAACATATGGGGCAGATCTTCCATCAGGCAGCTCACACGTCAAACAAGCCAGATGAACCTCAGGTCTACAACGCTTGGAAAATACTTTTTTGTTTTCCCTTAGACATTTCTCATAAAGTTTTAAAAAAAAGTTTCCAGGAAAAAAAAAATCTTGTTTTTAAACTGTTTTGCCAACTCAGCTGCAGACTTAGCTTCAAAACAATGGACATTGACCTCAATAAAAAGAGGTTTGGCACATTTCCACTTAAAACAAGATATAATTATTACAAAAAATCGAAAGAGTAAAATGTAAATAGAATTTAAAAAGGTAGCCTAACAGCTAACATTTTTTTTTTTTAAATCAAGCGAATGCGTGTTTTCCACTTCACATGATGACATACCGACTCAGGACCGAGGTGATTTGCATGAGTGAAAAAAAGAGTTTTAGTGCATTTGCCCATTGTGAGGAATGAAGAGTTCCAACAGTTAAAGCCTACGGGGAGTGAAAGGAGGAAAGAATGGCTGAGCCTATTCAGCTCATTCAGCCTCAGTTTGGGGGCTCTGCTCTGCAGCGTTCACAGACCTATAGTGGTCATGTCACTTTCATCTTTGCAGGCCAGCCTCTCTGTGTGTGTGAGAGAGAGAGAGAGCGTGTGTGTGTGTGTGTATGTGTGTGTATGTGTGTGTGTGTGTGTGTGTGTGTGTGTGCGCGCGCGTGTGCCTGCCCGCGTGTGAATTGGATGTTTGTACTGTATGCTGCTCTAGCCCCTATTTTCACACATCACTGATCTACACATCCCCTGCTTTATTGATGCGCTTCCTTTTTGTCTATTTTTTGGAATAAAAATCTGGTGGGGTGATTGCATTATATGTGAGCGTACGTATGTGTGTGTGTTGGAGGGGACGAGCCCAAGAAGAAGGCAAGTGAGAGGAGGCGGAACAGCTTTTTTGAAAGCAAATACCGATGAAGTCTAGCGTACAGGGACAGAGAGGAGGGTTTGAGAAGCGGGTGAACACAATGTGACTCTAAGGTGGGGGAGGAGCACACTCTTCTACTATAACCACCCACTCCTGCTGAGTGACCTCAAAAGGAGAAGGAAGGAGAAGGGTGTTCAAACCCGACTCATGCCTATCCACTACTTCATTGAGTGAAGTTGCCGTGCTTGACCAAATCAGCCATTCAGCGCCCATCGTAAGAAACTGCAGTTTGTGTGCGGTCGTTGAGGCCTCTGTGGTTTGGTGGAAAATTATTTGCAGTGGCATTTCACGCAGAGAGATGAAGACCATTTGCCCTTTTTTCCCCTCTAACTTCAGTTTTATGGAGAGTCAGTCAGCTCAAAATTAAAGTTGTAGGTAGTAGTCGTAGAATGGAAAGCTTTGGTGGAGGAACGTTTCTCTGGTTTGCTCCATTTATTTCAATTACAAAGGAAAGTTTTGAACATTAGTTATTGCCTTGTGCCATATTGAAAAGTAAATGCAGCTGAGTGAATTCCATATTTAAAGTTAATGAGGAGGTGCTTCAATGTGAAAATCTAATATTTGGACGTGCGCGAGATACCATTATACATTTTCAAACCATGATTACCAATCTGAAACGTTCTTTACGAATCTTACATCATTCACTTGAAAAAAAAAACAGCCGCACAATTAGTACACATTTTATGAGTTTGAAATACAAAATAGACAAGACAGCGTGCCGCATGTATGCATGTGCAGGAGTAAATAAACGAGTGTGGAAAGAAGAATCCAGGACGCGCGCGCGTGTGCCTGCCCGCGTGTGAATTGGATGTTTGTACTGTATGCTGCTCTAGCCCCTATTTTCACACATCACTGATCTACACATCCCCTGCTTTATTGATGCGCTTCCTTTTTGTCTATTTTTTGGAATAAAAATCTGGTGGGGTGATTGCATTATATGTGAGCGTACGTATGTGTGTGTGTTGGAGGGGACGAGCCCAAGAAGAAGGCAAGTGAGAGGAGGCGGAACAGCTTTTTTGAAAGCAAATACCGATGAAGTCTAGCGTACAGGGACAGAGAGGAGGGTTTGAGAAGCGGGTGAACACAATGTGACTCTAAGGTGGGGGAGGAGCACACTCTTCTACTATAACCACCCACTCCTGCTGAGTGACCTCAAAAGGAGAAGGAAGGAGAAGGGTGTTCAAACCCGACTCATGCCTATCCACTACTTCATTGAGTGAAGTTGCCGTGCTTGACCAAATCAGCCATTCAGCGCCCATCGTAAGAAACTGCAGTTTGTGTGCGGTCGTTGAGGCCTCTGTGGTTTGGTGGAAAATTATTTGCAGTGGCATTTCACGCAGAGAGATGAAGACCATTTGCCCTTTTTTCCCCTCTAACTTCAGTTTTATGGAGAGTCAGTCAGCTCAAAATTAAAGTTGTAGGTAGTAGTCGTAGAATGGAAAGCTTTGGTGGAGGAACGTTTCTCTGGTTTGCTCCATTTATTTCAATTACAAAGGAAAGTTTTGAACATTAGTTATTGCCTTGTGCCATATTGAAAAGTAAATGCAGCTGAGTGAATTCCATATTTAAAGTTAATGAGGAGGTGCTTCAATGTGAAAATCTAATATTTGGACGTGCGCGAGATACCATTATACATTTTCAAACCATGATTACCAATCTGAAACGTTCTTTACGAATCTTACATCATTCACTTGAAAAAAAAAACAGCCGCACAATTAGTACACATTTTATGAGTTTGAAATACAAAATAGACAAGACAGCGTGCCGCATGTATGCATGTGCAGGAGTAAATAAACGAGTGTGGAAAGAAGAATCCAGGACAGTCTTAAGTCTGGACTTAAGATAGAGGGAAGAGTGGAACAGTGAGCAGGAGATGGTGGCTTACATTCATCTGTAGAGCACTTCACTGAATTCTGTCCCTTTTACTTTTGGCATGTGGACAGCAGCAGACAACCCTTGCTTGTTTTAACGCCCGTTGTTTCACTCTCCTCAAGAAGTGGTTCTTATTCTTCTTCAAGTGTGAAGTTAAATAGACACCCATCATATCCTGCATGGGGAGAATGAGGTAGAGGGAGTGAGGTTGAGTACATTTAACCCTCTCCTACTTCCACCTCATTACCCTAGAGCAGCGATGAGAGAGCACTCCAGCCCCAGTGGAGAAACTGAGATCACACAGCATTGTACCACTTTCGAGTAAAACAGCAATCATGGAAAAAAAAAAGCGGGGTTCTGCGCAACCTACATCTCAAGTACTTTGTCTATTTCATTTAAAACTACCCCAAAGTGTATTCAGGAAAACTCAATTTTCAACTCAAAATACTAACAATTACTATAAGGCGTAACTAAAAGCTTTCAAGTTTCCCAAAAGCAGGCAGTCCGCCCTATAATCCGATGCGCCTTATGTTCCCCATTGAGTTGTTTCCCTGTTAGTGTTCCTTTGCCATCTAGTGGTGATTATTAGCAGGAACCAATTGTAAGCTAAAAGGGTTCTGCCCACCACTAATTGACATGTGCATTCACCAACACACAACTACAGACAACTAACTACTTTGTGAGCTCTGCTTAGCCATCATGAAACGAAGAGAATTCCAAAAGCACGGTTAACTACTGAATAAATGAAGGAAGAAGGAGACAAGCAAGACTTCTAAGGATATTTAGCCCCTTGTGGAACAGAGCCCAAGAGGTTGGTGTGCCTTTTTGTTGAATCAGTTGTCTTCAGAATTTTTGTCTTGATTGTTTTGTCATGCCATTTGTACGTATATGTTTCATGTCCGTGTTTGTGACCAGTTTTGATATGGCTTTGCTCTATATAAATAGAGCTGTATGTCTTGTGTTGTATTCCCTTTAGCGTAGTTCCATCTAGTGGATTTCACAACCGCAGCCATAATTGTGGCTTCAATTCTATGCACCTTATAATGCAGTGCGCTCTATATTTGAAAACAATTTTGAAATAGGCCATTCATTGAAGGTGCACCTTATAATCCGCAGCGGTTTACCGTGACGAAAATACTGTACATTTCTCTATCCAGCATATGATGCATTGTGTGTCATCACTCGGGCTGCCAAGATCAGCTGACTAGTCACAATGACGTCCACGATCAAAATCATCGATAATTAATTTAATAGTTGATGAGTTGTTTATTATGTAGCTATTGATTTGCCGCTTTGTTTGTATCTCGTCTCTCGCTGGCTGTAAACCTTCACTGTGACACACATGCGCAGTAGTGGTATTGCGGGTCATCCGTGATGTGAACAAAAGCATTCTGGGTAATGCAAATGTCATGCCTAACCTGCGTTAGCAACAGAGACTGAAATTTCAGGCATATTTAGCAAAAATATTGATTAAGATGCAAACTTCCTTTCCATGGCAGCACAGTGGTGATACGCGAGCGTCTAAAAAGGAAACATGCTGTGGCTGATTCAAGATTTCTTTTCTGACATTGCCAAAGTCATGCATGGAAGCGAGCATTTACCACACACAGATTTCAATGTTTGTGTGATGTCACACAATGTGCTGTTTTGTTCGCCAACCTATTGTAGCCCCTGCTATGGATTATGGAGGCTTTAGTTAGTGAACCAAAACACAGTTTTTGTATGTCTGGGTTTGACATTGAACAGGAAAATCACAGCACACATGCTACCTCACAGTCTCTCTTCATTCAGTCACACGCAATTACCGCACATAGTGTTGTGTTTATGGACTTGGACCGAGCAGGACTCAAAGGAACAACATGACATAATTTGTTACAAGCCCGGGGACACATTAAAAAAAAAAAAAGAACCTTCATTTTGATATACTAATTTATTGTGTTTAAAAAAAAATACATTCCGCTTAATACTTAGGGATTGTTTTTCCCGTTTCAGTCGTATTCCACATTTTGATTGTGTAGATCAATTTACTACTTTAAAATTATGCAAAGTAGTGAAAGAAACAATGTTTTGGATAAAAGTTATAAAACAACATTAAAAACGAATACAAGTTTATTTTTGTATTCTTTAGCAGAGTACCAGTTCCTAAATTTACTCATCGGATTTAACTACGGTTGACATAAAAAAACAGCTTGTTGCCCAAGAAGAGCAAAATGTGTTTTTTTTTTTTTTTTTTTTTTTTTAAATTTATTTCTTTTTCTAGCGTCATTGTATTGGCGACACTCTGCATAGTGTATAGTTTTTGGTTCCATTTTAAAATGCACTCAACATTTACAGCTAAAAATTTTATATCCACAGTTTCTGCATCATTTATAAAGAAGTCAGGAATGCTGGTGCAAGCTGCAAAATGTAATAAAAGTTGAATGTAATATCCTCTTAATTGTCTTGATTATTAATTTGTACACACCTTATAGAAATCAAGCTGTAAGCTAATGATGGTTAGATTTGAGCTTGCTGGTCCGATATGCAGCAATTTTACATGATCCGATTAGGCGACTAACCGTGATGATGGTGATTATTCGACAAGCACAATAATCGTCAGTGGCAACCCGTGTCATCACACTAAACTCAAAGGGTCTGAACGACAGATACTAACCAAACTTTTCACATCTTCTCTGTACTTGCATGCTGAATAAATGCAATTTCATCAGCAACATCATTCTTGTCTATTGGCTTACAAAGGAACAATGATGACTGCAACTCTAAAGTCTTTTGGGGAAAGAAACCCTGCCCAGGTCATGGGAGGTCAGGTAGCTTGTGAAAGGGGGATGGGAAGACACATTTCATTATCTCAACACAAGATTAACTCTCTGGACAATGGACAATGGAAAGTGTCAGATTCTTATTTCCTTGTCCACTTTCAAAATAGGTAGTAAATCTTAAGCTTTTAAATACATTTAGTAAATGGTGTTTCAATGACATTGATAGTATAATGTACAGTTTTTAGGTTCTGAGGTTGTTTTTGTTTTTTGTCCTGCGTGCTCAAAAGAAGTGCTTGCTCAATATAACTAAACAAGAAAGCTTGATGTCGTGTTGCGTGAATGTCTTTCATTTCTTAACGGTACTTGAATTATGGTGAGCAGACAGTGAAAAACACTTTTCATCAACGATTGGATGTTAATTAATAATTTCCATCTACTAATTAAGTGAACTTGTTAGTCATTTTCTCCTGCAGAGTTGCATCCCTTTTTCAGCTTGTGTTGGTCAGACGAGTTTCTTCGTCATTGTGGTTCCACTCTGCTCATGTTCGTCTTTCAGTGATAGCATAGAATGTTCATAATACACTACCCAATAGGGATGGAATGGTGCATCTTCAGATTTTTTTTCAGTTACACCTTTGTGAAATTAGAGCCCTGCACATACACATATACATCGATACAGATCTTTAAAAGACTGTTTTGAGAAATCTGCAGCCGTCGTGATGGATGGATTTAAAAGGCTTCATTTCAGACCATCCTTATGTACATGTAGTGTTTATTTTGCGTGTGATCAGTGGTTTTGATGCATATTAGAAAAAGCAAAAGGATGAAAGGTCACAAATATCTGCCTCTGTATTGTCATAAGTTTCGATCAAGGATTTCAATGACTCGCACTCTTAGTGCTTCGGATACTACGGCTCAGGGGCCGCATTCGGCCCTCCCACAAGCTCTGACCGACCCTCACAATGACTATGACGTCAAAATGAAATGTAAAATGTGTTTTTGTTTTTATGTTGAAACTACCTGGCTCAATCGAGGTAGCGAGCTACGACTTGTGTGCACTATTGCCACATTAGCAATGGTCCTTTTGCATTATTTCGCAACGTTTCGGAACCCTCTAAATAAGCTTTTTCAAAAAGCCAAAGGTTAAATGTTGGCTTGGCCCCAGGCAAGTGTTCCAATTTTACGTGTGGCCCCGTTGCAAAATCAATTACCCATCCATGCTTTAGACTGACACAGGGTTCTCCAAGAATGGTATGCGGCATCCAACGTTTGCTACAGGCCTAATCTGATGGAGTAGAAGAGACTGGGGCCGTTGCATCAGCGGTTGACAACAAACTGCAACCATATGGATGAGTTATGATTTATACTGAGGCCTCTCACTGAAAAAGCCGAAATGCAGCCTTTAGCGCCGGACAGATGTTTTCTCCCCTATGTATCTATATGTTGGGAGAGACTATATTCTAATTTGTACTGATGAAGTGCCAGGCCACAGACGCCTCTTGCGTAGAAGCTTGAGACTAGAGATGAGAGAGCTATAGTTACGCTTGGATATACAGTAGACATGTGGTTGTCTTTAGCAACCAAGTCCTCAGACTTTCGCTTCTACTTTAAAAACATGACCGTTGCTAGAATTACCTCCACGTCTCCCCGCCTTGAGGCAAATGAGATTTGCTCATGTTAGACGAACTTCATGGGGAAAAGTTGGCTGAATGTTACATGGAGAAATGGCTCTGCTGTTTTCACATGCAAGAATGTCAGGCGGAATTCAGAAGTGACAACAGGTGATTTTCAACAACATTACAGGAAAAACATTAACACTTAACATTTGTTTTGACAGTTTTCAAACAGATCTAATAAAAGAAAAAAAAAAAAACAAAGAAAACACAACCAAAAACAAAACTGACTCCTACATGCACGCATAGGCTTTTGTTTTATTTCGGGTTTCAATGATTCAAGGAACTTTATCGTCATACCACTGCACATTTACACATGAGCTGGCACATTATCTGAGGTCCCAGATGTAGCCCAATAAATCTCAAAAAAAGAGTCCCATGTTTAAAATACAATATAATAGGCACATAACAATAATGGCAATATGGTGATATTAGAATTTTAAAATTGGCACGACAAACCTCGTTGCCACAGCACAATATAAAAAGCAGCTCAAAGTGCCAGATTGTTTTCCATTTGATCAGTTCCAGCATCCTCGGGTGATTACTTTTTTAATGCAGCTTAATTTGAATTTGGCATGCTTTGGCCACCTACTTTTAAGACCCACGCTAATCGTCAGATGAAAGGGAACGTAACACTCGTGCGTGCATTAGCAAGGACATCAAGTCAAGTCAAGTACAACTTTATTGTCAAATGTGCTGTATCTGCCTAGAATTTATTTTGTGATTTCCTCGTTTGTGAATACAGTACACAACAAAGGAATAAATAACAAACACTTCTGAGACAGTCCAGTCTCCTACATTTTACTGACATCTGATCGTTCTATTGGGGCTACGCTCAAGGACATGCCAAAATCAATTCTGTAGGGGGCCTACAGAATTTAGTTTGTGATTTCCTCGCTTGATTTTCTGTTTTGATGCATTATTTTCAATTTTCGTAGTTTCATTTAAGGAATCGTTAATTTACGTTCTTCGGAGGCGTCATGAACGCCTCTCGAGTCGAATGGAAGGAGCGTAGCTCCATCTAGTGGCTGCATTGTAGATTGCACCTTATAATCCAGTGCGTCCAATATATGAAAACATTACAAAATAGGCCATTCATTGAAGGTGAGCCTCATAATCCAGTGCTTGTATTTTGTCTTCTAAAGACCTCCCCCGCCTCCTCTCAAAACCTGAACCTTTCATGCCTGCACACGCGGTGAGGCATATGACTGGCTGCCCAGTATGTCAATCAAGTCACAAATTTCACAACAAATGATCGGCAGGAAGTCTACCCTTTTTTTTTTTTTTTTTTTTTTTTTTTTTTAATCCATTCGCTGTTGTTGACAGGCAGCTATATCAACAGCATAAAACTGGGAGGGCTGGCAGTGAATGAGTTAATGCCATGAGAGCTATCGGCACTCCCTTTGCAAGCTACTTGCTCACGATCTACTGAATGGATGCCCCTGGTTTAGAGTGACTCTTTGACTGTGTACCTGTATCCCATACAATGATAATAAAATTAATACATTCTTGTGTGATCCAAATATTTTAAAATTATGTTCTCTTCATTTGTGTTGGGAATTAGGAGTTTGGTGTAACTGAAGCCAGCTCGGCATGATCCTTGTCTAAATGAGTTACAATGACTGCTGTAGATCTCACCTGGTATCCTCACAGTTGTTGTTGTCACAGATGAACACAAATACACTTAAGTACTTGAAGGTGTCTCTGTCAGAAAACGCCTTAGGTCTGACGTGAAGTCGAAACAGCTGTTCCACGCTCTCACAAGAATTCCTAATAGAGTGGTAAATCCACTGCAATAACAAAGGGATGTACAAGAGTGATACATGAGAGAAAAAATCTGGTGTCCTGCAATCTGAAAATGTAGTTTTCTGACATCTGGAAAATATTTGAACACAATGACAATTTTGCATTTGTGTTTAACAGCTGTGAGGGTTCGAGATTGAGTGTGAACAACACATTTGGGTTGAATGACCAGGGCCAAATGTTTCAGCGAGTTGGAGTCAGCAGTGTGCAATGTGGCACCAATGACAGAGGTAACTTTTTACACACACAGTCAATTGGGTTACTTAAGTGTTAAGTCAGCTGTTACATTCTAACACATGTTGACTTTGTTAAACGTGATGGAACTTTGGCAACAAAGTTTATCGTCAAAAACAATGTTTTTCAAAGCCTCAGGCTTGACAATTCAAGTGATTGATGAAAAAAAATTCAATTGCAATGTTGGCTCACTACCAAGATGACAGTGAGTGATTTACATGGCATCTTAAACTTATCATGTTTTATTCACCCAAAGTTGATATAAGTTATAGTCGTTCACCCATCTGGCTTTGTTTTACCAATTCGCCATGGACAATTATCTTTTAAAATTTTTGTGTGCAATTTTGGGAAGGCCATTTTCTGCTCCAGCATGGATGTGGCGCCTCAGTCCTCACAGCACGGCCAATAAATGCATGACTGTAAGAGTTTGCTGATGAAGAACTCTGTTTGCTTTGTTTTAGTCTCCGTTATGCACTTTCTTGGAAATCCTGAGACCCAACGGTTGCTCATAAGTTACTCCCAATTTCAACACAAAATCATCGTCACCAGACTGACATGCTGGTGCTCTTTTCTCAGACATGTTGTGGCTTGAATGTAGCATACACGTGTGTACTTCTCATGCAATACTGTTACTTGACATTAAATGTGCGTAGTATGAAAAAGAAATTGCATTATTATTGTGAGTGATATAATGGCACAGCTTGAGAAATAGTAGGACAAGTTGATATCCCAACTGGAATTCCTTGTATCATGGTTATCAGTATTAGAGTATCAAGATACCGCTAAAAGAAATTAAAAAAGAAAAACTCACACAACAGAAGAATTGAAACAAATAGAGGCTTTCGAATTTATGTTTCAGTGAAATACAAGTGCAATTGTAGTAATAGGATTTGAAGATGCACTTTGTGCTGAGCCAATTTCCCAAGGCTGTAGCTCATAATGTGAGGAGGGCTTTATTCAAGATTGTAAAGGAATTTTGGTCAGTTCAAGCAGTTTATCCCGGTGTTTAGATATTCCCGGTAGAAGCTCCAGGCCGTAAATGAGAATGCAGGGAAGTTCTGTCTGCTTCTTAACAGCGGATGTCCATTTTTTTCTGGTGTTCACAGCCAATTATACTCTTTCACCCTTTCATGCACTCTGTAAGATGATAACATGATAAGCTGACCACTGTAGTAACCGCTGAAAAGGTTAAATAATAGAATCTTGTTAATATCGACTGGTTGATTAGTTTTTTCTAAAGATTTATTGCTAAATCATAAATGGTTTTCATTCTTGAGGACAGCACCATGATGCTTACTGTCGACTGCTGCACTTTGGCACTTTAAAATGATGCTTTTTAGTGCCACCAGCCACAGTTATGAATCAGGGAAATTTATGAACCAATTCAGAATTATTTACTTCTGCATCATTGGGGGTCTCCGGGTTGATGGCAAAATAAAAAAACAACTCAAAAGTGTATCCTTATAGATTCCTTGTGTGGCAGAATAACATTAGCTTCACATGTGTTTTCATTTGGTTCAGGGAGACAAAGAGATCAACCACAGGATATTGCTTCGCGTGAAAAGTTAGACTCATGGGTGGGGGACTTTTTGCTGCTGTATTGGATGATTATATACGCATAAATTTATGCCATAACATTGTATCCTTAAATATATATAGTATGAAATGACATTTCTTGATAAGGTCATTTAATGGATCTGTCATTCAAAACAAAGCAAATCTTTATTTTTGCAAACAAGGCTAATGTGAGCAATGCAAGTTCTGCAAGGATTTGACTTGGATGTCACTACACACAACTTAATGTCACAAACTGTGACATTAAGTTGTGTGAAAAATGTTGCACTAAAAACATAACCGAACATACAGTATATCAAAACTAAACTGGTAAACACAGACACACATGATAAGGATTTATGCTCTTATAACTTCATAAATTTGATGCATTGCTCCACGCAATGCATTCTGGGAATGGAAAGGAAAAGTATCTTTTTTAACCATATATTTACAGTTGATCCCACTGTTTGTGGTGAACTGGGACCAAATCGGCTCACGGATTGTGAAAATCTGCAAGGGATTAGCTTCCAGGACAGTTTTTCATAAAATAAAAGCGATATTTTTGAAACAGTACAATTGTTACTTGTTGGCGTTTCCATTGAAGAGTGTTTGGCTTCCAAAGCGGAAAGTCTTGTAACGTGCCATCTTGCAAGATTTCGTAATTCTCGTAAAATCTCATGAAATGTTCTTGCGAGACTCGTGACAGGGTAGTGAAACCATTTGCGCAGGGTATGTACCTTCTGCGCTGTCTCCATCCCAGGGCACGGCAGCCCCCGGTCGGGTGCATTTCCCCCACACGGTGTGCTGCGACCAGCCCCGGAAATGCTTGGGTCGACGGTGGCGCCGGGAGACCCGGGGGCTTCAATCTGCCGTTCTCCCACGCTCTGCAACTTTCCCTGCCCAGACCTTGCCGCTTCCCCCGGGTCAGCGGGACAGTGCTTGCTGCACCTGTCACTCAGAAGGGGCCCCCCACCCTCGGAGCGGCCTCCCACCAGCATAAACTGCTCTCAAGCCACGGGCGGGGACCAGACCATGAGCGGGCGTCAGGGGTCCGTAGCAATGTCGGTGTTGTTGGATTCACCTTTGTTGAGATGGTCCAATTCGGGCTCGGCGGCATTGCCCAGGACAGCCTCATTTCCTCTATCCCCTGCTGGTCCTCAGTCGAACCAGAGCTCGTCGCTCGGGCTGCTCGACAGCGTGTTGCCGCTGGATGGGCTCGAGTACTGGGTCTCACCTTTTGAACATGGTGGCCAGTGAACAGTGGAAATGCCAAAAATGTGTTTCAATGACACTTTTGTCATATACAATACATCCGACACATCTCAAACACCACCACAAGAGCATAAAAAAGTTTTTGCGATATTTGAGAAGTTTTTCTAAATCTCTGTGTTCCCATTAGCATGTTGTGCATGTTGGGCACTTTGCATTTCCTGCATTGAAAACTCAACCCAATGGCAACACAGCTGATTAATCGGTATTCAGTATTCTTTCTGCCAAAACTTGGCATCAGCATCAGCCTAAAAAAAATCCACAACAGTCACGCCCTACTCCTTTCCTTTCTTGGGGCATTGCAAAGATGAAAAATTCTTGAATACCACAATTTTCAGACCAATACCAGTACAAGTACTGGAATCTTCAGTTGTCACTGATACTGATAACAAGTAGTGATACCATTAGTACTTTTGATACATCAAACTTCCCCAAAAACAATGACAGATAATGTTCAAGAAATACTTATATAACCCGATATAGTATTTTTCTGTAAAATTTCAAGAAATTCATGGCAATTTTCTATTGTGTTTTTCTTCTCCATTTTTAAAAAATAAAATATTTTGTCTAGAATACACAATCAAATTCATTTAAATAAATAAAAATAAAATAGTTAACCAATAACTAAAATAAAAGGAAAGAAATAATCCAGTGGCCAGAAAAATTCCCAATCAAAAAATACTGTTATCAGTGACTGTCACGAATATCCTAAAATAAGGCCATGCATCGACCTGATACGCTACCTAGTATAGGTACTCACCCATTACCGGCAAAAAATGGTTGAGGATACTTTCGTTGATGCTCAAGAGACTGTCCACAAATGTATAAAGTAAATAAACAAGTTATTAGGACTCACTAATTAGTGATCGGCTTCAAAAGTCCACCACTGATTGCACTGAATTTGCTATAACTCCCTGCTCAGGACAATAGTCATAATGGAGGGATGGCTGGACAGAGGGACGGACTGAGTGACTGAAATACTAATTCTGGCTCAAAAATATATGCTGTTAAAGTATGTTGGTAGCTGGTAGGAATACAATTTGCAATGTGGTCAACCATACAACAAATTTTTAGACTGTGGTTTTCAAATGAGTTGCCGGCTTGTCACTGCCGCGGCAGGGAAACTCTAAACATGAACGAAAGATGGAACTATTTGGTTAGCAAGGAACGCTCACATTGAGAGAACAAATGATAGGGTAAATGAAAGGGCTTTGACAAAATTATTGCACAGTTTTAGGCAAGGCATCCATGCTGGTCAGAGTTGCCCATTTGAGGGTACAGTATATACATAAACAGCTGTAATTTGTTTGAAATATGCAGGGAACACCGTGAGTTCGGATATAAAAGGGCTCCACCTATTTCAGGTTGGATCACAATTAATATAAACTAAAATAAGATCTAGAGCAGGGGTGTCAAACTCATTTCACATGGTGGGCCACATACGGCCTCGGTAGATGTCAAGTGGGCCGGACCATTAAAATGATACAATGCTTTGCTATAAATAACCAAAACAATATGTCTTTCCTTTGTTTTGGTATAAAGAAGCACAAGAACATTAGGAAAATGTTGAAATTTAATGAACATATCTTTTACAAAACATTTCATGAAGCACCTTACATTTCCTTCGACAAATGTGCAATTTACTTTTATCATTCACATATATGCATTGCAACTGATCCCACTGATTGGACAAACTTTAACAAGTAATTGGTATTGAAAAATATAGTAATGCACTTTAAGATTAAACAAGATTCATAAAGAAAGCAAGTTTTAAAGCATTTACACGTGCATATAAAATCTAAATGTAATCCCTGCCTACGCCTTACAAACTAAGGAGAGTGCTATTAAATGTGTAAATGTGAGAGTGCTATTGATAGCGTCTGCTGTCATGGGTCTGTCTCAGTGACAGACTGAGGCTGCTGTTGTCTTCTTCTCTGATCAAAACAGTGTCCCCTTGCGGATACTCAATGAATTGCACCTGATTAAAAATATTAATTCTGTGTCTTTAATGCATTTTTTTCACTTTTACATTATCCTGCGGGCCTGATTGAACCTACTTGCGGGCCGGTTCCGGCCCGCGGGCCGTATGTTTGACACCACTGCTTTACATAATCATCTCGCGGGCCGGATTAAACTCCTTTGCGGGCCGGATCCGGCCCGCGGGCTGTATGTTTGACACCCCTGATCTAGAGTAACCAACAATGTTGCAACATACACGGTGGACGATGAGCAACAAATGTTGAGGTTTGTTGAATGACTACATCTTAATTTCCATTTTTAATTTGTTCCTTTCATTTCTTGATTGAATTTTAGATTGTTTCAATTCCTTGTCAAGGTAGAGGGACACGAGCGTAGAATTTCATTGCTCATTACTGTCGCTGTGTTTTTTACGATGGATACGACATCTTGAATCATCGACATCATCTTGAATTTGGCTGCCGATTGCCAAGAACCAGGAAACAATGAGTCTGTGTTGTAGATGAATGAGGCCTCATGCGGACAAGACTAGTTTGGGACAAAAACAAAGAGAACTTGTTTTTGTTGTTGGGGATGGATATGGCCAGTAATGTGCTTGTTTTTTGGTTTTTTTTGTTTTTTTCCAAATAAACATTCTTGAAAGAAGCAGCATCTCTGTGCTGCTGTCGGGATGCAACAATTTTCCGATTTTAATCCCGCGACTGCAGCATTCGATCGTCATCCACACAACAGTTTTAGAATATTATGGTAAAAAACATACATGGATTGCATAACTGCCTATGTTAGCGATTTTGACTCTAAATATACCAAATTTAAGGCAACTGCTCACATTTTGCTTTAAATGTCATGCAATTATTTGCAGTTTTGGGGTTAGATAGGGGATCTTATTTGAGCGGGTCTGGTCAGGTTTCCTGGCGTACAAAGTATTGAATATCGCTGGCTCGGGCCGGAACGGATCTTAAAAAATACACTTGTTTGGGCCTAGCTGTAGAGCCTCGACACCTGTCCGCCCGTAAATTAAACGTGTTGGTCGAAGGAGTCCTTTTTATTTTGCGCATTTAAGCATAGCCCGGAAAACTGTTCAAGAATGTTAGTTAATAGGCTGTAAAGTTTCATGTGTGTACCACAACTGAAAGGACTATTTCAAAGCTGTCTAAAGCTATTATTCGGTATCAGCAACCCTCCTGTGAGCAGCTTGGCCGGCAAAAGGACGCGTCTGTCGTCCATTTCGTGGGTTGTCACATACCAACAGTTGACACTGGGTTCTTTCAGCCATGACCAAATCTTTCCTTAACCAAGAAGAAGGTTAATCAAACTTTAACCATGGATGCGGTGAATCTCATTCAAAAGTAAATTATAATGGCTGTCATGACTAATCCATTCCAAAAGGGTACCAGGCAGTTTGGAATGTTTGGCGCATCTGAAAAGGTTTGGATATGCACAGGGCTACATGACCAAGTGCAGTCAATTCTTTTCGCTATCATTAAATGCTAACTATTTGCTTGTAAAAACTCAGTTAATTCCCTAAAATAAAATTTAAAAAAATTAAAAAATGATGTCTGTTTTGCAAGAGAGCACATAATCGCTCCTCATCCATCAGCTTGAGAAGAAGCCAATATGATAAAGACAGCAAAGTATGGAAAACAAAGCCATGTTTTGGCGTTTGGATATTGTTTTGATAACCTGCATACTTGTCACCTTCAGAAATTTGAGTGGAGAGGTCTGCAGGTGGCAGACCCTTGCTATCCATCTCCTGTGTTTGCCAAATGAGCAGAGCGTGTAGCAAGTTAGGGAGTGTGTGCGGATGCAACGTGTATGCGTGCGCCGTCAGGAAAGAGAATCTACCAGCATGTGGATCACACTGACTGAAAGATAGGCAGGAAGAAAGTAAGAAGCCTGGCTATCTTCAAAACGAGAGGGCCTCTTTTGATCTGTGTTTTCATTCCTTTCAGTGTTGGTGAAAGGGGAGCTGTTGAACGGTAGTAGAGGAGCGGAACACTTGAAACTTGAACGAGGCTCGAAGAAAAACACGCGGCGTGTTTGAACACAAGTCTCAAGCAAAGGTGGCAGGAGGGGAAGAGAAGACAAAGAGTGGGGAGGGAAAAATGGAGGGTGCAATCATGTTAGAAAGGCTTCATAAAGTGTCATTTACTTAACGGCGAGTCTGGCTTCCTTGTATCCACACCAGTGATGGATTGATTGATTGGAAACTTGACAGTGTACCTACCACTCAGGGAGGTGACATACTAAGACCACTACCGCTCTTGTCGTGTTTACCTAGAAATAGTTATGAATTGCGCAGATAACTAGATTGATTCACGATTCACTCCAACGTTTTTTGCCCCACGGACCGGTTTAATGTCAGACAATATTTTCAGGGACGGGCCTTTAAGGCCGGATAAATACAACAAAATAATATCATATGACCTGCATGAAAACTGTGGTCTTTTCTAAACATAACAATAAACACGAATCATGACTTGAGGAACGTCTTATCTGGTCGCTATGGTAATGTTGAAATGTGCCTTCAAAATAAGATACACCGCAAATACAAAGTGCATGAAAAATACGACTCACCATCGCCACATGTTATGCAGAGTGGGCTTGGTGCGTCGGAATCTCCCGTTTAGATAAATCCGTATTTTAAGTAGGACTCCGAAACTGTCTATTAAATGTAGGCTTCTTTTTCTTGAAAGTCGTAGGCCCCTTTTCTGTCTCCTGGCTGGGCCTTTTCCCCTTCCCAAAGATGTTTGTTTTTTACTCATTTTGCAAGCTCCTGGGTTTCATTTTAGCGCTAACCTATCACGTGACCAAGAAGCGCGCCTTGACCTGCGTCGCGTGACATACTGTAGACTGATGTAACAGAGAATCCAGTAATTTTTCAAAATAAAACATCTTTCAGATTCGGAAATGAATGAAACGGAAGTAATGTAAGTTATTTAATCTTTCTGTGCGGCCCAAGGACCGGTACCGATCCACGACCCGGAGGTTGGGGACCATTGTTCTAAAACATCCCATCTGAAACATAAAAGGCAAAAGCATTCCGAGGGATGGTCATAATTGATTCATTGTTATTTTTTTTTCACCAGTACGCTTTCATTTTCAAAAATGTTTGTTTCTCAAGGTTGTGGTTGTAGCACAGGAAGCCACAAGAAAAAAAAATCAATTTGGTCAATTTCATCTTACACCAAACAGCATGCTACAAAATAACAAAATATTGTGGCACAACTGTTTTCATATTGACATGCTGTTTCCTCCCAGGTTTTTATTGCTAGAACTCTGGGATCACAATTTCATGTGTAATATTCATACATGCAGAAGAGGTTGGAGGAAAGAGGAGGGTGGGGAGTGGTAAGAAACAGTTTGTCGCCTTGGGCTCGCTAGCCAAACAGAAGAGGTGTCCGCTTGTTTTTTTTTTGTTCTCTTTTGACCCCTGCCATCTGTCCAGTTAGTTTCTGACACCTGTACCAGGCCGTCAGAGCTGAGCTAAATCCCTGTCATTGCTGGTTTCCTGGCACTAGCCTGTGGAGAGACACAGGAAATATGGGGACTAACCATAATGAATCGAGAGAACCAGTTATACGAATTGCCTCGCACTGCTTCAACAAATCAGAAAGAGGCTCTCCTTCCCAAATCAAACCATAAAAGTGTAAAAAAACAAACAAACAAAAAAGTGATGTGAGAGGGGCTGGATTGCTTGAGTTGAGACAAAATACCTCTCTGGCAAGTTCCAGTGGTTTTTGGCAACAGGAAAAAAAAAAAACAGCTGCAGCATAAATCAGTTAGTTGCTCACCTCTTATCGGCTACATTGGCTTTGTGATAGGTGACTAGCACCTCTGCTGAAGTGTCACAGACATGATTGCTGATCCAAATGAACGGCAAAATCAAAGATGAACATGTTGGCTAGTCACATAAAATCACAATAACTGAAAAAAAACGGAAACTGAAACTTCCCCCTTCCATTATTAAAATATAATTGTGAAAATGTACTTCATTTTCATTTTTGTCATTTACATCAGACATGAACTTTGGGGTTCATTCTGCGTCAGGTCATATATAATCATTTGAGAATCATCTTAGTGACGTTTTTTTTTCTTACACTTGACAAATAATCGATATATTAAAAACAACTAACTCAAAAACAAATACAAACTCAACCAAAATTACACATTTTGAAAAAATAAAACTAATAAAAACTAGCAGACTACTCTAAAATAAATTTAAATTAACTGAATATAAACAAAAGTCAAAATGAAATAAAAACTATGAAGAAAAAAATTCTAAATCTTATCACCTGACAGTGACGCATCTTAGAATGCTTGAACATTTATCATCAGCACAAACCAAACAAAACAAAACAGATTTGAGCCAGTGAAAAGGAACTACTGGTGAGAAAGCAACTACACTTCAGGTGATCTGACATGCATTAAAATTTAGTTTGTTTTCTGCTCATGTTGCTCATATACAAAAGCACTAAGCAATAGTGTGATAATACAGTTGTGATTATTGGGCTCACTGTAGTTATGATCTGAACCTTTAATTCTTGACCTGCAAAAAAAAAAATCTCCTTTCCACAGCAGGACCAGTCAGTCTCATTGAAATGTTCTCTCACTTTACAACAACGTGTCAATGTGTGGAGACATTTTTGCACAAGAGTCTGAAAATCCACCACGTCCGGCAGCTTGCATGACAGTGCGGATTGTTTTTCTGCAACAGGACCGGACCGAGTCATGTTTGTTCTCAGCAGAGAATGAACCTACCAAGTCAAACAAGTGGCACGTTGCCACGTCACCAGTCCATTCACACACACATGAGGAGGTATTGACACAGTGTGCGGCTAAAACCTCAGCACTAAGGACCACTCGCATTTACAATTGGAACAGAGCGAGCACTGTGAACTCATTACATCAAACTGAGAAGCCCATGTGTGTTTAGGGGTTGACCTGACATTATTTACACTGACTGAATAAATATGTCGACAACCATAATGAAATAACCATGTAAACATTGAATTACATCTGCTCTTGCCTTCTCAGTGATGTAAGAAAAACTCCAAACCTTTACCGCATAGGAATTCGGGCAGCTGGAAGAAAAAGACAAATGCATGGGTGTAGACATTTCTTTAGTCCTACAAAGTGAATTTTAAGCAAGATACTTGTTGCATACTCTCCCATGTTCGAATATTACTGTCACATTTATGTTGCGACTTCCGACTTGTCAGATGTTGTCACAGGTAGTTACTCGCACGATTTCTTTGGCACGCTTTTTAAAATCGATGCCCTTCCTGACACAACCTACCCATTTTTTTGTTGTTGTTTGTTTAATCCGGGCATGGGAGTCAACCTGTGCCATCTGCATGAAAGGCAGCAGCATGTACCATGACCAAAATTTACAGCTGTGTGTATTATTCGGTACACATTGAAGACCCAAACAGAATTTTCCTTCCTTCTGTGCAGGTTGTCGGTCATTAAAGGAGCAGCATGGAGACATCAGCTCCAGCTGCCACTGAGAAGAAGGAGTGCAAGGGTCCTGGTTTGGATGGAAGGAGCTTCTCAGAAATCCCAAAGAAGCCATCTCCAACCTCCAGAGGTACAATCGTTTTCCAAAATTCTGTTCTTACTCAACCTTTCGTCTAGAAACGGAGTTTTCTTTTCTCAGAAGAAGAAATATTGAATTGGTGTAAAACCAGACATTTGAACTGATCTCGTTTCTAGTTCCTGTAGGATCATGTTCCACTGTGCAAATGAGCATAATGTAAAACACGATGACTCGCATAAGCAATTGGGTGATACATGAAAAGAGATGGAGGCTGCATCATTTAGAGATGCCAGAGAGGGGATGATGAAAAAATGCTATAATGAGGTCGAAAGACCTTGTTCTCACCTCCCGAGTGTACATTTCATGAATTACTAAAAAAGGCTGGCGTAGCAGTGGACGGCGTGGTGTATCGGCGGCCTCTGATAAAGTCAGAGAACAAGGAAGGGCCTTTGAAATGCAAACAAGATGTCATACGATATTGTGGTATTCGCTTTTTTTTTTTCTTAATGATGATCTTGGTGGCCTGCCACAAGATGAGCCATGAGCATTAATTGTTTAGGGATGCGGGGTTGAAACTAGGACGTATCAGTGCACCCACCCTGGCAGCGCCACAAAGAGTCTTCAAGTGTTTTCAAGTCAGCAAAGAAAATATCTAACTAGCTTGAGATGAATTATTTATAGATATGACCATTGCACGTCGTGTAGCTCGATAGGGCTTGACATTTCATTACCTTGCGCGGATGACAAAAAGTAACGCTCGTTTCTCAATGACTATTTGGGGAAGTGATGTCACATCGAGGGTGCGTGCTAGGTCAAAGGCACAAAATAAACATGATACAAAGAGGAGAGCTCTTATTTTCATTCGCGACTAAATGACGAAAACTGGTCTTAACGAGGTCGCAGGACCTTGTTCATGCCTCTGATGTCCCCGATGTTATAAATTACTAAATGCTGCTGGTGGACCCAAGTTTATAGACTTTGAAACCCCTCAGAGAGACACCATCATCTAAGGGCTATGGCAGGAGCAAATCATTCATACCGTCATAAAACTCACTTAAAGACTCTAGAACGAAAAAGTAGAACATTTGATTGTCCTTCGACATTTGCTCTGCTTTTGTTGTTGCTTAGTTTATTCATGACATGGTCCTGTTTTTAAGTATGCATTTGCAAAGGAAAAATAGAGCAAATGTGGATACATCAAGAAGTCCTTTTAAGATGACAAAGATTCTTCTTAAAGGGCCACTAGTTATTTAGGTTAGTTGTGTTTGGGAAGATCAAATCCAAGCCACATATTCTACATTAAAGTCTACAAAAAACAACAACAACAACAACAATGCAAACATTAAAACCGAATAAACACACTCACATCCTTCTTGTTGTTTTCATTTGCACCCGTGTCGCTTTCGTTCAGGGGTGTCAAACTCATTTTTGCCGCGGGCCACATTGGAGTTACTTCTTCCCTCAGAGGGCCGTTATGACAGTGAAACCAAATTAATCGTGTCATTGTATTATTACTTGTACACCGCAAATAGATAGATTAGGAGTTTTGAAACCAGTCAACCATAATACTGTAGTTTATTCAATTATCGTTCCAGTGATTTACACTCACTTTGAAAAAGAATATTGCACAATCTCAACATTATTTATTATACGTGACATTTTGACATTTCGGTAGAGATTTTAGCAAGGATCATGGAAGTTGACACACGATTCGCGAGCCACATAAAATGATGTGGCGGGCCGATTCTGGCCCCCGGGGCCTTGTGTTTGACACCTGTGCTTTAGTTTTAAGGAGGCATACATTGTTCTCTTTGAAATGTTGTATGCCACAATGCTCCAGCATTAGGACATGTTCTACTCTATGAATATGTGGCTTTGACCAAAGGATGTGCGCCCAAAGAAAGACGTCAAGGAAAGCGAGAGCTTTGCGTTTCAAGTACACAAAGTGCAGGTTACCGACAGTCCATAAGATAAGAATCAAACTGCTTTCTTAAAGCCTCGTTAATGGTTCCAAATGGGCCCCAGCATTTGCTGGGACAGCCTGCATCTTTCTCATAGCTGCAGGGCTTGCTCCCACAAGCTTGTCACTTGCAACCCGACTCCAAAGCCCCGGGATTTACAAGCCTGCATTAACCTGAGCCTTAACTATGTCAGTGTAACATGTGTTGAGATAAGGTGCCTGCTTCCAGGACAGTAAAAGATCAAACCCTTTCCTAAGGGAAAACTGTGAAAAACATGTCCCGACTTCCATACTTAACAACAAAACCTGGGTCGTATGTGCTCATGTGTTTGCTACCTATTAGGTCAGTTTCAATTGCGGCTGCTATGACTTGTTTTACAGCCTTATTATATCCTCAGTCTGTAAAAGGCCACTGGAGCCTACTGACCCTCTGGTTACAAGCCCAGGCAGCGTGTATATATGCTTACATGGTCGAGGGTTGGCCTGTTTATGGATATGGCGTTCATGACAATTCCTAATATAATAGTATCTGTGCCGTTACTCAAAGCAGTTATGGATCTGGGATGGTGTAGCTCATGTACCAGAACACACCATTCAGCATCCCATCTTGCTTTGACTTCAATGACATGAGCGCTGATTGTCTCTGCTGCTCCTTTAAAGTGTGAGGAATAACGCAGTCGGATGAAGAAGAGAAGCCTTTTATAATGACTTCTGCTCAGAGTAGAGTGTGTCTTTGAGATAAAGAGTGGAGCGTTAATCATGGCTATCGTGGCTGCATTTCAGATGCGGCTCAGGCACCTCAACGTGTTTCTGTGGAGGGCGCTCTTGGAACAGGTCACGGCCCCCTTGGCAGAGAAAAATGTCCCAGAGAAAGAAAAAAAACAACAACAAAAAAAACAACGCCTCCTCCCCACTCCTTGCTCTATCCAAAGGCCTACTCCAAAGGGACAGCCACTAATCTTCCTGAGAAAGAGAGTTCTGCCTTTCTTTCTGTGCTCCTAAATGAGGCTCTTATGCTGCTGTGGTTGTGACGGACTGTGTGAGAGGTAGAGGAATGGGGTGAGGGCTCAGAGGTCAGCGTTATGCAGAGATGACCGCATGCTCGCCAGATCCCTTTGCCCTCTTTGGTTTTAACTTCTCGGCCCTCAACCTCAGTTGAAAGAATCGGCAAATTCCTTTTCTGATGCAAGAGCATTCGCTGAAACAAACAAACAAAAAAAAAATGGGGAAGAAAATTGCTCTTTCAAATGCTCAAGTCATAAAGTGCACTAGGGAATTATCTTTTGGGCTAAGGAAAAAGAAAACATTCTTTTTTTTTTAACAAAGGGAACGCTGTTCATTGACAAGGTTTTTGGCCCGTATTTACAATTCTAAATGTCATCTCTAATGAAATAACATATTTTTGTTTGTTTGATAAATAGGGTGATTGAATATGTCAGATATCTTAAAACAAACAAACCTTTGTTCCTGTATTTCCTGTAGGCCATGTACTGTAAGAGCTGGTTCATAGTAATGCTTTGCAACCTACTCTGGGCAATAGTTGCATGTAAATAAAATGTACCAGATGATCATACACACTTTCAGGGGCCTAAAGACAACATGTTACATTCCGTGGCCATTTTACAAGCAGTGGGAGAGAAGACGGAGTGGTACAGCAATATATGGATGCTTGAGGGGATTAACCAACACCCCACCAGGGCAGCTTTTTCCTGCCCAACCCTTGAGTCTCACAATTCTCTTTTGGTGTCTACTTCCCCTTTTTCACGTTCTTTCCCAGTATGTGGAGTATAATCCGTGTCCCCACTTCTAAGACACTTCCTGCCGGTTTTGTTTGCAAAGCTGATTGGAATTAGCGCAATAAGGTGCACGGCTTTTTACCCCTCCTCTGAGGTGTCGCCTCAATCCAACTGTATTTGACGGCAACATGTTGTGAAGGTTACTGCGTATAGATTTGTACGCTATGAGCTTGCTTCTGACCCAACCTAACCTTCAGTCTGGGATAATTTGATTTACTTCCGTAAACCTCACAGTAAAAGAGAGACAAAATAAACATCTGAAGAGTTTAGACATGGTGAAACAAAAATGTGAACTAACTGTAAACACGGGCGGGAGGCGCTTGTGTAAACGCACCCGATTCTGCAGTGGTGAGCTGATCTACAGACGGACAGTATGTGGTCGGCCTCGTCACCCCCACCACCCGCGATTCTCTACCCTCGCCTGGAGACACAGCTGTGGTCCACCCTTGTAGAAACATTGCTGGGGAAAAGAATTACGGTCACCACAGTGCTGCACTCTGCCAGGGAGCTCACTCATCCGTGATGATCACCGCATGTCTGATGTTACTTAGGAGCAAACAAAACAAAAATACGCACCTTAATGAATATGCATGGTCATAAATCGTATTCTGTTATTCTCAGGAGGATGTTAGTGTAAATAGTATGACATAATTAAGACAACAACATTCACGTTTTGGGAAGCTTGACGTAGCATACAGTGTACACAATTACGCCTAAATTACACAGGATGATAATTATCCGACAAATGAGTTGAGGTCAGTGTCGAAATTGAAATTAATTATCTGGTTCTTAAAAAAAAAAAAAAAGAGGCCTGGTGACTTTTGAGTGTTGCCGTGTCGATTTCCGTAGCTCTGTGGCAATACAGTATATTGGCTAGGTTTTCGGCAGTGGTGCTTGTTGGGATGAAAACATATATGAGATTTTGTGGTGCCCACATTCAAGGCTCAACTGATTAATCAGCCAGCAGATTAAAATAATCGGCCAAATGGACAATGTTTGTTTTTACCTTTGTGTACTGTAACCATTTTCAGCAGTTGTACACAAGTAACACTGGTCTCATTATTTATTACACACCATAACATTGTATCCTCAAATACATATGATGAGATGTGTTGTCATTCAAAACAAAGCAAATCCTATTTATTTATTCATTCATGTATTTATTTTTATTTCTTTTTACAAGCAATGCTTAGGTGAGCAATACAAGAAATTGATGATACATAGAACATCAAGTCACAGTTTGTTTCTAAAAGAAAAAAAAAACTATAACTATCAAATAAAACAAACCTAAATGTATTAACACACATTCAACGACTGGCTACACAAACACACCTATGACAAAGATTAATGTGTTTATAACTTCATCAATTAAATTCTGGGACCCGGGAAAGAGATTTCTTTGAACAATATATTTACATTTGACCCCTGCTATTCGCAGGGAAGACGGACCAGGCCTGGGAATAGTGAAAATCCGCATATAATTGATGGCCATTGCAAAGCATTGGGAAAAAAAACGTTACTTTATTGACAGAGCCTGAACTTCTGTTGCCAGCTGTGTTCACTGATTTAATCAAACCGCCGAATTTGCCGAAATTATGATAGTGATCAATATGTTGTCAATGCCATATCTCCTTACGCTGAAGCTGATTTAAACACTAAAAAGTATGGATGCATCCGATTTTTTTGTCATGGGATGAGATGCTATGCTCAAAATGGCGAAGATAAAACTTACTTGTCATGCAAGCTGACATATTTTTTCTTTTACTTTTACACACAACATTCGCATACCTAGATTCCATTCACAGGTTCTCCTAGTCAATCAGCTAATAAATGCGATAATCATTAGTCATATTATAAATATGACTACTGACTAAAACTGGGGTGGAGGGACAGCTACAAAAGGCTACTCCAAAAATCATAATCGCAGGTTACTTATGTTAAAGTGTAAAAAAAATATATATATTTCAATAAGCAATCAGGGATTAAAATGCAACTTGGTTATACAGGTGAAAATAACATTGTCTGCGTTGCATGTGCTTTGGTAAAGCATTTTTTTAATTACAATATTGTTAAATTTGTCTGTGAAAGCAAGCACCTTTTGAGATCATTTCCCATGAAAAAAGTGAGAGGGTGACAAAGAGGGAGAACTTTACAAAAAAAGGGGCTATTGTTTACATCTAAAGAAATTTCCACTAAATCCTGTCGGCAAAGCAGTCATTTGCAATGTAAAGTTTGACTAGTTAATGTCTCTATTGTCCAGGGGATAACCACTAATTAGCTGAGGATGTTGCCTTAAGCCCCAAGAGGAAAAGGATTCACACGGAACCTCATTACAACTTAGACCTCATCACTCTTTTCCACTTCTCTTGAGCTGAGCCTCATTCTTCTTAATGGGCACATTTGGCTGTCCGTTGCCACTTATTGGGTGTTTGCCAAGTAACACCCTTATCCTGGCAATATTTCCTTCACAATACCAGACAAGCTGAATTGATTGAAGACTTTTTGGCATCTGAATTGACTGCTGATGGCCAATGCATGACAATGCACCCTTTGCCGATCAATCAGTCAATAAATAATTCATCCAAAGGCTTCTTGAAACCATCAAACCTTGATAAGCAAATACTTATCCAAGTTAAAAAAAAAACAAAAAACGTTCTGATGGGTAAAATCACATTGTTGACTGCAAAAAGAGAAACTTCTCCACAAAATTTCATGGACATCTATACTTTGAGCTGAATCTTTATTGTTCACGCTTTCCCATTTTGAGGAGATAATTCATCTGACTATTTATTAATGAATAGTCAGTTACAGGAAATAAGTCTGATCAGCGCTTCATATTTCACATTTTCCAGCTGTTCCGAATGTACCAACCACCAAAAAAGGACTTTTCCAAGAAAGCTGTCATGTTACTGAAATCAATCCATTCAGAATATGGCCCCATGTGGAAATGCCCTCTTTTGCTTGACAAAAAGCTGAGGAAAAGCTTCACTGGGTTTCACCCTTTACAACTCTATCTTACAAAATATCTTGTGGTATGTCTTGTATAGAAAGAAACTCAAGGAAACCCCAAACTACGCCACAACTGTACTGTTTTTGCAGACACAGCCCATTTGTGAATGGGTCTGTGTTTGTTTTGGAGACTAAAATAAGTTTATACAGTCACTCGTGTGTGTGTGTGTGTGTGTGTGTGTGTGTGTGTGTGTGTGTGTGTGTGTGTGTGTGTGTGTGTGCGCACTCGCGCGGGGTGCCACATTGACCACATGCTCCGAATTCAAAACAAGTGGATTAGTTTGACGATTATTTGAAGTTGGAAGGTGAACTTCTTTGTTGAAATATTTTTGCACATATGCACAATTCTTGATCACAGATTCATGACACATTCATCAGTCACTCTACCTCCGATGAGTACAGTACTGTGACGCTGTCATGATGGCGACAAACCATGATGGCAACAGCGGAATCAGCGTCGAGTGGAATCTTCCTGCCTCCAAAATTATCACTTTTTAAGAGACCCAAAAAACAAGTTTGTTCAACCCTTAACATCGCATCGTCAAAGACAATGATTTGGGAAAATAATCCTATCGAAATCCTCTATCCCACTCTCAATTGCAATTAAGATTTAATTTGTGATTATATTTTCAAGCTCCTTTTTTAATGTACTTTTCAACAAGCGAGCCATTGATCTGTATTACAACAAACAATACCAGATCAATTGTACATTACAGGATACATCAGAAACGCCAGAACCTCTATTTATGAACTTAATTTATTCGGGAGCCCGTTCGTAACTTGAAACATCTATAAATCAAAGATATATTTTCCAATGGCATGAATGGAAATGCAATTACCGTATTTTTCGGATTATACGTCGCTCCCGATTATAAGTTGCACCAGCCAAAAAATGCATAATTAAGAAGGAGAAAACATATATAAGTCGCATTTTTGGGGGAAATTTATTTGATAAAATCTAACACCAAAAACATACATGTCATCTTGTAAGGCAATTTAAAATAAAAATAAAATAGAGAACAACAGGCTGAATAAGTGCATAAAGAACATGCTAACAAGTTTACCAAACTATCAGTTTCACTCCAAATCAATAAATCCAATGAAATCTTCATCCTCTGTGTCACTTTTAAACAACTCGGGAGGTAGACGATGCACCGCTTTCTCTTCTACGTCGCTTACGTCAGACTCATCGTCGATTTATCAACACAGGCCGAGAGCGCCCTCTTGTGGTTTAATGTGAAAATAACATGTGAAATGACATAATCATGTGTTAATAATTTCACACAAGTCGCTCCAGAGTATAAATCGCACCCCTGGCCAAACTATGAAAAAAAACTGCCACTTATAGTCCGGAAAATACGGTAATCTGTTCCAGCCCCAAAATTAAGTAGTTTTCTACATGGCAAGTGAAAACACTATTATAAAGCGGTAAAACACTAAAACAGGATAACTATACATCCATCCATTTTCTGATCCACTTTTCCTCACAAGGGTCGCGGGGCGTGCTGGAGCCTATCCCAGCTGTCTACTGGCCCGACGCTCGTGTCGAGACCAAGTTTGTGGGGTCTCCTTTTGGACACATCAGCAAAACACTAAAACACAGTAGGAGCAGCATGGCTCCGTTGGTAGAGTGGCTGTCTCCTAACCTGAAGTTTATGAGTTCGGTCTTAACCCTTAAGCGACTTTTGAAAATAAACTAATACTACGCAAGTAAAATTTACTCAAAACCTTTCCTTGTAAAATTTACTTCCTAATTTCTTAGTGAAAAAAAACACTTTTTTTTTCAAGTAAATATCACTCCACATTGTTTTGGATTTGTAAATGACACAAAAGATATGAGTATGTACCGTAAATCAGCAGACAACTATGTTGTTTTTATTTGCATCACACATTACATCATGATTTTCATCCAATTGGGTTGTTTTGTTACTGACCGAGTTTTGGTCTGATTTTTAAACATGCTAGTGTGTAAACACAGGAAACCAGAACCAAATGCATGATGTAAAATATACCCTGAATCATTATCAAGGCAAAGCACAGCCTTAGGCATTCTAAGATGGCATCTCCAATTGTTTGCTGCCTGAACTGTTACATTACACTAATTAATATATATTTTTTAAAGCCAACAAATTGATTTCCTGATTGTCTTTCATCTATGTTGTTTTGAAAAACCCCCTTTCCCCAAAACCACATCGTGCCGTGCTCCCCCACGTGGTGTTGCTGGAGAGCCCTTCATGTGGTACATTTAGAGAGCATGAGGACTACTTCAGTGGTAGCATGTGGCACTTTGTCCCTGCAGAGCCTACGAGGGTTAGGAAATGAATTATCATGATCAAAACCCAGGCAGGAATTCTTAAAACTTCAATGGGACCTTAGATTAGAGCTTTGATTGGGAATGGAGGATAGTGGGGGTGGGATCAGTGGGGGGTGCTTTCTTGCCAAGGCACTGGAATAACATATGCCGCAATGCCCAACTCTTGAACGCCGTCTCTGATGCAAGAAGCCAGATGTTTTTGTTCATTTGTCGCTGTTGAAATATATATTTAAAAAACACATATAACTTTTTAGAGGTACCGAACCAAACCAGTTAATATGCACTTTCACCGAACCCTTCATGAGTGAAAAATAAATAAACATATATATATATGTATAT
>NW_017805990.1:604905-613739 GCF_001891065.2 Hippocampus comes
TTTTTTTTTTTTTGGTAGGACGTACTATCACGACAGTCACACGTTGATTACTAAGCGAACTAAATTTCCCACAGCACTGATTGGACAAGCAATGTCATGTGATCCTCTGCAGCCAGTGATGGCCAAGCGGGTGTGTCATAACTAAATTAGCGGGTAGTAGTGATCCGTGGCGACATGCAAACAATTGGCATATTGTCCCTTTCCCATTGACCAACAGAAGGCGATTCTGCGCCTCCCCCCGTTCCACCACTTTGCGTCTGGTTACGTCACCACGCTGTGATTGCGTAGATGATAGTGCAACAGATTTCTTGGTGGTAAACAAAGCAACATGGAAGCGAGTGTTCTTTCTTTTATCATGCTTTTTACCGTCCTCAAAATGGTCGAAAAGCAGAGGAGGATCAACTCTTTGCTACTACTGAGACAACAGCTGAAGGGGCTATCTCCTAGCTTCGTTGTGGGAGCGTGCTATGTACGAGGCCAATGACGCGCGATGTTATGACTCATCACGTACCGCCCTATGTCATCACGGAATTACTGGGAAGTCCCGTGTTAGGCTTTCACACTGCAAGCGGAGGCGATCCGAAGCGATCACAACCCGCCTCCGATGGCGTGCTGGTGGAGACGGATCGACACTCCTTTCCCACTGCCCAAAAAGCGTGTTTACCCGTGATTTTGGGAAAGGGGTATTATAAACATGTTGAGGCGCATGTGTCTTACCCTCCATGGCAGAGGCTCCGTCGAACCCCTGAGACCGACTCACCGAACCCCAGGGGTTCGGTCGAACCCTGATTAAGAACCACTGGCATAAAAACTCTAGAAAACACTTCAAGGATTTTTGGGGGCGATAGAAAATAGAAACATTTAAGGATGTACATCTACCCATGAGGCATCAAAGGTTCCAGGTTTGAATCTTGGCACCTTCCTTTATGGATGTTGTATGTTATGCTGATGCTTTCATGGGGCTCCTCCCCGCCCTTCGCTTCTGTGTGTCGAAAACATGCTTGCTAGCTGAATTAAAAACTCAAAATTTCCCATGGGTGTGAACGTGAGTGTGAATTGTAGTTTGTGATTGACTGACCAATCCAGGGTGTATGTTGCATTGATCAAAATCAGCGAGGATAGACTCCAGTTTTCTTGTGAAGAATGGAAATCTGATCAAAACATGTTGTAGTACATATTTGATTGATGTTTTTTTTCCACGTCAAGCTGAACAAGCTTTACCTTACAATCGCTCTAAAGCGTGGAGTTTGGCAGCCACACTGTAATTGCTTCCTGATGTAACTTTTTTTTTCAGCTACATTGAGACTAAGATATCACATGGAACAGTGTTTACTCCTGAAACCACTGTTGTGTTTATTTGCACTCACAAATGCAGTATGAAGATCTCCTTAGTATCCATACTTACTGTTAGTGCACACTTACAATGGGCAATTCGTGCCATGCTTCAGCCCAACTGACACCGAAAGTCCAGGATCTATTGTGACTCAAATGAGGTATGCTCAAGTTCGGCACATTTGACTTCATTTGGCACTTTTGGAAAAGGAAGACCATGGTCCTGCATGAGGAGGCATGCACATGCATGTGTGTACCAGTTGAGTTGAGGTGTCATACAGTTTGTTTTGTTTTGTTTTGTTTTTTCCCAAGATGGCGCCCGAGTAGGCAGCCGTTAGCAAGTGCTCTTCAAGAGCCTTGCTTTTTTTTTTGTGTTTTGTTTTGTCACGTGGTGTTTGGTGTTACGTCGTGTGGACCCGATGTGGTTTGCTTTCAATGTTTTTTTGCCACGATATTCATCAAAGGAGAAGAATCTGTGCTTGGTGGTTGTGCCTTCTCGGCAACACGCGTGTACCAGCACTGGTTTTGATTGGGAGGAATGTCGCCGCCATTTGACTGTCGGTGCTGGATAGCCCCGGGGCGCTTGTGTTTTTTGCGCCTGTAACAGGCAGTATTTTTCACAGCCCCGTTTTGTTCAGTGGAGTTGTAGGTGCTGTTGGACAGTCTGCGTTGGTGAATCTGGATGGATGGCTGCTGAAGTTGAGGATGAGGAGAGAGGAGAGTCAGTGTGGAGCCCCGATGCGTATTTGGAACCGAGAGTTGCCGCTTGGAATTGAAACGGATTTACATGGGACAGGAGAAGTGAACCAATCTTTTTTTTTTCCATCAATGGAAACTTAGCTTGTAGCCGACGTGTACACATTTTGAGCATGACGTCTCTGATCCACTGGTGAAAGGACACTTTGATTCTCTCCTCTTTCATCTAGAACTGCTTCAAACAACAAAGCGCATGAGGGAAAAGTGGTTAAGATTGCACAACTGTCCGTGTTTTTATGTTATGTGTTGTGTTTATTATTTACTTTATGTTAACTGTTTTGTAAAGTGCTTTGTTACAGCTGCAGCTGTTGTGAAAGCGCTATATAAAGCAGGATGGATTGAATTGCATTGTATAGTTACTGAAATGTGGTCACACAGTGACACATGCTTGACCATATTTTGTCAGGGTTCCCACACGTCCTGGAAAACCTGGAAAAGTATTGACCGATGTTCCAGTCATGGAAAACACGTGAAAAATGAAAAAAAAAGTAAAATGTCCTGGAAAAATCCGAGTTGTCTTGGAAAAAGATTTTTCCTCCCTCTGAATTCCTTTGCCTTTTGGGTGAACTCAAATGGATTAGACAGACATGTCCAGTATGTCTGTTTTTAGCTGCCTCAAATGGGCAACATTAAACTGTGGTGCTTTTTGTCTTCATCTCTTTTTCTAGATGGCCCAGGTAAGGATTTATTTTCTCCCAAGAAGCACCCAAACCACCGACTTCAGAGAGGTATATCGGCAAAATGTCGAGTGTGAGGTTTTTCGCTCTCTCTCTGGCTCCTCTGTTTGGTGACAGAGAGCCGTTCTGGGCGTGCCATCACTTTTGGCTGTGCCCTCTGAAATTAAATACATTTTTGGTTTCAAGAGTGCTTCAGCAACCATGACAACAACTTTGAGATAGCAACGGGTAACAGTAGTTTTACTCGGCCACGTTTCACTTAGTATTTCATACTCACTCCATTGTCCGACAGCAGAAACAGAAAATAGGTGAATGAGAAAAACATCATGGGAAAATCAACTCTATTAAAAGACAATAACCGTTTTTTCACGGTTAATTGGTACCGAAGGGCCCCCGCACCCACTGCGAAATGTGAAAAACCATTAAGTAGGATTTGAACTCCCCCCCCCCAGGAATTTTCGTGTTTGTATGTGGATGTAATATTTGCATCCAGTTAAATGTGAACCGGGATTTCACGGCTGTTCCATAGTATCTTAGCACCCTTTGTTGGTGAAGATCTGAGACTACAGGCAGTTGACAACAGACCTGTTTTGTGTATGTACATACGGGAGTAAGCTGGATGGAAGAGCCGTTGTCCACGATGTTGTCTGTCTGATTATCGATGTTATAGCAAGCAAGAAACATCACAGGTACCGGTATATATAAAATACGTAAACAGTATTGAGACATATTTGTTTGACATATTTAGACATATTTCATATTTGAAAGAATACAACATTTTCACTTAATCTTTAATTATAAATCCTAATATAGTAATTAACATTCTGAGAGAGGCAAAGAGGCTGTGTTGGCGGCGTAGAAGGCAGCTCTCACTTGTCAGATTTTGGTTGACTCAAGACTCTTCTGCTGGAGGCGCTGATGGTGTAGTTGAGGTTTTTAAACTGTAGAAAATCATAGTGATGGCTTGCACAATGACACTTATCTTGTCTTCATATTAGTTTAAATAGGTTTAAGGTTTCTTCATCAGACAATGGTCTTTTTCTGAAGGAAAAAAATCTGACATTGCTGACAGTTTTGGCTGTCTCTTCACCCTTCGCCTGAGTTGCCAGTGTCATTGATTCCTTGTGACGTGCCTAAAAAACAGTTGACCGGGTCAGGAAACCTTTAAAATAAGGCAACCCAGTCAAGGCTGCGGACCAACTTCCCGCTGCCGCCGTTAAAGCAATGTGTCCCGACGAGCGGGCCTACATGCTCCCACACAGCCGGGACACATTACTTAGGCAGCGACAAGGGGTTGGAGCGCAGCTTAACTAATCAAAAAAAGTTATTACGGAAACAAAAAAAGTTATTGTGAACACAACACTAAGACACAGTATGGAAGACAGTCAACAGACTGGTGAGGATACGCAGCCAATAAGCCCACGGGATAAATCCACTGAAGCTCTCATTGTTTTTATCTATTGTTCCGACTTTGATGACTATCAGATCACATTTTATGTGGAAGGGTATTTTGGTTCACTATTTTTTTTTTTTTGCTACTACACATGTAGATCATCATGTAGTCAAGTCATGATAATACCAATATGAAATGATTGTTATCAGACTGTTATTTCAGTGTATATATACAGTAGTATTACAGTATATATGAATAAATAACACTTTCAGTTTGGATGCATTCATTTTTTACAAATGAGACGATCTTTTTTTTTTAACCCAGTCAAGGCTGCGGACCAACTTCCCGCTGCCGCCGTTAAAGCAATGTGTCCCGACGAGCGGGCCTACATGCTCCCACACAGCCGGGACACATTACTTAGGCAGCGACAAGGGGTTGGAGCGCAGCTTAACTAATCAAAAAAAGTTATTACGGAAACAAAAAAAGTTATTGTGAACACAACACTAAGACACAGTATGGAAGACAGTCAACAGACTGGTGAGGATACGCAGCCAATAAGCCCACGGGATAAATCCACTGAAGCTCTCATTGTTTTTATCTATTGTTCCGACTTTGATGACTATCAGATCACATTTTATGTGGAAGGGTATTTTGGTTCACTCTTTTTTTTTTTTTTGCTACTACACATGTAGATCATCATGTAGTCAAGTCATAATGATAATACTAATATGAAATGATTGTTATCAGACTGTTATTTCAGTGTATATATACAGTAGTATTACAGTATATATGAATAAATAACACTTTCAGTTTGGATGCATTCATTTTTTACAAATGAGACGATCTTTTTTTTTTCTACAAGCCAGCTCATTTGCCTCTTGGAGTTTCAAGTTTTTTGGTTATATATCGGCCACGGATAGTTCTGTTTTTTTAAGATGTTCAGTATAGCTACAGTTTTGATCAGAGCACTTTGTTTGTTCACTGTGTTTGGATACCATCACTTAACCAGTTGTTCATTACACAAGCAGAAAACAACACAACAATAATCTTTGGAAACATTGAATTAGTAATAACAGTCTATGAATGCTGTAGCTTGTGTATCTTTGGGCTAGAAATTACACAAAAGTGTTTTTTTTTTTAATTAAAAAAAAGAAAACAAATCAAATGATTTATATTCCTGATCTTATTGGACAATTTTGAGGATTCTAATGTGGAATTTGATGGAAAAAAAAGCTTTTAAAAAATGCCTTACTGTATTTTACCCAGTGGCATTCCGTCAGGGCCAGCAAGGCCTTCTCTGCTGGCCTAAACATTCTCAGAAAAGTAAGTTTAATAAATTTACTTTTCTGAGAAACGTTTCTGTTTACTGAGAGTTGTATCCTGACTTGTTCAATAAAGATTCTTTAAAAAAAAAAAAAAAAAAAGATTGGATTAGCGCCTGCGAGAGCGACAGTATCACTGCATTTTAACCCAAAATGGCCAAAGGAGAAGAGTTTTTAACCAATCAAATTTCAGCTAGCTTGTGTTGCCAGGAAAATTAAACTTGCTCGGGGCCTTCAGATTAATCAGAGCAGGCCCCTGTGCGCTGTAAGTGAACGGGCACAGTCAAGTTGCAATAGCCACTCGTCTGCGGACTAGGGCCAGCTAGAAGGCCTTACATCGAGACTGGCCGTGCGCGTTCGGTGATTGGATTAGCGACTTTTCTGTATACTGAGAGTTGTATCCTGACTTGTTCAATAAAGATGATTGTTTGACCAAGGCAGCAAGGTAACATCAGAGCACGGCTGGGCACTTACAAGCTACGGTGCGTTTAAAAACGTTTGGGGACACTCGCGTAGATCTGCAGCTCAGTGAACAAGCACTACATTGGTGAGTAAATGAATTTTACATTCCTTCTTGTCATTTTATTTCGTTAGTATTAAATTAATGGTAACGAAATAAAATGACAAAGATACAAAAATGTATCAAATAAATCTGCTCACCTGCAATTTATAATGGCGCATTGTACTCACCTTCGTGCACGAAAGTTCGTTCAATCTCAGCTGCTCAACATTTTCAGTTATTTGCTGTTGAATCGCCGATTTTCAAAATGCAAATGATCTGTTTATTTTCAAAGAATAGTTTGTTTTGTTATTGTTTGGTTGGTGTCTTATATGAAACTGCGACATTGCGCAATTTATTGGACAGACTTGTTTAAGATCACACAGCGTAATTTGGGTGGCATTTTATTTCGTATTTTTAAATCATCTTTTTATTTTTGACAATATCTGTCAATTTAGTTTCCTGCTCTTAATTGTGAATGCATACTTGATGGTTTTAAATGCTCCTGAAATTAAGTGCTGCTTGACGAACCTATATTGTGTATGTATGTGACGTCACTGAAGGCCTAAGGTTGAAATGCACGGCGCGCCACTGATTTTACCCATTGCATGTCAGTCTCATCTGTTCAAAGCTAATGAATCATCAAATAAAAATTCCAAAATTGGTCAGTTATGACTTATTTAGAGTTTAACTGTAGACAACAACAAAAAAAAAAACCCTCAGAATAACAGACTGAGGCTATTTGTCTAAAAAAATATATTTCCAATAAATTAGCATACATCTCCATTATTACGATCAAAACAAACATTTTTAAGAATAAAGGTCATCTCCCAAAATCTGAAGGACCTTCCCAGTGTCTGCGAGCTAAGCATATCTCCTGTCGTGACATACAAGAGAAGCGACATGTTGAATAATTTTATCACACCACGCATGCTATTTGTTAGCGCAGGCTCTTTTACAAATGAGTCCTTATCTTGAGTACCGGTGTTTGTTGTTAAAACAGTGGACGCTCCATCTTGTATCTGGAGACAACAAAGCAGTCGACCCTCATTTACATGTACAGTCAAAGGCACACTCATACTGTGCAGGCCAGTGCACAACAGATGAAATGTCACCTAAATATATTTTATTTGCTGAAACACGTCATAGGAGTAACTGTTAACTTTCCTTTGTGACTTGAGCTTTCAGCACTCAATAGAAGAGTGCCTCCATTTGCCTGCTTAAAATCTAATGAAGACAGACATGTAAACTAACATGGGGCAAATTCCCCCTCGCCCCCTCTTTCAAAGTCACAAATCCCTCACTTCTATAAACAATTGAACCGTCATTGCCAAGAAGGCACTGTTGAAAATAACATGTGTAACTCATTAGGCCTTTGTTTATTTCATTTCCATACTTGCATTAAGATCAAGTAAACATATTAACCTTTTTGGTTTCAGAGCATCAAAGCAGATGCTCGTTTTTGCGTCTTCGATTCACTCTGCCAACCCTAGCTCGAACCAGAGATTTCCAAATCGAATACATAGGATAGCCAAAACAGGATGTCATACAGAGGGATAGAGATTGCGAGCATACATCTTTATCTTCAGTGCTGTTCATACTTTGTGAATTGCTTTTCTCCCCTCTCCCTTTGATTGCACACAAAATTTACTAGCCGGGAACAGACAACTCCAACCCGTTGAATTGAGTTGAGTCAACTGCAGTTTGCATTCACGTGCTGCGGTTAACCTGTTGGTTTTAATCCTCAGCATTACATTTTACAAAATGAGGACCAAGACAGCCTCTTGTATGTTTCGCAAGTACCAAATAGAGTTCTTGTAGGCTGAACACAGATACAGACAGTATTTTTTTCTTTTTCGGAGTTCATCCTCATTATTTTCTCGACAGCAATCTACAGGTGCCAAACTGCAAATGTGTGTCTACTGTCGTTGTGAGTTGTCATATCGCCATTCACGACTACATGGCAGACATGGCTTAGCTGGGCTTCAGTCTTATACAGCCCTATACTACAACATGAACTCCAAAAAATTTGCGGAGTTGCAGAACTCTATGCTGGACAAACATTTAGCATTACGTATTAAAATGTTAATGAGCTGATTTTTGTGAGGGCGTTGCAGAGGTCCGAGGTTCGATTCTGGGCTCCGGCCGTCCTGTATGGAGTTTGCATGTTCTCCTCGTGCCTGCGTAGGTTTTCTCTGGGTATTACGGTGTCCTCCTACATTCCAAAAACATGCATGGTTGCTTCATTGAGCACTCCAAAATTGTCCTGAGCTGTGATCGTAAGTGTGAAATGTTGCTTGTCTCTGTGTGCCCTGCAATTGGCTGGGAACCAGTTCAGGGTGTACCCTGCCTCCTGCCCCAAAATGGCTGAGATAGGCTCCAGCACGCCCGCAACCCTCATGAGAATAAGCGGCTTAGGAAGTGGATGGATGGATGATTTTTTTTTTTTTTTTTTCGTCTACTGTCGTTGTGAGTTGTCATATCACCATTCACGACTAGATGGCAGACATGACTTAGCTGGGCTTCAGTCTTATACAGCCCTATACTACAACATGAACTCCAAAAAATTTGCGGAGTTGCAGAACTCTATGCTGGACAAACATTTAGCATTACGTATTAAAATGTTAATGAGCTGATTTTTGTGAGGGCGTTGCAGAGGTCCGAGGTTCGATTCTGGGCTCCGGCCGTCCTGTATGGAGTTTGCATGTTCTCCTCGTGCCTGCGTAGGTTTTCTCTGGGTATTACGGTGTCCTCCTACATTCCAAAAACATGCATGGTTGCTTCATTGAGCACTCCAAAATTGTCCTGAGCTGTGATCGTAAGTGTGAAATGTTGCTTGTCTCTGTGTGGCCTGC
>NW_017805990.1:613760-622055 GCF_001891065.2 Hippocampus comes
CCCTGCCTCCTGCCCCAAAATGGCTGAGATAGGCTCCAGCACGCCCGCAACCCTCATGAGAATAAGCGGTTTAGGAAGTGGATGGGTGGATGATTTTTTTTTTTTTAATTGCACAAAGTTAGTTTGAATGCACTTGTGTCCATTTGCTATTAAGCAGTTTTTTGCCATCCTTGATTGTTCATTTTTATGCAAGAGAGCCCTTTGCACTGTTTTTTTTTGCTTCAACCCCCTTGTTGTTAGGTTCGTGTAGTGGATATCTTATTCATGCATTGAGAAATGTATTGTGAAAAATGAAATGTTAAGAATGTGTATTTTGCACTGTTACATGTGTTTTGTTCATATCTAAAATGGCAATTTTGTCATAGCTTAGGAAGTGCGTCAGCCTATGTTGCCCCAGAGTAGCACTGTTGAAAAATCCACCATTTAAGTTGCCCATCACCGGTTTAACCCTTTGCCAATCGGATGTTTCAATACGCATCTCGATACATTTTAAAGTGTAAATATTCAATTCAGTTTGATGCACTCACATCTTATAAAACGGATTTTCCAATTCAAACCGTTTTTGGAACACCCCGAGTAATCTTATAAGTAGATGCTTCAGATCTTTGGGCCACTATTTTGTGTGCCATCTCTAATTTCTATTTCTTTGCTTCTTTTTTTATCAATGCTGTCATCACATATTCTTTTACCCTGCAGCAACGCTGTTCTTTGGATCCACAAAAGACAGGAATGACGACTTGTCCTTTATAAGTCAACATTGCCTTCAGCAGCCTACCAAATGGGTTTGCTATCCTTAACTGTATCAGTTAAAAATGAAGCTACTTGATTACCAAAACCTTTACACTGTCAAACAATGTTTGTATGATGCAAAGTTATCCTGTAAATTCAAATGAGCAACAATAGATTACTGGTTAACTGCTATAGGCCAAGTATCCAGCTAAAGAAGATCAAAAGCATGGTAAAAGCATCCTTTAGCATTATAACGTTTCATTTCAGAAGAGTAAGACCACCATTGCAGTGTTAGGACAACAAAATGGGTTTTTCCAATTAGCTCCGTTCTACAGGCGATTGTACATACGATCCAATGTAGTTGTTCTGAGACCCTCTGACTTGCTTCACAGCTGTTTCTTGTTTGCGCCTTAAAACAAATTCCCACAGTGACTTTCCATACTGAAGTCTGCCCCGAAAAAAAAGAGGCCAGACAAGGAAATGATTCAAAACACCCTGTTGCTCTGTGTATATTTCTTTGGGCCTGTAAAAAAAGCTACAAGTCTCTTAAATTGTCTCGTATCAAGATTGTGGTGCTCTGAGTGGTGCAAGGCTACGCTCTCAAGGCACTCTGTCCTGCCGCTCTCTGTCCCTGACCGCGACTGTAAGTCAGCTGAGTAGGCCTTAACTGCCTCGCTTCATCTTCACAGTATCACCCCATGAACTGAGCCTCAAAATAGAAGCAGTACTTTTTTTCAGAGTATCTAGTAAACCGCCATTGTTCACAATAACCTTCTGCCCCTGCCGTAGTTTGGACTCACGATGACTGATGATGAAAAGAATGCTTTGCAGGATTCATGGTATCTGCGTTCTGCCAGTCAAAATGCAGGTCGCGAGGGTTCTACTCATTTCACACAGTTGTCATTTCAGTGAGCAGCCAAGGAAGTTTGAAAATGTTTCTGTACAAGAGAATACACGTTGTAGTTTGATGAAGAGCAGGCCAGCTTTAGCCAGTGGATCCTTCCCAGCCTCCCACTCAGGCTTGGAGCACACTTTCCTTCACCTCAGGGTGACCCCAGCAGAGACAATCTAGATTGATGTTCACTGCCTCCTTTTCACACACATTGTATTCAGTTTTGGGTATTTCCCCTGCTTTCCCCCGTCTTTCCTTTAAAAAAAAAAGCCTTGTTTACGAGTCGAGGAGGGGTGTGTCGTGCTTGCACTAAGAATGTCGCCATAAGGCAATGAGGACGGTCTTTGTGTGAACTGGCAGCTTCTCAGTGAGTGTGTCTGGGAGGTTAAAAGACTCATGGGAGATGGATAAAAGTCTGGCCCCTGGGTTCCTGTTGTTTGAAGTGAGTCGGCATGATTGGTGTTTTGGCCATCAACATTAAGGAAACTGATTTTGAGAATGATCACCAGATTGTTGAAATCAGGCAAAAACTTGGGATCTTATGTCACGTGATGAGCCTAATCATTGGAACACAGTGTGTGGTGAGTCAATTTAACCGGTCACTTGATTTTACGCAACACATTTCGTGCAGATAATATCCCCAAGTGAGATCTGGTTTTCATCATTTTACTTGAAACCGGCCAACAGTTCATTTTTACTCTCGCCCAAACAATGCTACGCCTAGTGTGCTCATTTCCTGTTCAAGCATGTAGTATTGCTGTCAAGATTATCCATGCGATAAAATTATTATACCGACACTTCATCATTTTTCATAGCGAGGCCCACTTACCGCTCTTTGAGGCATGCTCATCCAGACTGCTCCTCATACACGTGAATACTTTCAGACCTCTCGGGCCCGGTGAGCCATGACAATCTCAAGCCCGAGCTACGAATGCATGGCAAAACAGATCAATGCTACAGAACCCCAAAATGTTGGTTTTTATCACCTTAGCTTATTTATTGAAATAGGTTTCGCACTGTCCTTAAAAAAATGTTACTATTGTTTTTAACAATGTAATGAATGACTAAGTGACAGCCTCCATATTCCTTCCCATGATGCCTTTTTTTCCAGTGAATATCTCTTAGTACTACATGCTAATGGTAACCCAGGTGAGATGGGGTCTTAGGAGCTCTTGAGTTGTAGAACAAATAGGTGAGGTGACCTAGCACCTTGTAGCCGAGGTGATGGATCTTACTCGCAGTGCATTTGCAGGGGTGATGTGAGAATTGGAAGTGATAGACTCTAGCAAGGGTGTAGGTTAGACAGAGACTGATCACAGAAGATAGAGGCCAGCTGGGTTCTGCGTTGCTGGGATTTGTAAACATTCACGGACCGTGGAGGAAGGGGGCCAACTATACTGGACACAACGACACGATTAGATGGTAGAACATATATTGGATCATTAATAAGGGCTATAGCTAGTCTACAAATTGAGATGAAGAAAGTTGTTCTGACTATTCTTACAGGCGCGGAACATAGAACTACCCCATCAGTGCAGTGTTTGAGTTTTGTTGTGGGAATCCACATATTTCATCAAACATAAGGCTAAGACAATTAGTTGATTTCATGCCGGTTTTATTTTGTCATCATAAATTACAGGCTACAAGTGTGAAAATAGATAAGCTTATATTAAAACGAAAAAAACCAAAAACAAACTCTCAGTCTACCAAAGGGCCATACTTTGGTAGACTGGCACGATGGACGCGACGACAAGAACGATCAGGGATTAGGGTGCAGTCTCCAAGTGCCATTTTTATGGCGCAGAACTTCTTCCACCATGACGAGACTCTAATGCGCAAGTAAAGCGCTAGAGTTAAAATGAAAAGTTTGAATGATTATGTTTTAATGCGACTGTGACCACTCCCACAGTGGCACAGCCGTCCCTCTTGCAGATCTGTTGGCAAGCACTCGTCGGCGAAATTACCAAAATCGCCAACCTTTCCACAGAGATAAACCATTCTCTACGCAGCATTTATGCCAGTCAAGACACTGAGTCCTTGGTTATGATGCTAAATGTAAAAGTCAGTACTGTGTAATGCAATGAGAGTAAAACACTCTACCGTAAGGAAGTGATGATGCAAATGGTGACTTAGGGTTATGTGGGTCTTACTGCTTAGTGTTCTTGTCATTATCTTCATCTCTTAACATTGCTTATTGAATCTGATGTTTCATATTGAAAAGTATTTTAGAAGAACACCAAGAAAAATAAAAACACAAATTGAATGATTTACACATCCATTTCCAAATTTTTATAGTCACGACACACATTTACATGACAAAAATCTCTTTACACACCACCAAAAATAGAAATCATCTACTGAAAAAAAATGAAGTGATGCCAAACCTAATTCCTCCATGTGGAATTGTACTTATTTTATAAAGAGATAAAAAAAATGGTGGCGGGGGTGGGGTAGCAGTAAGGTTGGGGTGACACGGCATCCCGGTTGGAAATAAGTGAATTCTGTCTGTCCTCATACAAATCAGTTCAAACTGATTTTTGGCAGACTTTAAAATAGAATAGACATGTACATTGAAAGAAAGGCCTGCGTAAATCATACAACCGTTACTACCTAATGGCGACTTTATTTTCGTATTTCAAAGAATTGCTAATATGTCTTCCCAGGCAGCTGGGTATTTGTGTATATCAGAATTTATAGAATGCAAACTCTGAGGGTGTTTACAGGGACTAATGAATTTCTGCTCAAGTCATTGTGGAGCCCACTGGACTAATCCACTTCTGTCAAGAAAAAGATTTATTTTCATTTTACTTGCCTCTTATAAAAGTCTGGAGCCACTCTGCCAAGAAATCCTCTTGGATAGTCGTCGCTACGTGCACTGCTGGAAACTCTTAATCTCCACGTCGCCATTACTCACCCTTGTGCTTCCCTTGAGGAAGCAATGCCTTGCAAAGTAAACCTACAGCATGGGGTGTCCCAACTACGGGACAATTGTGGCCCTCATCCATTTTTCAGCGGCCTGCAACATCTACTAAAAATAACCTTTAAAAGTTTAAAAAAGAAAGGTGGAGGTGAGCAGAGTGAGAAGGTAGGATGAAAAAATAAATAGGTGCCCTACTACGAATAATAAATTGGTTTGTATACCGTCGCGATTATCTACATATGCAAAGATTCAAATAAACTATGTATGACTATAATAACAATAATGACCCAAACATATCTGTATGCTTCCCTGTAAAGCAAAAAATTTGGACACCCCTAATCTGGAGGATTCATAATATGTTTTGCAGCACGGAATGGATTCACCTGTGCATACAGCGTCATTCTAATAACAGAGCACAACACAAACACACAAATTTGACTTGACCTAATATTTACTCATCCCTAGTTCCCTTTGACTGCTTACTAAGAGTGAACGCCAGATCAAATCAGAACAAGTGTGTGCGCGTGTGTGTGTGTGTGTGTGCGCATGCGTATGGCCGCATGCACGCATATGCGAATTTGTGTTTTGCCATTGGCACTGCGCTGTGTAGTTAGGAACCCGGCCAAGTTTTCCTGTTGGAATTTCCTGTCTGAATTGAGCACCCCCACCTCTAGTGCTACTCTTCTGCTCTTCGTGTCTCTCTTTCACTGTTTTCTTCTCTTTCTCTCCCTGCCTCTTGTTGTCCTTCTCTCACTGCCCCTTTCTTTCAGAGCACAACAAAGGCTTTTTTTTTTCAAATTTGCTCCTGGCCTGGCCTCTGAGGGCATTATTATTATTGTTGAGGACTTCCTCAAATACGTGAGCGCTCTCCATGCTTCACTTCAGAACGGTCCTGTTCCACAGCTTCACAATGCAAAATGGATTTTCCTTCTACTTCTTAGAGTCATGAGACTCAAATGGGAATGTGTTGGCATTGTCTTCACTGGGAAATCAAAACAGTGCTCGAGGATCCAAATCAAAAAGGAGGAGAAGATGAGGAGCTCTGCCTGCTGCTTAGCAGAATGTTTGACACAAATGACAGAACTGAAACCTCACAATAAAGGCTCGGGGCCAAATGTAAGTTTGGTCTTTAACATGTAAATTAATCAATATTAGTCACAACAAATACTTTGTTCAGTAAAACTGAATACAGAGGTTTTCATGTACAAAGTTTGTCCTTTGGTAGTTTTGTATGACTCAAGATTTTCTTCCTGTTAATGTTGTCAAGTTTATTATTCAATGTTTACCCTCTTTTTTTTCGTGATTCACTGTCTCCAAAGGGTTCCACTAGGCATGGTTTTGTTCTATTTTTAATGACTGATTAGACTTGGGGTGACGAATCCCATTGTGTGAGCACCCTACTGGTTCTCGTAAATGGATAGTCGAAAGCAATGACTACACACACAAAGGTCTCACGCATACCATCAGCATTCGTCACTAAGGGCTCTATTGTCACAGATAGTGCGTGCAGAAATGTTGTCGTATTCTGAATTTTGTGCAAGAGTTAGCATTCGCTGTGCTTGTTTATCAATTTGGCAGACCGCTCTGCGTCACGCTGGGTGTGTACTCGTAGATACAGTACACTTGGCCGAGGATTATTTGGTGGCAAAAAGTTGCTCCAAAATTAGTGGCACAGCTGATCAGATTAAGATTTTGGACACGGGCTGACAGATCCTCAGCTGCACAGACCTATGCATGGTTGTCATCATATTTAATTCCGAGTGTATTTTATTCCTCAACAGCGGTCATCAAACCCTCTGTTGCCACAACGGCCAAGCGCAGTGGCGGTGGTCACACAAAGATCGCAGTGTCCTTTTCCACAGTGAAATCTCCATGTGACATGTGAGTGTGTCACATTTTAAGGAAATGTGAGAAGAGCAGCTATGACTGGGGTCGGCTGTGTTCACGCTCACAACGGCGCAATTGGCCCTTTTATAAATTTACTGACTTGCACGCATCTGTGAAATGATCAAAACCGGTCCTCCACATTGGATTTGCTCCGGTGAAATAAATAGAGCCACAAGACTTGCATCGTGAATTCCTTTATCCTGTTTTATATTACTCCTTCACTGCCTGATAATAGGTTGTCTAACAAAACACAAAGATACAAAGATAAAGAGATAAAAAAAGATCAGCTCTAATATGTCCCAAAGCAGTGCTGACTTGGAGTGGCTGTCTATCGTCATGGTTCGAGCCTCTTGGGCCCTTTCTATCCTCTCCACCCAAGATGTGACAGACCCTCCAAAGCATGCGGCGTCATTCACAGAGTGCCCAAACGTCTGGTCCCACTTGAGAAAGCAAACTCAGACCCCCTTTTCCATGCTCTTATTTGAACTTGTGCATTTATGGGGTGCCTCTCTTGGCTTTGTACATGTGTTGACTCTGCAATTGCTGACTGTCCCACATACAAAAGCTGGAGAGAGCCTCTGGCTGACATCCAGTGGCAAAGCTCTCAATAGAAACACAGAGTCTTTAGCCTACTACATGAGCTCAATAACAAGTGCAAGCCCAAAAGCTGCGACCAACTAATGATACATGTTTCAATTTTACTGTTTAGGGTTCATTTCATAAAATGAGTCTGACCTTTTTTAGAGGGAGAAAAGAACTTGGGGGGTGGGGTTATTGATATCAAAAATGACTCACATATAAAATGCTTCTGTGTGTCACTCGTTCGTGTTTTTCTTGTATTTGACATGAAATTATCATCAGTATGTCATTTGGTACAGTAAGTGAGGTACACCAGAAATGTTATTTAGCTTTAAAATGAGTTTTCACATTTCTTAACTCTCATACTGTTCCAAGATGCAGTAAAGTAGAACCTTCCTTTCCAGTCTCATGTAATCACATCGGGCTTAAATGCACAAAACAAAATTGAACTATGTCATGCTTATTTCTCCAAATCATAACAACGAAGGGCTTAAGTAATGTCTTCTTTTGTACTTGGCATCAACAAAAACATAATAATTATGTCCTAGCCTACAGACACTGACTTGTCTCACTTTTCACAGTGCTCACTGGCACTCGTGGCCCTTGTTCGGTTTGAAGACCCCCTCAAACATTAAGGCCCTCCAAAAATGCAAAGTTTCAACAGTCTAATACTGTCCAAAGACTACACAGATGTTGCCCGATTTTGACCTGACAGGCATGTCTCAGACAAACATAGTGTCTCATCGCCAATTTTGAGTTGTCTTGACACATCGCAGCCCGTGTCGTGTGACGTACTCAACGAATGGTCGTGAAGCATCTGGCAATGTGTATTTCGAAACAAGCCAATGGTTTTTGGAGAGCAATGGCATGATCCCATACAAATCAGACATTCATCAATGGCCATTGTCTGAACCGCTTTATGGTCGCAAGGGTCGCAGGCGTGCTGGAGTCTATCCCAGCTGACTTTGGGCAGCAGGTGGTGTACACCTGAACTGGTTGACATCCAATCGCAGCTCATAGAAATCAAACACTGTATAACAGACCCTCTTCTGAGTGGTTAGGATATGTCGGTGTGTCCGTCATATTGGATGTGTCAGACCTGCCCCGCAAAGTAATGCAGGTAAATAGAATGAACTTCACAAATGTCCTTTCTACACAGTGCACAAATGTAATGGTCCCTGTTAACCCATTCACACGCACACACACACACACACACACACACACACACACACACACACACACACACACACACACACACACACACCCAACACCCCCCTCCACTCATTCT
>NW_017805990.1:622226-640898 GCF_001891065.2 Hippocampus comes
ACAGCCAATCCAGCCATCCATTCATTTTCTCACGCCTATCTAGCCACTTGTTTTAGCTCTTCAAGGGGGATCCCAAGGTGTTCTCAGGCCAGCTAAGAGACAAGGTCTCCCCAGTGTGTTCTGGGTCACCAAGGAGTCGTCCTAATCAGATGGCTGAGTCACCTCATCTGGCTCCTCTCGATGTGGAGAATCAGTGGCCCAGGCTAATCACCCTATTTATAAGAGAGACTCCGGCCACCCTCAGACCTAATCGAACGGCTTGTATCCCTGATTTTTTCGGTCATGAACCATAGCTCATGACCATAAGTGAGGATGAGAACGTTATCGAGCGATAAATGGAAATGTAGAAACAGAGAATGTAAGAATTTATTGCAGAATGATGATGTAAGAAGAGAGAGGGTGGATGTATATTGAGTGGTGAAAATTAAACGGGGCCAAACTTTCTTGCTCCACAAAAGAAGTATGAGTCCTCGAGTACTTTTTCTTTAACGAAGAGTGTTTTGGAACCCATACGTTTGATACGCTACGTTAATAACATGCACACAGACACACAAATCTTTTTAGTTTTTGTCCCATTTCCCCTCTCCACCCTGTTGTTCCGACGTTGGAGGTGCTGATTCTCACGACAACTGCTTCACACTCCATCTTGACGAAGCCAACAGAACTACATCTACTAAAAGCAGAGACGTAACACTGAGGCTACCAATTCGGACCCTTCAATGCCTTGCCAATAAATTATGAACAGAATCTGGAGGAGTCCAACCCGCACTGGAAACAAATTTACTCTGAGCAGTATGAACATAACTCTTGCTGAGGTTGTACAGTTGGTTCACTGTTCCACAGCCAGGACGAAAACCATTTCTTTTCCTGAATCTGAAGTTCGACTTCTTGACTGACCCTTTGGAAGCACACACTAACATATTTGGAAACCACCAATCTATTTTCTTTGCATTGTTAAATATTTGCGCCCATATATATATATATATCCACCGTATTTTCCACACTAAAAGAAGCACTGGATTATGAGGCGCACCTTCAATGAATGGCCTATTTTGTCATTTTTTTCAAATATTGGATGCACCGGATTATAAGACGCAATCTACAATGCATCCACTTGATAGAGCTTCGCTCAAGGAAATGCAAACAGAAGGATCAGATGCCAGTAAAATGTAGCAGACTGGTCTCACACCTGTCTCAGAAGTGTTTGTTATTTATTCCTTTATTGTGTATTCACAAACGAGGACATCACAAAATAAATTCTGTAGGGGGGCTATATATTCATTTTGTGATTTCCTTGCTTGATTTTCTGTTTCAATGCATTATTTTCAATTTTTGTAGTTTCATTGAAGTAATCGTGAATTTACGTTTTTCGGAGGCGGTCATGAACACCTCTCGAGTCGAACGGAAGAAGAGAAGGCACGGAGATGGACAAAGAAGTCCCTGTATTTGTTGAGACTGTGAAAATCATTAATAAAGTGTGCGTTTTAAAAAACAACACCACATCTCTCCTTTTTTCGGAGCTGCAACAAAAGCTTGTTTAGTAAAGCAGCGACACAGTTCACCGACCCAACAGCAAGTTATAACATTGACTCGTTAACGTTGAACTCTCTTGCAGCTGTTTCTATTTCCGTGTTCTATTGCATGTCATTTTGAGGTCGACCAGATTTTAAGGCACGCTGTGAGCTTTTAAGAAAATGGAAGACTTTTAGGTGCGCCTTTTAGTGCGGAAAATACGATATATATATAAATCACAGTGCATGCATACATTAGAAAAACATATATTGTTTTGGTACTTACCTACTCTATATTCTTAATATGGAGTAACAATTTATAATGTTTAGATCACAGGTGACAAACTCGAGGCCCAGGGGCCAGATGTGGCCCGCCACATCGTTTTAAGCGGCCCGCACATGCAAATCAAAGATGACAACTTCCATGATACTTGCCCAAATGTGTACCGAAATTTCAAATTTTCATATGTAATAAATCAGTGACATATTGTAAGCATTTTCTTGTTACCAAACCCCGCATTACAGTTACTTAAACAATAGTTGAATAAAACGTTACTCCTGACTGAGTTTGGCACCCCTGGTTTAGGTAAAATTACACACCTTTTCATTCCCATTTGTTCCCCAACTAACTCACATACCTGTCTAGAGTAGAGCAAGGCGATATAATGGCATATATTTTTCTACTATCATGTTATCATCAATTGTCATCTGCAGCAAACTCTCTGTAATTAATACGTCACATGTAGCTTGATTTTTGATGGGCAGAATCTTGCATTTATCAGTCGTATGCCGGACCGGTCTGGCAGATTGAACAACAGTACAGGGAAGTGAATCACAATACGTGGTCACCATAAAAGACAACACAACGATGCAAGATTAATTCCATAGCAAGTTTAAAACAACTTGCTAACCATGTTGCTCTTTCACAGTTTCCATCATATGCTCAACTTCTTGCAAGTATCCTTCGCAGCAAGGTATCAGGAGGAGTAATTAGCAGAGGGAAAGCCGGAGAAGCCATGCTAATAGCGAAGCTAACGTAATGTCATTGTGAAAGACTGGAATTAAAAGTGCTTGGGTGACTGAGTGTACACTTCATTGAAGGAAAAAAAAAGTTATTTTATTTCTTTTGAATCAATTTCTGTCAGTGGCATTATTTTTTTGCCCCTTATTTAGATTAATATCTGCAGTTGTGCAAAAAGATCTGGCTGCTTTGCTTTGGTTTACATTTGCTAACTTTATTTAGCAGCACGACTGAACGCATTAATCATTGGATCCAGGTGTGTTTAATGTCACTTCACAATAAATTGAGAAAAGGTAAGCAGTCATAGTGTGTTTGTATTTATATAAATTTTTTTTAGCATAACTGAAAATATATTGTGGTATATCGTCTTCGTAATGGTTTCATGTTGGCATTGTGTCGTGTTCTGAGCCTCCACCCTCTGTTGACAAAGGTTCGCTACATTTGAGCAGAGCATATATGTCCGCTATTACTGTTCATCGAATGTTGTGTGAGTGAAGAATGTCGGTGAGGGCCCGCTCTAGAGTGCGTCTAAACATACTGGTTGACGTTACATACATGCCTGCAGTATTCCTCATGTACCATGGCAAATATGTTAATTCCGAAAAACATGATAACTCTTTGTGTTTTTCCTAAGTATTCCTAACATTTAAAAAAGGTTTTTACAAGAGCGCTCCCACAACCGAACTCTAAACAATAGAATCTCCTTCACTGCAGCTGTAATGATAGTGATTAATGAAGATCAGCTGTGTGTTGTTCTAATGAGGCTTCCCATAAGCCTACAGACCATTTTATGGCGGGAAATGGTGTTCGTGCATTCTTTGTCTCCCACATAAAAACACTTTCATTGTTGTGTAAAATCCGTGTTGGTATTATTGGATCCAAAAAGCTATTAATTAACTGTAGCTCTTCAGGCATTAGGCAGCAGCAGTCTAGAAGGTATCATTTACTTATGGGTTACAGGAACTGTAAAATGGTCGTTTCATTTCATGCTGTGGTGCGGGCACTTCCCAGGATCTCCTGTCTCAGGTCTTGTTTGATGTTATTTTGTTGCTTTTCTTCTTGCGTTCATTTTTTAAAAAGGTTTTCCATGCTGTATTCATTTACAGGTGTGCACCATATCTTCCCTACGTTTCACACTCCCATCCCAGTCGACATGCGACACCACGAGGGGCGGTACCATTACGAACCGCACCCCCTGCACACCATGCATGGGTGAGTTTTCTTCAGTTCCTTTTATGCTGCCCGTAAAAGACTCCTTTAAACTAGATTTATCTGGACTCACTGTTCTGTGTGAAAGCCACAGATTCGGAATGGGTGTTCTCTCCAGAAGTAGAGATGTACGAAAGGGGATAGTGGGAGCGGGGTGTGAAAGTTTACGGTCAAGACTTACCTTCCCCACAGATATAGTGTTGACACTCATGAGATGCTGGCGCAAACATGCGCAAGGGATTGTCCAACTCCGTTGGAATCTGCCCAAAGCTGGCCAAGCTATGTTGAAAAAAAGAGTCAATAAAGTTCAACAAATTACCTTTTTCAGTAAATGTAATCATTTTACATTGTAGTGGAATGTGCAGTTGCACACGTTTTATGGTACAAAAACCCTTCATGTTTCCTTGTCTGTAAATACCGAATGCAAACAACTAATGCTATAGAAGACAACAGGGGCTTTTTTTGAACCAGACACACACAAATAAATAGCGGTTCTGTTATCTCTCTGTTGTCTCCAGTCAGAATCTACAGAAAGACAATGAGTTTTTCATTGAACCTGTTCAATTGTTCCACTAACTACTGCAACTGTCAATTAAGGATTAGAATTCATACACATAGAGCAGTAGTTCCAATGAGGGCTGGTTCTAAAACTTTTTGTATGACCTAAATCAGGGGGCTCAAACTCATTTTAGTCGCGGGCCACTTTGGAGTTAGATCTTCCCGCAGAGGGCCATTATGACAGTGAAACCACAAGAATGTTTCATCGACTCATTGCATTATTACTTATGCACAACAAACTTAATGGATTATTAGTTTTGAAATCAGTCAACTATAATAGTTTGCTCAACTATTGTTCAAGTGAGTGTCAAGGGAAACAACATTATTGCAAAATCTAGACGTTATTTATTACACATGGCCATTAGACATTTTGGTACAGATTTTAGCAAGGATAATGTAAGTTGACACACATGATTTTTCTTCTGCAGGCCACATAAAAATAGGCGATGGGCCGGATCTGGCCCCCGGGCCTTGCTTTGACACCCATAACCTAAATTAAATGGATACTTTATTTAATGATGTTACATACGATGACAACACAGTAGATGTTCAGTCATCTGAGGCCCTCAGATGTTATAGATAGAATATAATAGAAAGCATATTTGCTTTACTCATTGTGTTTTGCTCAATGTGGTGCTTTTCAGACAGAAAAGACCCGATTATCACCTTCGTCCAGCTGTTCTTCTTCTGAGTGTCAAATACGACCATGTTGTGTCATCTTGGCAAAAAAGGGCAGGATGTCTGTGTAAGGCATTTGGTCAAAAACTTTAGCAGCTGTCGGCTCCTTTGAGGTTAATGGGTTCTAGGTCCTATGAGACATCAAAAAAATAGAATGTCGGCATGTAACATAATGAGTGCCCAAGGCAATTGTTCTGAGTTGTCATCAAGCAAGATGACGGCGGTACCTGCTGTTTTGTTACTGTGGTTGCTGCTCGGCTGAACATGTTTTGGCGCTAACCATTCCAACATTTCTCTGGATGCCAGATTTGCTATCCAACTTACTGTATTCATGTTCGCAGTTGTGAACTCTTTTCCAAATCTGTTGCACAATTACTTTTCTCAGTTTTCATTGACAGGTTTCCCATGGGTTCTTAAAGTTCATAAAAAATCCACAAAAAAAAGTTGTAAAATGATGTTCTTAATTGTCCTTAATTTTCAGGGAAAGCTTCTAAAATCAATAAAAATCCTTAAAAATTAACCTGTGGTGTTCATTTCTTTTGTGTATGTCATTTTCCCCACCCTTCCAATTCATAGTTTAGTCAGAAAATTGCGCCTGCTGCCCTTCCCCTCAAACCCCGCTGTCGGGCTACACGCCTTCCTGGTTCCCGCTCTGCTTTTCACGCCGTCTCCGATCAGTTCCAATGATGATCACGTGATCACTTTGGGTCATTTCGGGCCAATTTGACATACAGTATGTCAAATAAAGGGTTAGCTGATTGTCCCTAAAAATAAAGATATGCCCTTCCTTTGGCAGCAATGATTTGAACACCAGCTCAGTGATATGTGGCTTTCTGTTCATTAAATCCACCGTGAATCCCCTGCCGAATGGAGAAAAAGTCTTTAAAAAAATGGCTAAATTAGCCCTCAAAAATCCTTGAAAGCTCCATAAATAAAAAGCAAGTGGAAGAGTGGGAACCCTGATTAGAGGCGTTGATCATCTGCATGACAGTGGAAATGAACAAAATGTTTTCTAATTACACCAACTGAGTTTTACACATACAGAATCTTTGGCGAAGACATCAGCATCAAGGGTATATTTTTATTTATTTATTGAGCACATTAATTAATGACTAGTGTAATTTTGATGATTATTTTAAAACTTCTCACGGTGCCACAAAATAGCCAATCAGAGACTAAATAGAAAGGAGGCATGACCAAAGGGTCTTGTCATTCATTCTCAGGCAAGATATGCTCAGCAGCAGCCTCAGGTTTCGATTGTACGTTCCAAAAAATACAACATCCAAACACTAACTTTTAGGGTACTATTTTCATAGACAGCGCATGTGCGCCTTGGCGCAAATACCGGCAGTTCTTGATTTTTGTATCAGCGCAAGACCCGCTGTGCATGTTTGCTGATTTGGAAGACCGGTCTCTGCCAAGTTGAACAGGCCGTGTAGCCGGAGTAGTGTCTTGGAGTTGGGCCTGGCAGAGCGACAATTTGGTGGCAGAAAGTCGATCTAAACCTTACCATATGCTAATCAGTCCACATGTAAATGGCTGGCACAGGGTACACAGCTGCTTGTGTGTCTTCAGGCAACTTCAGGAAGATCATCTCATGTAATGATGAACCATTTGCCCGGGCTCATTTCTTCAGGCATCTTAGAGGCAAACCCGCAAGCCAAGAAAAGTTGCCACGCCATGCCCCCACCATGTTTGACCAGTGGTCACTATCCAAACTCCAGTTCTCTCTTGCCATAACCTCAACAGTATTGCAGGAGGTTAAGAAAAAATAGGATCTCCTGTTCATTCTACAGTTGACATTCATGCATTTTAGTAAGCAGTCACTGAGGAAAATGCACTACTGAAAAGCTGAAATATGTTTAAGGTTTTTGTGTGTAAGTGCTGTGGCCTAACCCACCCTAGTACACAAACAGATGTTGTCCCTCTCACTTAGTCAAAGCCAGTGGCACCACACAGGATTATATACTGTGTGTTGATGAGACATTTTGGTTGGTTTATTTCCCCACCTCAGTGGTTTGGTTAACTTGTAAAGGAAGCATAACATGTCTCACTTTATGCTCTTGCATGTTGGATGCAGGACCAACTAACTGTCAGTGTTTACTGTATGTTGGAATTTGACTGCTGTGGTGATATATTATCAGGAATTTGCTGTTCTAATAGTCAAAACGACTTCAATGCTACAAGTGGATAAAAAAAGATTCCGTTTTCTCGTGTCCAAAAATTCTCTCTGAGAGACAAGACTAATTATTGTGGATGTTGCGGTTGTTTCACATCGTGTGGAAAACAATTTCAGCTAGACCAACATGGTTCTTATTTCGCAATGAAGCCTTTTTTGTCAGGGAGATGTGTGTCGAATGAACATTTGTTTGTCATTGAATGTTCTTGTGATTATAATCTGCAAAAATGTGATACAGATGATCAATTGAGTCAGTGTCACTTCCTGGGAACCAACTTAATATAATACAGCCATACAGAAACTCGAATTAGTTCATCAGCATCCAAGAAAATGTGAGCTGTTTAAAATTAGACTCTTTGTTTCCCTTCCTTAAGTCATTTGCTGAAATGAATTCATTTTGTTCCCAAGGTGAAATGACGCAATCGCTCCCTCGTCCTGAACACTGGCATGCTCTTACTCGTTATCCCTGAGCTCAACAAGCTGTGCCATGTCCAAATGTCTTTCTTTTCCCAGCAGTTTTAACAATTGGAACAACTGAGCATGGGATTTAACGGATGTCAGAGACAAATAGCAGTTACTGTCTTCAAAGCATGCCCTGCATTAACAAACGCAAGATGACTCTGTCGCTCTCTCATGTTACCTCCATCCATTGCAGTACAGACAAACAATTTAGATTTTTAAATGAGAAACAAGTTGTATGACCATTCTTAAATTTCTCACTATATACATATTTTTTTTCCTGTGTGAGTAACCACCCATTGTGTTGAGGTATGGTGGGTGTTTCTATAAATGGCAGCTGCTGATTAGGAGACTGTTGCTCTTCAAGGGCTCTGACGTCCGCAAACAGCCTCCCATTCAACCTCTGGGATTGAAGGCTCTGGAATTTCCACTGACTTCAAGTAACATCTTGTCAGAAAGGTTTCAATAATGGTTCCTACCAGACAAGACTATTATTTGAAACCTCCTGACAGGCAGTTGTAAATGTCACCTTATTACCACGGTTTCATACCAGCTTTTGAGTGATTTACTTGAGTTTGTGTGCATCAACATGTGGGACAGCTACCAGCCAAGAAACAAATAATAAACACAGCTTCAAAGCAAAAAAAAAAAAAAAATCAAGCAAGAGTTCCCTTTTTTTGTGCCTTGCTAACTCATTTCGCATTGGGTTGGGCTTTTGGGCGGCCTCGCAGCAATGATTCTTCATTTAAGTGGGTTTCCATTTTTATGCGAAGTGCAGATTTGCACAATCAAGTAAGACTGAATGGTAAGCTCATTATAGTATTTGGGATGAATACCCTCCCCCCCCAAAAAAAAATGTCAACAGTTGATCATCGGATGTTCATTTCAACACCGGGAGACCTCACAGTCCTGTACATGGTGATGAAATGCTGAGTGAAATACAATACAAATTCTAAATACTATAGTCTCAAAAAAGTGAAAAGAAAGGTAAAGTTTTTTTTTTGTTTTGTTTTTTTAATGGTAAAGAAGAGAAAAGTGGTAGGTGTTTGTTGCTCAGGTGTGCACTGAGTCACGTGATTCATCTTGCAGACAGGAAGCAGAAACATCCTTCTCAGGAATGCCAATCTGTACAACATTGCTGCTTATTGGGCTTGATATCAATGGGCCCTTTACTGGTCTGTCAGTGTTGGAGTTCAAGGAACGTGTGAAAATAATATATTACATTTTACATAAGGAGTAAGGAGTTGTCATTTTATTAGTGCCCGAGTTCAGTAACGCGTTACAATTCGAGCTGTGACGCAGAAGGAAATCTTGAATAAACACTGTAGGGGCAGCCGAAAATAAAAAGAATTTGCAGATGCAGTACATACCTCATCAGACTGTACAATTATTGAGAACTGAAAAGTAACTTAAAAGTAATAAGTAAGTTATTCATTTAAACAGATAATATTGTAAAGCAAGTGATTACTCTTAAATGCAAGAAACTAGCAATATGAAATATATTACATATTGGAAGTAACTTGCCCAACACTGTTGTCCTTGTTATTGAACGGTATTGTTCGTTAAAAAAATGTTTATACAGTGAAACTCCTCTACAACGAAATCATGTTTGCAGCAAGAAATTTTTCACAACAGGGGGGTTTTCACTGTAGCAAATTTGATCTCAGATGTAAACACACACACACACACACACACAAACGTATGTGTACACGCACACACAAACGATCAGCATTCACTTTCACTTACATCAATTTCTTGGATAATGTCTTTTATTTAGTTTCCTCCGTCTTTCATTTTGATCATTTTTACCCTCTAGTTTCCTCCGACTTTCATTTTGATCATTTTTACCCTCTCATCCAGCATCAGGATCTTCTTGTCTTAGCTGCTTGACATCCAAAGGTCCGTTTTGTAGCAATTTTAGCAATGCAACGTTCTTGCTGCGTCTGAAGCTAACAATAACAAATAGTTCCTGGACTACTGCGCATGTGTAAACCAGTGTGGTCGTTGCTGTTGCCATTTCCGAACGAAGCAGTAGAGGTCGCTGTTGGATTAGACTTCGTTGTAGTGAATCTCGTCGCGAGACAAGAGCAGCAAAAAAGATTTCGTATAACGCAACAGGAGTTTTTTTCGTTGTATGAGGGGCAGGAAAGTGGGAATGGTGTTAATGCTGAATATTTTTTTCACACTAGGGGGTATTTTCGCCCATGTAGGTTTCGTTGTAGAGGAGTTTCACAGTAATTAAAACACTACCGTGTACCTTGTTCAAAATACAAGAACAGCAAATGTGAAAGTCTATGAAAGTATTTTAAACATTGCATTAATATAGAGCGATTTCCACTTTAGCAAATGGAACAACTGAGCTCTCGTCTGTGGATGCAGTGTCAAACTTTCTGTGTGCAGCTTTGATTTGAAGCGAAGGAAGTGTGTTTTTATATATGGGGTGAATGTTTCTTCTCACTTCTACCCTCTCATTCAGGACAGAAGGCTCTTTATGGTTGTTTCTAGGGGAAGAGTGGGCCCAATGGCAGAAAGTTGGCTCTTAGACAAGGCCAGCAGTCTGCAGACGCTTACTGGAAAGAGCAAGAGCCAAAGCTCGAGGTTGGTTGGCCCGGCCTGAAGTTAGGAGGGCTTTGCTGGCTGTGGGTTGGCGTCTGTACATACATGGGTCAATGACAAACTGAGGAGGGCAGCTGATGAGTGGAGGGATGGACGTAGATAAAGGGGCTACTTGCTTGGCCCACCTTTCACCATCACAGTCCATACGTACAGTGCAAGTTGCGCTAGCAGCATTCCTTTTCATCAATGCTCATCTCTCTCTCTCTCTCTCTCTCTCTCTCTCTTCACCATCACAGTCCATACGTACAGTGCAAGTTGCGCTAGCAGCATTCCTTTACATCAATGCTCATCTCTCTCTCTCTCTCTCTGTGTGTGTGTGTGTGTGTGTGTGTGTGTGTGTGTGTGTGTGTGTGTGTGTGTGTGTGTGTGTGATTATAAATAATCAGTGTCAAACTCATTTTTGGGCCACTTTGGAGCTACGTCTTCCTTTGGAAGGCCATTACGAGTGAAACCAAATAAATATTTAAGCATCACATCTTATGATTACTTGTACACAACCAATTGATGGATCACTAGTTTTGAAAGCAGCCAACTATTGGTTGTTGTTTGTTCAATTATCGTTCGAGTGATTGTAACAAAAACAGAGTAACACCATTTTTGCTAAATCTCAACGTTATTTATTACACTTGACAATTTGACATTTCGGTACAGTTTTGAGCAAGGATCATGAAAGTTGACACGCATGATATGCTTTCACGGGCCACGTAAAATGATGTGGCAGTCCACATCTGGCTCCTGGGCCTTGAGTTTAACACCAGTGATATACAGCGTGTGTGTGTGTGTGTGTGTGTGTGTGTGTGTGTGTATATATATATATATATATATATATATATACAGGTATATATACACACATTTCTGAACAAAGTGCTGTTCAAACTGGATGTTCACTTTTAATTGAAACTGGTTTATTTGCAAGTCTCTGACATTGATATATCTGCTTTACAACTTCAAGTTCATTTTGGGTATAGTATGCTGATCTCCATAATTCATCTCAACGAGAGCCTTTTAGCAATACCAGGTGTTGTTACCACACGCAGGCGAGCAACAGGCTGCTTATCAGTGCTCAAGAACACGATGTCGACAACTGGTGGAGCCACTGCCAGCGGCCAGGCACTTAACTTGCAAGTTTTTCCCCTCGGCAGAAGCAGTATTCAATCACTCTTGCATATTCTTTGGTAAAAAGAGCTTCTGCTGAGCCAATAGACATGATGACTTCAATGTATAGTTCACTGAGATTGGAGGGCTATATGAGAATTCCACCTGTTCTGCTGAAGTTCGTCAGAGGCAACTTCAGAAGAATTGTATCATTCACATTGTAAAGCCTGGTGTGTTTTGCCAAACCACACACGACTTCCTGACACAGAGAGGAAAGGCTTTTGTCTTGACTTGTCTGCACCTTCACTGCCTAATAAGAGAAGGTGAACAAAAAAGGATTATGGTACTGTGTATTAGCTTGAGAAACTGTTGAAAGGATAGCATGGAAGCAGACACAGACTGGAAATATTTGAGTCATATATCTGTCATTTTACCAGAAATCAGTCTGAGCTCAGTACAGTATATCTTTTCACCTCCGCATTTTATCACATTGTCTCCGTTTGTCAGCAGTTTATCTGAAATTGTCATTTTCTTGTCAGCCACTTTCACTCCGTGCCGCCAGTAAATTTGTGCAATTGAAACATGGCTGAATGGGACTTATTCTTCGTTCCATTTCAGACAGAACTAACCAAAGCGGACATTTCCTTGGCCAAAGTGAACATTTAGAGAGCCTATGCCGGTTTATCAATCAACATAATTTGGTGTGTGGCGATATCACTTCGGCAGCAATAATTGGTTTCCGCATGGACATTGAGTCTGTAGTCAAATTTCACACTGTGGTTGTAACTTGCAGCGTTCCTCCTCTGACGCGACATCAGATGCCCTTTAACCTCTGATCCCACTGTGGTCGATCACACACAGGACAATGAGCAGTAGTGAGCCAACTGGGCCAGCAAAGACTTCTCTGCTGGCGTAAATGCTATCAGAAACACTGATCTATATTTACAATCGAAATGTTCATATTGTTCCATTTTCTCTTGGCTGTACTTCTTCAAGTACATGTATTGATGTTGGAGTTGTTGTGTGTGCCGACATAACGTGAACTATTGCATGTTATCCATGGGATATTTTGTTCAACCAATCAGATGTCAAATTTGTCACTCTGGGCCAGCTACCTGGCAAACAGTTACATCATCATTTTCTCTGATTGGTTGGTTAGAATAAAACTACCTGCAGCGATATTCCACAAATTAATACATTTAATAATCAGTAACTCTGGTGAATGTGATGCAATTGACTTTTATTTATTTATTTATTCGTCATTTAGTTTGTTTATTTATTTATTTATTTTAAACATTGTGTGTTTGTCATTGAATTTTAACTACTGCAGTTATTGGACATGGGACAATTGTGTGCTGTTGTATTGTTTATTTATTTATTTTTGTGTAGTATTGATGCTTTCTATAACTGTAGTATGATTTTGGTGTACAGTGGACCCCAGCTATTCGACAAGTATAGGGACCCAGCCAGCCTGGGAATATTGAAAATTCATAAATAATAGATATCCATTCAATTGCATTAAAAATAATAGCAACAAAAATGATGGCACTTTTTTAACCCAAAATATTCTTGGAAATGTGGGGATATACTTGCAATAAGAGCTTTCTCCCCAGCCCAAAAAATAAAATAATGTATTAAAATAAAAAATACAAAAAATTTTAAGAACAAAATCCGGAAATATGCCGGGGTCAACTGTACTGTATTATGAAGCGGATTAAGTCATGTAGAAGAAGACGAAGGTTCGAAATGCATGGCCTGCCATTGACGGAAAAAAAGCAGTGAAGATGCTGTCTCAGATAGCCTGTGTGTTTCCTCTCACCACAGCGGAACAGGACTAACTGGCAGTCCAGTCATCTCAGACATCTCCTTGATTCGTCTATCACCTCATGCACCGGCCGGGCCTGGTGAGTCTCCATTCAGCCCTCCACATCCCTACGTCAGCCCCCACGTGGAGCAGTACCTACGCTCAGTACATGGAAGCCCCACGCTCTCCATGATCTCTGCAGCACGAGGACTGAGCCCTGCCGAAGGTGAGACGCACCAAACACCTGCAACGTAGAATGAAAGAAAATAGAAAAATAGCTCAATGAATTTTGCATTCATTTATTTTAATCACCTCCAACACCCAAGTTTCACATTGTCACTCTGAAACCCAAACTTAATGAAATCCACATATTCCTAGAACAGTATACAATATACAGAGTCCAAGCAAACATGAATGACCGCAGCAAATACTCATTACAACAAACATCATAAAAAAGCAATTAGCCAAAGCGTTTTACCTACTTAATGAGAAATCAAAGCTATTTTCCAGTCATTTCCGTGTCTTGTTTCTGCTTTGCTATCCAAGAAAACGTTCCCACTTCCATGTTTATTATTTTTGGGGAGCCAAGGAAACCACAGATCTATGTTTATTGTAATTCACTGATTAGCCTGGGCTAATATTGCTGTCGGGCTTGTGGTCAATATTCAAACGGGTTGAAGGAAAAAAGAAACTTTTTTTTTCTCATTATCAATTTTGCAACGATACAACATTGCAGTACTCTTGCTGTGTGTGTTGATAAGGTCAGACACAGACAATCCAAAGCCAAAAGTCACACTGTGTAACTGGATTATGACTGTTGAGGCATAGACAACCAGTGTGATGTACAGAACTGTTATAGGTGCTGATTGATCAAGATTTTTAGTTCATCTGCATAGCCAATGTCTTTTGTGTAATAGAGCAAGGGCAAGAGGGATCAGGCTTTACATATCCAGTTTCCTCTGTGTGGTCCTCCTAACCCCAAATCCATTGACATTCTACCATCATGCATATTAATCCATCAAAGCCCACATCCCTGTCCACAAACACATCACCAATGGGATGTGACAGGAACTGGGAGAAAAGGGAAGGCAGACATCAAATCACGTTGCTGTGATGCAGAACCCAACCATGCTTCAGCCTGAGGGCATGAACTGATGGCTGAACATTGTCCCTCAGGATTTTGTGGTAAAAAGCAGAATTTGTGGTTCCAACAATCCGAGCAAGTCATCAAAGTCCTGATGAGGCAAAGCAGTCCCAGGTTGCTTGATTGAACAGGTCTGCAAGTAATCAGGTGTGGGTGTGGTTAGAGAGTGAAAATGAAGTCAGCAAGGGGGGTAAGTACTTTTCCACACAGGGTCAGGTATCTTGGAATATAGGGGAAACCCTGAATAAGTAAAATCACCATTTGGATCAGGGGTGTCAAAGTCAAATGGATGGAGGGCCAGATAAAAAATTTTGCTGCAAGCCGAGGGCCGGACTGATCGAATGTTCATTGAAAATTTTAAAAATGACCACATATTGTTTATTGAACCAAATTTAATTGACTGAAAACCTAACAAATACATTCCAATGTGGTCAGATAAATAAAGCAAATTTTTTTTATGGCTATGTCAGTAAACTTTAATTTTCAACAGGCACAAAAAAATGTCCTTTGTATAAAAATACCCATATCATGAATGAAAGAAGCCGATATTATTCAAGGCAGTTTCAATAGTCCATATTTTCTCTTTTAGCAAAAGTAGGCTAAATTTACTTCAAAGAAAAACAAATAATAGTACAGTAATTTTCGATCATTTACTCGAATAAAATATTTTTAAAACATAATTGGATTGAAATACAATAAAATAAAGTGCAAAAATGTATAAACCAAAAACAACACTTTCTTCAAGGAGAAGTAACAAGCAGCGAAAGCAAATATTATACTTTAATTTTTAAACTTGAACTGAGTAAAAACTCTTAATATGTGATTGCACAGTATTTTATAAGTAATATTCACTTCTTTGAGGCTGAGGCTGATACTCGGTGGTGTCTTAACTTTTCTACAAGTTCATCAATATTTGGGGTCAGCTCTGAGCTGAGCAAATCCTCAAAATTGAGTGAGGGTGTTCAGCAGTAAATCGACTTCTGTGTGATGTTTTGTTCAGCTTCATCAAAGAAAAAAGTTGTTCACACACGTATGTGCTGCCAAACTTTCGACAACGTTTGAGCAGCCGGGATGCGCAGCGGGACCACTGTGTCGGGGAGGAAACCGTCAAACTGCGCAGCACGCACTGCCGTATCTTTGCAGAAACACTGCAATTGTGTTTCTGCTAATGCTCACGTTTAAAATTACACTATTTCAATCGCGCCACACTTTCTCCGCACAGAAGACACACAGGTTTTCCAGCTACGTCCATGAACATGTACTTCGACTCCCACCTTGTTTGAAACCCCCGGTTCTCAGTGTCCACCTTCCGTTTTGCCATTTTTGCTGGGTATCTGAAAGCTAATGTCACTGTTATGGGAACGATTGCTAGACTAATAAATATTTAAATAAAGCGGCCGACTGCTTGGCGCATCACCGTTGCATTGTGGGAAATGTAGTATTGGTGCCTGTAAAAGATCTGCGGGCTCTCGGCTTGCTGCGGTCCGCGGGCCGGTTCTAATAATAAATCAATATCATCCCAGGGGCCACTGAAAACATTCTCGCGGGCCGGATTTGGCCCGCGGGCCGGCACTTTGACATGTGTGATTTAGATAGTAAAACGTTTACTTGGGTTGTCTTTGTTTGATATTTACATTTGATAAATAATTATAAACATTAAAGTAGCATAACTAGGCAAAAAAAAGATTTTGAGAAGAAGGCAAATACATTTTCATGGCACTGTATTTATTTTAGGAAAGCAACTGGCAAGCATTTGGGGACAGTGTCATGGAAAAGGAAGAAACCTCAAACAGACCTCAAGCCGGTGGGGTTGAGGTGGGGAGACTGAGAACAGGGACAGTGGGTAGACATACTTGTTTTGATTTACTCAACAACAAAATAACACCAATCTTTGAAAAAAAATGAACTTGGGAACAGTAAACTGGTGAATGGAGAGTTTTTAGCCTGCTTCTGGATTACCTGTGAAGGTGCTGGCCCATCACTGTGACATGTCTCCCTTACCTGCATGAATGTGATAAAGTTCTTTTGTGATGCAATGCTTGAAACAAAATATGTATTACACAAAATTTGATTTTCCTTTGGGGATTAACATTACTATGACGAAAAATAATTTCTTCTTTGTACTGCTTTTTTCAGAGGTTGAACTTTGAGGTTTCTGCCCTGACCTTGATTTTTTGTTTCCCATTCGTTCTGTAGTTACCCATGAACACCTAAAAGACCGGGCCCTATTCACACTCCCTCCACCACCGCCAGGGGCCAACCCCACAGAATACTACCATCTGATGGCCAGTGCTAGTCAGCGAAACCCATATGGTGACCTTTTGATGCAGAGCGGTGCAGCAGCAGCGGCAGCAGCAGCGGCTGCTCATCTACCGGATTACATCAGTCCAGTGGATGGTAAGAACAACTCCACTCACTTTCAGGTGGGGTTAATGAGTCAATAGGTGTTTTTATTTTGCTGCAGTTTTATTCAGTTATTTGGTGTCTAATCTTGTTTGGAGAGCAACTTTGGCTGTTGAAAGTACAACATTTAAAAATGTTAAATTATAAAATCCGTAATTGCAGCTATTGAAATAGGTTTTATTGCTGTTATACGGCATCCATACGGAGTTGCCAGTATTTGTGTGTGCGTGTGTGTGTGAGTTCACAAACTTCACGCCACTATAAATAATACACATCCTGAAACTTTAACTTCATTATATTCAAGTTTGATTTATATACTCCTTTCATAGATCAATGTATCAAGTTGTCTCAAGAATGTTTTACATTACAAAAACAGGAAAGTAAAAGAAGACCCGCTCGGTCTTCACTTTCTGTCTATGGTACTATTTTGGTTTCCTAATTGGCTTTGTTTCCTGTATTAAACGAAAACATGCCTGGTTGCATCTGCCCGTGGTGTCTCGATGAAATAATGTTTAATGTGTAGTTGCACTGTTACCCTAAACAATATCCTACAATATCAATCCGAAGATTGAAGGTCCCCATCATCCCTATTTTTCCTTTTGAACCTTTTGCTCATGAAAGCTGGCATTTTTTTTCAGCTATTGATGGTAAACAGCACAGGGTGGAACCAATCCATAAAAATGTTGTCCCCCACCTCTGACTTTTTGAGAGTCACTACAAGACACAAATGCAGTAATCAAATACCCCTCAACCCCGACTACATATTCCAATGCTGTGCCCACATTGACATTCACCATCGTGGCGACTATTAGTTTGTGTTCCATCATATACTAGTGGTGATCATGTGGTCAAGATTTGGCCTTGTACCTGCATGGAGGCGCTTGTATTGCGGCCTTGAGAGTACACAGGGCCCATATAGACCCAGGCAGCCATCTAATGGTCTGTCCTGGCAGCCTCAGCCTGAATCAAAGACCTTATTTACAGCCAGGGGAAGAGAAGACGAGTAGAGGCTGAGGTGGTAAATATGTGCTTCATTTCTTGGTGTTTGCTTTGGATGGCAACACAGATAAAACCATAGTAAAAAAAAGTAAATAAGTTGCGTGTATATAATACTCAGTCGACCCACCGCAAAAGTTAGGAGGCCTCAGTGACCCCAAAGTATGGCTTATCAGACACCTACTCACACCGGTGGTTTTACCCAAGCGAAAGTACACTTTCTAGACCTTTGATTGAACTCTTTTCCAGAATACTCTATTTTTAAGACAAATAACATCACAAGGATGCCGCAAGGATAGAGTTGAGAGGGTCGGCAATACAGGTAGATAATTTGAAAATGTTATTTATTTATGTATGTATGGATGGATGGATTGATGTACTGTAAGTGTATTGAATGTTTGCTATATCACCAATCACTGATTTTAAAGTTTCAAGTCTGGAGAGAGCATTACCGTATTTTCTGCACTATAAGGCGCTTCGGATTATAAAGCGCACCTTCACTACAATAGTGGCTGCAGTTGCACTATGCATCCATTAGATGGTGGTAAACTAAAGGGAATACAACACAATACAGCTTTATTATAAAGAGCCTTCACAACCAGCAAAGCCACAAGAACTGGTAACAAACACGGATATGAAACATAAATATAAGCATTACAAAACAATAAATAAAAGACAAAAATTATGAAGACAACTGATTCAACAAAAAGGGACACACACACCTCGTGGGCTCACATCGACAACGGGCTCAATATCGTTAGAAGGCTTGCTTGTCTACGTCTTCCTTCGTTTAGTCAATAGTTAACTATGCTTTTGGTATTATCTTCTTTTCATCATGGCTGCGCAGAGCTCATAAAGTAGTTGTCTGTTTGAATATGTGTTGGCTAATGCAGTGTTTTTCAAACTTTTGTGAGCCAAGGCACACTTCTTTCATTGAAAAAAATTTCGCGGCACACCACTAGCTGAAAATGTGAACCCCCCCCCCCCGTTTATTTTAAC
>NW_017805990.1:641123-649523 GCF_001891065.2 Hippocampus comes
CGTTATGGGAGGGTACTACATGATTACTTTCTGGGCGAAAGACTGCAAAGGCATACAAATTGGATATTTTCCCGCCGCACACCTGACAATGTCACACGGGTTGAAAAACACTGGGCTAATGCACGTCAATTAGTGTCAGGCAGAACCGTTTTAGGTTACAATTGGTTCCTGCTAATAATCACCACTAGATGGCGGAGGACCACTAACAGGGAAACAACTTAATGCGGAATCTAAAGAGAGTTACAGTCTCTTTATATTAGGCGCATCAGATTGTAGGGTGCACTGTCATCTTTTTCAAAAATGGAATGCTTCTAGGTGCGCCTTATAGTGCGGAAAATACGGTACTTAAAATTAATACAGCCGGATAAGCTTTACATATGATGTATACAGTACTGGCTATGACTTAACAGTACACCGCACTGTACCAAAAACAGCACTGGATGACGGCATTGATTAATGTATAACGATTAACATGCACTGATATTTGACCAACCGTGCGAAGGTAAATGAAATTACATTTCCATATGTTACAGTGGGAGGCATTCAGAAAGAAGTTTGCCATAGAGGCTGTCAAGGGTGGGTGGGCAGAAAAATATCAGGTTGGCTTTTAGGAAGGTGTTGAGGTTCCCATGACAAAAGCAGCCAAAATAAATGTCTGCCAGCCTGCGGAATGAGGGATTTCACTGTCAATGCAGCAGTGGGGGAGAGAGAGATAGCTGTGTGTACTGATGTGGTGGTGAGGCGATTGGGAGGCGGGGCTTTGACTTTCGGCTATACACACAAACACTTAACTATATGTTGGTTCATGAGCACATGGGTGTGAGTATGTGCATAAACACACTGTTAATCACAACAGCAGCGTTTGGCTTGGACACTGGGGGCTCATGAAGGACTCAATGCAAGTTCCTTTGCTAATATAAAATCACAGTGTTGGTATTTGTCAAATTTACCAGGGAAAATATACATTTCCCCTCTCTGGCAGCCCATGGAGGTGGCTGGCTGGAGATGTGGAGGCCTTGAGTCCCGCTGGCATCAATTCAAGAAGTCTAGCAGGGCTGTTGCTCTCATGTAGAGTAGGTCCTGTTCATCTCAGAGGGGGAGTAAGATGTGGTTTTATTTACCTATGTCAAGGTCAAGGGGGACAAGCCAAAGACTATTCACTGTTTCAGGCCAAATAGACATCTCTGAGCAGCTCTGCTGCAAACTGTCAGCAACATCTTGATCGTTAAATGAGTCACTGAGCCGACATTTCTTCCGCAAAACAAGTTTCATGGTTTGTTCAGTCATTTTTTTTTCCAAGAAAGATTGTGACTGTCGAAAACTACAGTATACCGCTAGTTGTTGTGTGCAGAATTTTGTAGCATCCATGTGATTAAGAATGAAGAAGAGAAACATTAGGCGACACGAACAACTAAACAACAACAACTCTAGGACAGGTACAAAGCACACTCTCGTGTATGTACACTCCTTCCTACCAGGCTTTGTGACATTATTTTGCTGTGCTTACATCAGTGTGTGGGTGTGTGCCTGTAATTATGACTCGATATAAATACAGGTTCCACAATCAGAACCGGTTGTCATTGTATTGCCACAGGGCAAAGTTACAAATGAGGACACACACACACACACACACACACACACACACACACGCACACACACACACACACACACACACACACTCATTGTGATATTCAATCCAAATGCACATTTCCGAGCAACCATGACCTGCACATCTGTTTTCTCCCTCCCTGCCGGAACTCGCTAACCCATTCATTTATAGGTGCCACCTATGAAACACTCATTGCCAAGGAGTGACAATTTATTTCAAATTGCATGACCAATGACATCCTTTGGCACAACCCCAAGCTTCAAAACTAGCCTTTTCATATGTGAAGGTTGAAAGAAAGCACATGGCAACTTCTTGAGAGTTGGTGTATTGCTTGAAGAGGTGGTTTGAGGGGGGGCAGGGGGGCTTTGATTTGGGCAAACCGCCCAGATGGGCAAGGCAGGCGCCAGGTTACCAGACTACCAGACTGCCAGACTGCGAGGCCCGTTTCCGGTTTTATATTAGGGATTATTAATACGCAGATCAGACATTAAAACTCTTGGCAATGTGACACTGCTCGGCATCGCAAAAAAATAAAATAAATAATAATAATAATAATAATAATACAAATAATCACATCTGCATGTTTAACCCATTTGAAGCATTGCTTGTAATAAAGAGCTCCACACCCATGATTCCTAATTAAATGGAGCTCGCCTGATTCTAGATGTCCTTTAGAAATTAGAGAAAGTTGCCATTTTTTAACTATAGCAAAGTGGTACACGCTATGTGAGAGTATTGTGGCTTTTACTCCTTGCCACATCTTTTTTTTTTTTTTTTTAAGCTATTATCCCCTAGACTGCTGTTGCCTTCCACGGGCCTTTTAACAAAGTGCATATGTCTGTACTTTACAACAACTACCTCCAAACGTAATAGTTTAGGGAGTAAGAACCTCGTTTATGGCTATGGATCTGGCACGGTAATTATGGTGCCAGGATTCATTTGGCTGCGAGTGTTGTGAGAGCGACCGACAACTCTGTCAATGCGCAGCAATGACAGAGTTGTCGAAACTGTGTCGAAACTGTGTGTGTCAGGTTGCTGCATGTACTTAGGTGAGTTGTGATATGGCCATTAAGAGCTTCCTGCCTCTCTCGCCTCTGATAATGTCTGCTCCAAGACCTAATTACACATGTGCTCAAACAAGGAGTCCTGCCATCTATCCCCTCACACTATAAATCAGCAGTTGTCGATCCAAACAAGGGATTTGTCTCTGACTAAGTGTGTGTTTTGGGGTGTGTGTTGTCATGGCTTAATCATTTAAAGAACATAAATCAGCAAGAGTGAGGGACAATTAGTGTGTCCTGGAAATAAAGAGCATTTGATTCAAGTTCAAGAGAAAGTCGTCCCATTATTTCCTTCCGCTCTTTATTGAAAACAAAAGATTAAAAAAAAACAACTAAACAACAACAACAAAAAACCTGATAACGACTAAATCCAGCAGCTGGCTATGTGCCCAATCTGTCTGAGTCAGGCTCGTTCTCTTTAATGGTATTCTGAGATCAATTTGTTGAAATTGCCTCCATTTAACTTGCCCAAGTGAAGTGGTCCGAAAGCGATTGTTATCATGGTAATTACTGGGAAAGATTGGTAGGGATTCTGTATGCATAAGAGGATGCAAATGTTAAACAGGAGAGCTGTTTGTGCAAGTAAAAGATGCAAGAGATAGCGTAGTAGCCTAGCATGAACGTGACCTCCACGGGAGTTTTTTTTTTTTTTTTTTCCAAGGCAAACACTTGCTTCTGCTGTATTTCGTTGAAGATGAAGATTAGTGCATGGAAATTTTCTCACATTTTCACTCACCCGTTCGACTGCTGGATGACATATTCTGGTTAATTAGCAAGCACGCAGGAAAGAATGCTAATATTGCAATGTTTGGCTTTTTGGTTTGTGTACAGTTTCACGTTTCTCCAGTCCTCGGATGACACCCCGACTGAGCAGGAAGAGGGCGCTATCCATCTCTCCACTATCAGATGCCAGCATTGACCTACAGACCATGATCCGCACCTCACCCAACTCCCTGGTTGCCTACATCAACAACTCACGCTCTAGTTCGGCTGCCAGCAGCTCTTACGGACACCTCTCTGTCGGAGGAATCAGGTATGTAGATTAAATTAGATATCTTGAACTCATACTCCACAGAGAACTCTAAAAGAACCCCTTGATCGGGGAAGGTGATTCTCATCTGGCAAGAGCAGCCGATTTTTTTTTTTTTTTTTTTTTTTTGAGCACTGACTTTTTTTTGTGTAGACAGCAAAATGTGTTTGTCTCTCCTGTAATATAATGGCCTCTCCTTTTCTTTCTCTCCCAGTCCTTCATTCAGCTTCCCTCATCCCATTAACCCGGTGGCGTATCAGCAGTTGTTGTCACAACAGAGGACTCTGAATGCCTTTGGCCACACTCCCCCTCTTATTCAACCGCCACCGTCCTCGTTCTCTGCCCGCCAGCATTCTCTGACCACTCCGCCTATGTCCGCCTCCCATAACAGCGGCAACTCAGAAGCCAATCAGGTGGGACTGAATTGACAGATGAACTGGAATGGTTGACCGATGATATTGATGGATATTTTCTCATGCCTCCTTAAGAGATGTTTATCAGCCCAAATGGCCTTTTGTTGTCATATATTTTATTTTATTTTTTTGATGATATGTCCGGCGGCCCGGCGGTCGACTGGTTAGCGCGTCGGCCTCACAGTTCAGAGGTGCAGGGTTCAATTCCTTCCTGGGTGGAGTTTGCATGTTCTCCCCGTGCCTGCGTGGGTTTTCTCCGGGTACTCTGGTTTCCTCCCACATTCCAAAAACAAAGGCTGACTGAACACTAAATTGTCCTGAGGTGTGAGTGTGAGCGCAGATGTTTGTTCAACTATGTGTGCCCTGCGATTGGGTGGCAACCGGTTCAGGATGCGCCCGCCTTACTGCCAGAAGACAGCTGGGATAGGCTCCAGCACGCCCCGTGACCCTTCTGAGGATGAGAAAATCTGAAAATGAATGGATGGATGATGTCTCCCCTTAGAAATATGCAAAAGACTGCTTTGCAGTTCTATCAGTCTGCCTTCTGTCTCCTTTTATCAGCCCACTGTTTACACAAGAGAGACTCCTTGTGTAAACTTCCCACTCAGTGACTCAGTTTGCGACATATGTATATTGAAAGTGTAGCCGCCCCAAACTCATTTTCAACACTGGGAGATTCGGTCTTCCTGCCAATACCAACACTAACCACACGAACACTGAAATCTGTACACATGCTAATGCTAGTCTGGGATTCAGGGTGGGATTCAGAGCCTGCTCACTCATGTACCACTTTATAAGCTGGTTTACTTTTAATAAAATGTCTTTTTTTTTCTCAACTCCATGAGCGCTTTTAAAAAAACATGTGTTTCTTTGTCTTTTTTTCAAGTTCGGAATCATTTAGCAGATCAAAGCCCCCTCATTGTTAATACACACAAACGGCCCTTCCCCCTCCCTTACAAGAGTAATAACTCCTTTTACTTTCATATTTCCCTGCGGCTTGGGCCATCATAAACCAGTCTAAATTGTTTAGTCTCCACAGCTGGTCGCGGTCTGACTTATGGCTTCCTCTTCACATAGATTGGAAATGAACAATGTCTGTGACGACGTGACAATGTCTGGCATATCTATCCTTCAGAATGCAAGCGGAGATCCAGCGGTGAGCAGCACAGTCAACCCATTAAACTCCAAAAGGACAAAGGTTAAAATGGAAGTCGAAGGACCTCTGCCCATCTCACCAACCTCTCTGGTGAGGAAATCAAAAGAACTTTGTGAACTTTTTCTAGAACACTCATAAAATATGGAACATTTTATATTTGGATCTGATTAAGACGATACAATTTTAGATTGGCAAATCTGTAAAAGCGATCACAGACATGTGCAATGACAAAGCAATCTATACCTGGTGGATTACAAGAGAAGTGATACCCTATAATATAACTATAAAATCAAATATAACGTCTAAAATATAATAAAAATACAACGAAAAGTGACAGGCTCTCTTGGTTGTTCTTAGTCTCAATGTTAAAAATTGCTCTATCAGTTGCAGAGATGAGAATTTTCTGCCGATCAGTAGATTTCTGACTTTTTAAGACCAAAATGACCATTCTACAGATAAGTGCAAATTCGTTGAAAGATTTCAGCGGGTTGCCTTGCTGTCTAGCGAGAGGGGAGAGAGAGAGAGTGACCTGCTTGATGAGCAAATTGTTAAGCAATTTAAGAGTGGGGCGCTGTTCAGAGCTTTACGACCCGACAAAGGAGTTGTTTTTTGTTTTTTGTTTTTTGTTTTTTCCCAGATCTAGTCCATCCACGGGAGGTCAGTGGCGTTGCCATTTCATGTGTATTGCTTATTTAGTGGTTAACTTCCAAGTCCTCCTGCTGTTACCGTTAGCATTAGCTGGTACAAAATTGGTGTAGCGCATAATTTCAATTTTCTAAGGCACTCTGATATCTTGTAAGGCAGGGGTGCCCATTGCATCATTCGCGATTGACCAGTACCTCGCAAAGGGGATGTCGGTCGATCGCATGGCATTAACGCTGCACTGTACACAAGCTGTTGTTTAAGGTGGCTGCAGGCTGCAAAGTATGAGCTGCGGGTGATCTGTTTTTGTGATCGCAACGAAAGGCATTGATCAACATATGCCAATGACGTACTTGTGAAAGGACACTTTGATTCTCTCCTCTTTCATCTATAACTGCTTCCAAACAACAAAGTGTATGCAGGAAAAGTGGTTAAGATTGCATGACTGTCTGTGTGTTATGTGTTGTGTTGTATTATTTTGTTATTTTATGTTAACTGTTCTGTTGATGGCGGTGCGGGTACCCGCAGTGGCGCCTCTCTCCGCTGTGGTTGCACTGTGGTTGAGAGGAAAGAAATTTAATCTGTGCTGTATGTTGCACATAGAGCATATTTGACAATAAAGTTGACTTGACTTGACAATTATATATATATACAAACCGAAAGGTGTATCAATAGATAAGTATAGTACACAAAGGGTAAAAGTATTTGATGAAATGTAGATTTCTTCCTTTTCTTTGGTATTGGAAATGATCAATACACATTATTGCACAACAGGTGTAGAACTAGATAAGTTGTATACTTCTCCCTACTCCTTTGAACATATAACTGTGATGATGTTTGTATTACTTACTTTTATTTTCCTTTCATAATTTTTGTTTGCATTTTGTCATCTGTTATTGTATGTTTTATATATGTTCAATAAACAAACAAACAAACAAACAAAACAAACTGACGTTTCATGACAATGTTTTGTCTCTTGTCTGCAGGATCAGAGTGGAGGGATGTTGGACCTGAGTGAGGAGCTTGATAAAGATGAGTGCAAACAGGAACCTGAGGCCATATATGAGACCAACTGCCACTGGGAGGGTTGCACAAAGGAGTATGATACCCAAGACCAACTTGTACATGTGAGTTTGCCTTGAATCTTATCAAAGGACACTTCGGCTGCATTCAGACTTCAGGCAGATCTTATTCCAATCAGATTCCTCTTCAAATATGATTTTTAGGGCTGACTGTCAAGTGTCCCAAAGGGATCTGGCCCTGATCAGACTGGGTCACTCGATTGACCCGTCTGACAGATTGCTGTAGCAACGACGTCAGAATGGATGGTGTCGTCCAACACGTGTAGTGTTTGACATCACCGCTCCACACTTGGACATAAACCATATGACCCCCGTTGCCCACTCCCGTCGAATATTACGTGCATGACGGTCGCCATTCGTACTGTGATGTTCACCAGCAGCACCCCTGGACATCGAAGAATAGTACCGGGTTGAATTTTGGTTCCATTATGTCCCTGATTAGCACTCTCTGGTCTGGCACATTGGGTCTTGCGTCACGTGGAGTGACGTCACGGACAGTCGAATCCGATCATTGTGTTTGGAGCTGTTCAGAGTGAGAGACATCCTGTCCAAATGCAATATGAAACGAGCTTCTGATTGTGGTTTTAAAACCTACGTACCGGGATTTGAAGACCTGGTGACCGACCAACAGTCCAAAATTGCCAAATTTTGGACAGAACCCGGTACAAAATATATCGGTCTCGCAAAAATCTGATTTCATGTGCTTTTTCACTGTTGAGACTACAAAAGAGCCATCCAGTTTAGATATGCAGAGATGAAAGTCCTCCAGATTTTCCCGGAATTCCGGGTTTTTCAAATTTTTATGAAAATTTCTCCGGAGAATTGAGGAAAATTTGCATAATCCGGATATTTGTTGACAACATTGAATGAAGACGCGTTTGAGTTCGTTGTATTGCTTTCACGAGCGTAGCCATATTGAGGCACTAACACTTGTAACAGTAAAGAGATTTTTGTTTGTGTAATAACGACAGAAGGCATGATGGCGTTTGACTAATGGTTTAGGAAATCGAATGGCAACTCGCAACAACAGTAGCAAGCGTCATTTTGCCTCTTGGGTTATACCATCTCAACTAGAACGTGGGGGATAGTCCCCAAACAATTTTCGTCTCTTTATAAACACACCCGCTAAACCCCAGTGGAAAGAATAAAAGAGGCCGTCAACAAGACAGTTGTCGTAAAATATATATTTGGCCAAAAAGGAAAAAACACAGATTGGCAGAAAATCGTGTCCGTCCGACTTAGTGTCGTCTCGGCTAACTTAGCTTAGCTGTTGTCGTGTGTGACGTCATTTGCGTCGGCGCTGACTGGTTGAAATCAAAAGACGCGCTTGCGTACATGTTCGCGCTGAAACCCGCACAGCAGAGAGCAGCGGACTATCTACTGCTGAGGCTCGCTTAGCTTGAGTGG
>NW_017805990.1:649606-661084 GCF_001891065.2 Hippocampus comes
TGTGTGTGTGTGTGTGTACACACACACATGTGTGTACACACACACACACACACACACACACACATTTATTTATTTTTTTTTTTCGTAATTTTCAGAAAAGTCCACTTTCATCTCTGGATATGGATGTGTTAAAAATGTTGGCATTCTGAATTCAGCCATAATTTATTAAATACCCAGTGTATTGTTTTCATTGATCAATTTCATTGATAGCTTATTTCTCGAGACAACTTTTATCGCCTCATCAGTTTGTTTGTTGTTTAAGTACTTTCAAGTTAAAGGTTCAAATAACTCGTTAAATTCATGTTGACGGAGTCTGATCTGAAAACTGACCAGCCACTGATCCTTCGCCACTGATCCTTTCCTGTTGAATTGGCACGCTCAGCGTTAATGAGGCTTCCTGCTCTGGCCAAATTTGGCACAAGCCTTGCAGCTGTGTGCCCCTGACACTCACCCCGTCAGTCCCCTGACCCATAACCTCTCTCTCAGCAACACTCCCTACTCCTGAAGCCCAGAGGGCCACTCATAAATCTATCATCATGCCAGCAGTTCCGGGGTTTAGAAAACCTGTGTTGCCCCATTTCTTGAAGGACATTTTAATACGCTTTCCATTTTGTGATTGAAGGTCAGTCACCTTAGAGCACTGGTCAGGAGGCATGTGTAAGACTCACAGATTGTGAATGAGAAGACTTGGGCTTTCATCTCCACAAGTCAAGAACGTTTGGCCCAACTCCTGACGCAACCTGCTACAGTTTGCTAGTGTTAAATTATCAAACCAGCAAAGAATGTAAGGTTTGAGACAATATGTGGCCAACTGCTGCCTCAGTTTTGAATGAGATTGCAAATTCTCTCAACCTGACACACTTTTGGGTGGAATTGGGATTTATCCCTCCCAAATGTCTTGACCACATCTTTTAAAGCACTCGGGGGCTTGAAGTCCACCTGTAAGCACTGGCTACTGCCTCACCAAAAATAATGTTGTTTCAAGAAGCCCCCACATAAAGGAGGTGTGGTGCAACCTGAAAATAGAGGTCTCTGTTGAACTACACACGTGTTCCTCCGTCCAAAATTCATCTCCACACACCTGCGCACAACAAAGCAGATTGACCTTGCGACAAAGCGGCGACAAGTAAAACTCTTTTTCTGAAATATAAGTTAAAATATTTTAATAAATAACATCTATCTAGCCATAAACAGGTGAGTTCGAGGAAGATACACGGAGAGCAAATACAAGCTGGTCACCAACCCTTGACCAAGGAAGTCCCCATTTCTCACAAGCTTGCAGACGGCCTGTACAAACAGACAATGTTTTTATAGTTGTTTTTTTTTCAGTGTTGACAGAGGCACAATGCCTGCCAGAGATTATTTATGGCAGCATTACTCACAATGTGTGTCATGATTATACGCATGCTTGTAGGAAAAGACAAGAATTTGATGACTCATTTTTGTCGTCAAGCCACGGATCGGGACCCGTGAGCGCACATGTGCCTCATTGTGACTTGAATTGTCCCTTCAGCACATCAACAATGACCACATCCATGGTGAAAAGAAGGAGTTTGTGTGTCGGTGGGTGGAGTGTTCACGGGAGCAAAAGCCCTTCAAGGCCCAGTATATGCTGGTGGTCCACATGAGGAGGCACACGGGCGAAAAGCCACACAAATGCACAGTAAGTACAAATTATCCCGAGATTCCTGACAGGACACTGCGAAATCCAAGTGAGCTAACTCTTGGTATTCTGTATTCTCAAAATCCATGAATTTGCTGATAATAAACAACTGAATGTACAAGATAAGTTTTATTAATGAGCGTTTATTAAACCCTTTCACAAAACATGAAAAAAGCTGTTGTTATGGATTGAATAAAGCCTTTAAATCATGGAGGCTTGAAGCACATTATTTATGCATCAAAGGCCTGTTTACCTGATTGCAAGCATTTCCGTGTTCTCTTTGGAAAATATTTTTAGAGATGACTTGAATTGAGAACACGTATTGACGGTGTGGGGGTCATTATGAAGATATGTCCCTAATTCCTCATTGAGAGAATGCTGACGATTTGGAGCACGATTTATTATTTGCATGGTCTCATTAACAACGCAACTTCTTATTTTTAAAGAAAATCTTGTAGTGACTTCTATGTACATAATTCACCACCAACTGCAAATGTGTGAATGCAATGTTCATATGCTTGTCAGAGAGTTCACGATTATTTGGTAACGGGGTAGAAATAATTGCAGTCCCTTTAAGGACCGCCATTTTAGTCTGCTTGTTTCTATGGAAACTTACTTTCGGCGGGCTTCGTTTGGCGCGAGTGTTTTTTTTGTGGTGCAAATAAAAAAACACGACACACTCTCTCTCGGAGTGCGCACGTGAGAAATTGTCGCTTTCTTCGAGTTCTACAATTTCCACAATCTTCAATTTAAAAAAAAGCAAAACATTGAAGAGGCTATTTGAGGGCGGCCTGGTGGTTGATTGGACAGCACGTTGGCCTCACAGTGCAGGGATGCAGTGTTCGATTCCAACTCCGGCCTTCCTGTATGGAGTTTGCGTGTTCTCCTCGTGCCTGCATGGGTTTTCTCCGGGTATTCCGGTTTCCTCCCATGAATAAACTCAACACCATCAATGACAAGTGACTTTGGGGCAGATTCACTTCCCATTCAGTGACGGTATGAATGTGAGTCTACTCTGAATGGTTGGCTGTCTCTTTATGTGCCCTGCAGCTAAGTGGCAGTCAATTCAGGGGGTAGTCTACCTTTGGCCCAAAGTCAAGCTGGGATAGGCTCCAGCACCCTGTGACCCTGAACGGGATAAGCGGTGGAGGGAATGGGTTGGATGGATCCCTTTGGCAGTCGTTCTCAGTCGTGTGACACTGTGGCTTTCTGTCTATTTGCAGTTTGAGGGCTGTGTAAAAGCTTACTCCCGCCTCGAGAACCTCAAGACCCACCTGAGGTCCCACACTGGGGAAAAGCCCTACGTGTGTGAGCATGAAGGCTGCAACAAGGCTTTCTCAAATGCTTCAGATCGGGCCAAGCACCAGAATCGCACACATTCTAATGAGGTATGTCAAGCAGCTTCATGGAGAGTACAGCGTGCACGTGCATGTTACAACCATACTTTGGCAACTCTTGTCAACCTGAACATTTGTCTTATTTGTGTTAGGGTCATGAGTTATGTCAACCAAATGTGTCTATTCTTTTTTAATTATCTGCTTATGTTTCTTGTCTGCGTGATGCCAAAGTGCAATTCCGTTAAACGAAACTGTGTGCGATTTCTCTCCACAGAAACCATATGTATGTAAGATTGCGGGTTGTACCAAGCGCTACACAGACCCCAGCTCTCTCAGAAAGCATGTTAAGACTGTTCACGGCCCGGAGGCTCATGTCACCAAGAAGCAGCGAAGCGACGCTCCTCGAGGACTTCAACCGCCCAAAGACAATGGCGAGAATGAGTTCCATTCGAAGAACAGCACAGGAGGTGTGGATGAGAGGGGCGATGCCAAAGGCACCACAAGAAACGTGGAAGACTGCCTCCAAGTCAAATCAATCAAGACTGAGAATTCCATTGTGAGTCGCGATTGTACTCTTCAAGTTGTCATTGTCATTCTAACTTGATTGAATACTGTACTTGCATGACTTGTGTCTCTCTGCTTGCCCATTTACTAACATGACGCTTTGGTTATAAATTTGGCTGACAGTTATCTGCATCCTCAAGTCAGATTTTTCGTTTTGGCTTGAACATTCTTTTCTCTTTCCCTTAAAACCGCCGTAATGGATAGTCATCACTGAGGTGAGCACTCTTAACGTTTTCTCTGTCTTGTGACTCAACCAAACGGCAGGAGTTAATGCCTCCTCATGTACCACACCATCGATCTTGTTGCATTTTAAACAACGTGGCATATTTACAAAACTGCTACTTTTTAATTTGGACACCTGCATGAAGCAGTTATCACCAAAAAAAAAACATAATGACAACAGTGTTTATATTCAAATGTTTTGGTAGGATCACAACGACAGTCAGTGACTGCACTTGTGCGTTTTGTTTCTTCTGTGAAGGAAGATAATTGGATACCAGAGCTGCCAATAGAACTGTTAGGAAAATCACTTAACGCTACTTTGTTTGGGCCATAACACTGATTTGCATATATATGAATTATAATAGGTGGCCCAGTGGGCGAGTGGTTAGCGTGTTGACCTCATAGTGCAGAGGTCGAAGTTTAGCATTCATGGCTCTAATAGAGTAATCCATCCGAATGGTAACAGTTTGTTTGGGTTTGGCCAGCAGTCAACGTCTGGGCTACCTCTTTCAAACAGTTGGATTCGATTAGTGTAGTATTCTCCAGGATCATTCTAGTTTCGTACTTGTCTCTTATCAACAAACCTCTCTTATGTGGTGCCCCTTAGTCCTCAGAGTGAGACACCACAATCTTGGAAAGCAAGGCCTTTGTAACATGACAAAATGTTGTTTCTCAATTTCTGGTTAAATGCCAGGCACACTTGGAGAATTACTTGAAGCACATTTGTATATTAATTCTTTACACTCGACTGCATTCCTTGAAAAGTGGTTGTACGACTGGTAGTGATGTGCCCGACTGTGCCGAGGCTCCGATGCGTGTGCCGAGTAAACCGGAAGAAAATCTGCGAAGCGCGCTTCGAGGCATGTGTCGATTTCGCTTGTGGCCACGCCCAATGCCTCGGAACGCGCGTTGCTCCGCCCGAAGCTTCGTGAGACGGGATTCCGACATCACCGCCAACAAATAGTTTCGCGGGTGATTCGAAATAAAACGGCGCACCGGGACGACAATGAGCTGACAGGTGACACTGACTCGAGATAAGATCGGGCCGCCCGAGCCCGCGGGTCGAGTCTGGGTTCTCTCTCGCTGACTTTTTTTTTGTTCGTTACGAGGCCGTTAATAGTTTTGGCCACGAGAAGACCGGGGTTCGCCAAAAAAACAGAAGTGGCCTCATCACAACATGTACTGTACGAAACACTCGCAATGACAATTCAAAGAACTCCTTCATGTCTCTATGATCCAGCCGTCATTGTTCTTTGTCTCGCTGCTTATCTTCAAGTGCCGCACTCGATTTTTAAGGACGTACTGCTGCTGTGGTGAATGGCCCAATTTTCAACCCATCAAAATGATGGACAGCCTTAAATTTACCCCGTCCACTCTTAAAAAAAAAATCCGTCAATGATGGAAAATTGTCGGTTAATGTCCCCTCTGCAGAAACAGAAATACATGTTTAAAAGATGTAAATAATTATACAGACTTGTTTAACTTAGATTTCGTGACAAAAGACAGGCTTTAATTTGTTACCACAAACCCCCCCTCCTCTCTACATCAAATCCATGGTATCATTTTAATCACTGTCTGTCATGACATTTATTTTCCACATGATGGCGCAGTAGCACAAATAAAGCCTCATGATGCTTCGGCCCAGGAACGAACCAATTGGATGTAAAGCCTCATTGCTTCATGAGGCTTCATTTTCCCGTCACTAACGACTGGATATTTTTGTCACGTAGCGTGGTGGTGGTGTACCCCAAAAAGCAGGCAGGAGGGAGGAACAGGGTGTACTTGAAAGATTGTATTAAAACACAGAAAACTAAATCCTAAACAAACAAAGTCCTAACAACAAAACAAATCCAAAGTATCAAACAAAAAAATCATGACTGAAGATAAAACATAACATTGACCTAAACATGACTGAAACAAACATGACAGCAGCCAACGAACAGCAACAATGACCCGACACTGAGCGGTCGTGCCGGGAGTCCTTTTATACGACCGGTACTAATCACATAACGACCACCAGGTGTGCAGCTGCAGGGAGAACCCTACAGTGCCACCTGTTGATCACAAACAGAATCATGACAATTTTGAGTGGTATATATTTGCTCACTGGATATTTGTGTTTCATGTGTTGTATTGCATGTTCTATAAAAATAATGTATTTTAGGAACAAATTGAAAAAAGGTAACTGAAACTGATATGTCATGTGATTTATTTTAGATTAATACTTTAGTCGGATACATATTATATATCCTGGGATACAAAATGTTGTACAAGCTAGATTGGTGAGATCCAAGGGCACATACAGTATAGACAAACAGTCATTCACACTCACACTATGGCCGCCAAGTAGTTGCCATATGTGCTACATTATGTACCATCAGTGGACACCGTTGTCTGTGTCTTAATTGTACCACCAAAGTTGGGTTATATTCTGGTTTGTATAATTTATTGACATACATTTCTTCCTTGCTCTCACTCACTAGATGTATCAGTCCAGCCCTGGTGGTCACTCATCATGTAGCAGTCAGCCATCACCTCTCAGCAGCACCAACAACAACGACAGTGGGGTAGAGATGGCCATGCACAGTGGGGGCAGCTTCGGGGACCTGAGTGCGCAGGAAGAGTGTCCTATGGTTGACTCGACTGTTCCTGCTAGTGGGCAACAGGCAGGGTTGGGACTTCAGCTGAGGAAAGCGGTGGGTCATAGTGGCGCAGTTACCATAAAAATGGAGACTATCAAGAAAGAAAGACTGAAGACAGTGAGAGACTCCTGCCCATGGGTGAATACAGCACCACAACCCCCACAGGGCCAACGCAACAACACAAAGCTGCCCCCGATACCTGCAGCTAGTAAGTGCAAACTCTGATGTCTTGATTAACATTCATTCAAGATGTAACGATGAAGTCCGTTAATCATTTCCGTTGCAACTACAGGTTCCCTTTTGGAAAACTCCACCCTAACAAGTAACCTAAACAGTTTACACAACGGTCAGCGATTGGGAGATCAGCCTTTGTGTGAAGTCACTCTGCTGAACCAGCTGAACGATCGGCGTAATAGCACAACTAGCACGATCAGCTCAGCATACACCATGAGTCGGCGCTCCTCCGGCATCTCACCTTGCTACTCCAGCCGACGTTCCAGTGAGGCATCCCAATTTGATGCCAACCGCCATAACAATATCAGCTCGGCGGACTCCTATGACCCAATCTCCACTGATATGTCCCGACGCTCCAGTGAAGCTAGCCAATGCGGAGGTGGTAGTGGTGGTGGAGCAGGGGGAGGAAATCTCCCGAGCCTACTAAGTCTGACTCCAGCTCAGCATTATCGTCTCAAAGCAAAATATGCCGCTGCCATTGGTGGAGCGCCACCTACGCCCCTACCCAATATGGAGAGAATGAGCCTTAGGACCCGCATGGCCCTCTATAGTGACTCTCAGGAATATTCAATGCACCAGTACCACCAGCCACCCTCTGGAACTGTGCCCAGGCGACGCAGTGATATCGGATATGGTAACTACAGCATGATGCCCCATGAGGTACCAAACAGTCTTCCACGACGGGCCAGTGACCCAGTGCGTCGTCCCACCTTTGACCCTCTGGCTCTTTCTGCCGTGCAGCGCTATAACAGTATGAACAGCATGAACAATTCATCGGAATGTCCCCAAGGATTGGCATTGCATGGTTACACTCGTTCTGATGGCAACCTTCAGCGCTACCCATTTACCCCGAGACCACCAAGCATTTCAGAGAATGTAGCTATGGAGAACATGGCTGTAGATGGGATGGGGACTGGGGCTGAACAGGGTACGGAGGATGATATAGTTCTTCCAGATGACATGGTGCAATACCTGAGGTCACAAAACCCTGGCACCCAAGTTCACAACTTGGGACAAGGGAACTACCAATTCAATAACCAGTCTCAGGGCTATCAAACATCTTCATATTATTCCCAGAGAAGGGGTCCCTTGGTTGATGCCTGCATGATGCAGTCTGCTCAGGATTTGGATCATTGTGACTCCCAACAGCCTTTCTCAGCATCATCCCATATGAGTAAGAATAATATGCCAGTTCAGTGGAATGAGGTGAGTTCAGGGACTGTGGATACCGTAACGAACCTCTCGAAACAGCAACATTCTCTTCGAGGGAACCTAGCCGTCGTTCCACAGAGGAACAATTTTGGTTCCTTCCAAGCCCAAGGCCAAGGCCTTGGCAGCAACCAGCAGGTTGTACCTGCGAGTCAGAATATGTTTAAGCAGGGCTATGCAAACCACAACAGCAGAAGGGTGAACAACCCTCATCTTCAGCAGAGACAATGCACCAGTTTGAAATGTAGTGATCAAAGTTCCCTACAAGGGTTTAGTCAAGACACAGTTCAAAATTCTACTTCTGCAAGCAATAATGGGAGACCAACTCGGAACATTGTGATCGATCAAGGACTGCAAAGTTATAGAGGAAGGACACAGGCTGATGAATATTCTCATGTCAACCATGTGGTTTATCAGCAACAGCACCATAATATGTCATCCCAGCACAGCAATGTACATCGTGGTACCAGTGCAATGTTACCACCAAGACCACCAGTAGAGCCCAAGCCAAGTGGCAGACAGCATCCCGGTTCCGGTATGATGCAATTGAACAGAATACCTAAGTTGTCTGATGCGAGCCCCGGTATGCGTAACGATACGTCAGAGGCAAGTCCAAAAAGACCCAATGGATCCGCGAACCTACGACACAACTCGGAGAATTCCAACTCTGCAATGTTCTACACGGGTGAAGTTCATTTTTTTGAACAAACTCCTTCCACCTTTGATGCTACCGTGTCCCCCAATGTCAACCATACCCCTGCCAATAACAACATGGCGGCAAGCAACATGGCTTCACCAGGAGTCGACCAGGTCTCCAGCAGTACAGTGGATTCTTCCACAAGTAGAAATGGTGCTGCAGAACACACCCAAATTGATTTTGACTCCATGTTAGACGATGGGGATCACTCCAGCCTGATGTCAGGCACTCTGAGTCCTGGCCTTTTGCAAAGCCTCTCCCAGAATTCATCTCGTCTCACCACCCCTCGCAATTCTGTTACACTTGCATCCGTACCAGCTGGAATTGGCAACATGGCCATTGGTGACATGAGCTCAATGCTCACAGCACTGGCTGAAGAAAGTAAGTTCCTCAATATGATTAGTTAGGACCAAAGACATTCAGCCTCAATAATTCACACATCAGGAACACATGGACTAGACAAAGCACTGACTGAACAATGAATGGGTGGCCATTTTACGTGTTTTATTGTCACTGTCTACAGTATATCAGTATGATAATGTTGTTATAATGTATTTCTATCAAGTTGGATTTGTCAAGAGTCTAGTAGGCAATGGAAAGGCTTAATTCATCCAAACACACAGACACCAGTGGGCTGCGGGCATCGATGGAGTACTGGCGTCGATGGAGTACTGGTGGACCCGGGCATCCACAGATGTTTGTTTATAAATATATATAAATGTGTGTGTGTGTGTGTGTGTGTGTGTGTGTGTGTGCGTGCGTGCGCGCGCGTTTCTATTCGGGTTGGGACTTTAACAAGGGAAATTCCAATTAATTAATTACAAATAAATTAATGCATTAAAACAAATTACGTACTAATAGCAGTTGGCATTCCAAACAATGCAGAATCTTTGTCAGAATTTCACGGTACACCCATTACACAGACACGTTAGAGCTCATCTCATAGCTAGCAAAATAGAGGAATAGAATGCGATGATTGATTGGAGACAGGCAAAGGAGTTTGCATCCCAATGAAGTAATTCAACCATCCGGTTGCATCGATATAGGTAGGTACGACGTGCCTCTTTAAGCTGCGTGCGCCACCATCAGTGGGGGCAACGTGTCAGCACATTTAATGCGTGTGGAAGTCACAAAAACCAAAATGAAAAGGATGCCTACACGTTGTGCAGAATAATGTTGCACACAATGCCATACGATTTCAACTAAGGAACTGGATATAACCTTTCATAGGTCATTTTTTTTGGTCTATTTTTTTATATTCTGTATAAATAGCACATGCTGTAACATTTGCAAAAAACGAACCTTGTAAAAACTGATGGGAACGTTGCCCCCACCCTCACGGTTACTGCATAAGCACGGTGCAAAACCGGGCTCTTAAAGCGTGCTGGCGCATCAGTTTTGTTTGTGGGTTTTTTTTTCTTTTTTTTTCAGATCTGCGGCCATGTAGACGCAAAGCATGTAGCAATGAGCACAAAACCACCCGAGGTGTTAGCGCTGGCAGTCCTTGTACATATTTGAAGCAAATGATTCGCTTCAGTAACGTCAACATCAGACAAACTCACAAATTCACGCGCAAAAATGAATGACTATAGACCAAGGGGTCACCAACCATTTTCAACTGTCCTAAAATGGCACTTATTTTTTTAGTCTATTCACTTCTGTCCAGGGATCTTTTTGTACTTGTTTTTTTTTGTACTGTTATGTATTGAACTGATTTTTAGGACACGTGTTTTAAGATTGGTTCTTTACAAACCCTGTAATTAGACGTTTTGATCGAGTTCCACCCTACACACGTTACACAAATACATAGACTGTATATAGAGGTGCACTGAAAGCATTTCACATTGTCTTGCTAAGGATATTGAGTATGAGCATGTAATCACAGTTCCGGCTCAAACAGATGGTTGAACTGGGTAAAGAACAATTTTTTTTTGTATACAGTATTACTGTAATGGTACTGCCTTCAAGTTATGTGAAAAGCTTTTGAAATTGTAATGTGTTATGACTTATCCATACATTTATCATGCCACAAAGGTAACCAGTATGCCCGGCAACCAATTGACCTCATGACATGAGAGGTATAGAATCATGGTCAAGCATTTGAAACTAACGTCGGGGACCACTAACTTTGCTTTTTAGATCATGATCTGAACTTTTGAGGATGCCCTTCTGGATCAGAGGCATGAACTCTCCATGGTGTCAAATCCACAAGGGTAAACGAGTGAAATGGACAAGGGTATGCTTTGGTCTATCAAGGAATTTGGACCCCTGTGTGTGATGAAGAAAATTCTCTAAAAGAATATACGAGTACCTCTGTGTGTTCCTAATGGGATCCAACTCTAATTAACACATTCATAACATCACCCCCACCAGCTTTTTTGCTCCAATCCATTCTTCCCCTGGGCTATGGATGAACTGCAGAATGGCAAATTCAGGAAGGGACAGACTTTGATATTCAGAATCCCGTTGTTGGCATACTCGCTCGGCAAAATCCCAAGTTTTGTATTTGTTCCCTTTATTTCTATGTAGCTTTCAAAAGTGTTTGTGTATGTACTACCGCAGTACATACTTTTACAAGTTTGTTTGGCTTTGTGTGACAGTGTATATAGCCTTTGTACATTTCAAATAAACTATGACCTTTTCTCTGTGTAATGGCAAAATCTCGTGTCATGTCTCTCCATCCAGTTTTTAATAAAGCTGATCCTTACAAGGGCCGCAGGTAAACTGGAATCTAGTTTTGGGCGAGAGGCAGGTTCCACCCTTGACTGGTTGCACGGAGGGCACAAGACATCCAACCACTCACACTCACTCCCAAGGACAATTTCGAGTCTTCAATTTATGTTCGACATATAATAATATATATTTTAGAGAGAGAGAGCTATAGATATAAATTATATATATATATATATA
>NW_017805990.1:661113-708207 GCF_001891065.2 Hippocampus comes
ATCTATATAGATATATATAGATATATATATAAACCCAGCCGCTGGGGGGCAGTGCCCTCCCCTGGGGGTGCACTGTTCCCCAGTGCCGGTCCCAAGCCCGGAGAAATGGGGAGGGTTGCGTCAGGAATGGCATCCGGCGTAAAACTTTTGCCAAGACGACCATGCGAGTTGGTAGGACGGTTTACAGGGGCGGATGGAAATTACTGACTCGCTGTGGCGACCCCTGAATAGGGACGTGCCGAAAGGAGAAGAAGAAGAAGCTCATGGTGGTCCAAGGAAGCCTGAGGGAGTTTGTGTGAATGCTCAGACACATGAAAAATAAGAGGCAACCTTGATTGGGAATTTCAGGAGAATTGTTAATTATCCCAAATTGCTGGGGTATTTCCCGGTCCAAATGACGGCTGCCGTCAATGACAAATTTTGTTCCCGGCATGTCTCTGCTGCCATGTGTGTCACGCGCTATACAATACAATGCAATGCATCTATATTTCTATTGCGCTTTCACAACAGTTGCAGTTGGAAAAAAGAACATTTAACATGAAATAACAGTGATACAACAGAACACATAAACATTGACATAAACACATTCAAGAGTAGCTCGGAAACGGGTGTACTGACATGTTGAAAAGGAATTTAGTGTCAGTAAAAGTAAAATGCTATAATTGATACCTACCTCGTTTTTTTCTCTCAGCTTGGCCTGTCCAAACTGGTACTATTTTGTTTGAGATAGAAATGTATTACATAGAAAGGTATTACATAGATCTCCAGGAATTTTTTGGTTATGCTCAACAAAATGTTAAGATGAAGCATTGGAATTGTTCCAAAAATTGCATTCACAGATTTTGGAACTTGGCGCATACCCAAGGCAATCTGCATTGTTCAGCACCCCATCCATTTTGGAGAAAATGTAAGATTTTTAAGTGTGCCTTTTGGTCGTGAAAATACGATATGTATTTCTACATGTATCTCTTCATTAATACAGCATTAAGTACCAGTAACACACGTGCACGCACACACATGCACACGCGCATGCATACACGTATGGCACGATAAGCAACACCCATAACGGACCCTACCATGAACGAAATACAATCAACATGGTACGAGACAAGACTGGGGCTCCTGTAAAAAGGAAATCACTGCCGACCTTGGTGGGATACCTGACACAGGGAGGCAGGCACCCAATTTTGTGGCATATTAAGTGCAGAAACAACATGATCATTGCTCACATGTAGCATTTTAAAATGCTGCTTCTGGCGCTCCAGATTCCCATTCTTTGACAATGCCATCAATGAAATGCAGATCAAACAAACCTTGAATGGGAATAATCAATAATCGATATATCTCAAGAGCTTTGATCGTTAGCAGCAACTGCAGACTGCTGACCCTAAACAGCTTCCTATGATGCAGGTCATGCGCCACCGTAGGTTAAAGGTGACCTACTTTTTTCTTGATTGTTCTTTTTGTTTTTTTTAAATACTTTTTTTGTGATCGTGAAATTCATAGGATGCTTAGAGTGCCATGTACACTAATACAAAAACATATAATTCTAATAACATGCACACAGTGGCACGCGAGGCCTATCCCAGCTGTCTTCGGGCAGTACCCGGCTACTGCACTACTGTACACACCGAACGGGTTGCCAGCCAATCACAGGGCACATGGAGACGAACAACCATCCGCGCTCACACTCACACCTAGGGACAATTTAGAGTGTCAGGTGCAGGTTTCGATTCCGGCTCCGGCCTTCCTGTGTGGAGTTTGCATATTCTCCCGGTGCCTGCGTGGGTTTTCTCCGAGTACTTCGGTTTCCTCCCACATTCCATAAACAGGCATGGCAGGTTCATGGCTGGCAACCGGTGGGGGAAATAGTATATCAGTGGTCTCCTGCCACAGACCGAACTGATACCCCACTGCAACCCAGTACCGAGTGGTCTGCAGACAGGTTTCAGGCCACAGACCGGAGGTTCCGAACCAATATAGTAGGGGTCCAGTACATCAGTAGAGCTTTATGCCGAGCAACGCCCCTGGATTGGCTTCCGTCTGGCCATTCTCATAGAGGCCTGATTGGTGGAGTGCTGGAGAGATGGTTGTCCTTCCAGAATGTTCTCTCTCCACAGAGGACTGCTAGAGCTCTGACAGAGTGACCATCGGGTTCTTGGTCACCTTCCTAACTAAGGGTCTTCTCCCCGGATTGCTCAGTTTAGACGTGCAGCCAGCTTTGCGAAGAGCCCTGCTGTTTCTGAACGTCTTCCATTTATGGATGAAGGAGGCCACTGTGCTCATAACCTTCAAACAGAAGATATTTTTCGATACCCTTCCTCACATTTGTGCCACAAGACAATCCTGTCTCAGAAGTCTACAGACAATTATTTTGATTTCATGCTTGGTTTGTCCTGACCTGCACTGTCACTTGTGGGACCTTATATAGACCAGGTGTGTGCCTTTCCAAAGCATGTCCAATCAACTGAATTTACCACAGGTAGACTCCAATCAAACTTTAGGAACCTCTCAAGGATGATCAGTGGAAACATGATGCACCCGAGTTCAATTTTGAATTTGGTGGCAAAGGCGATGAAAAGTTTTGTACATGTATTTTTTTAAATAATAATAATGATAACAATACATTTGCAAAATAAAAAAAAAAACAATATCATTATGGGATGTTATGTGTAGAATTTTGAGGGAAAAAATAATTTATTCCATTTTCGAATGAGACTCTGAGTCCCCAATTTCCTTGCGGTCAAGTTAATTAATCCTGTCCTGCAATAAAAATATCGTTGTAGTCAGTTAAGTGCTAAAAATATTTTGCGAGTCCAATGGCCCCGTCTGAGACAAGTACAAGTCAAATGCCCCGGAAACCGAATCAAGTCCAAAACAAAACAATGCATGCAGAGGCACAGGATCAACTCAATGAAAGATTGACATCCTCAATTGACGCAACAATGAAGCAAATGGGATATGGAAAGACAAAAAGCCGCCTATTAGTTCTTGAGTATTAGTAGTACAAGTCAAGATTAAGAACACACTGAGTAAAGTCGATTAATTGTTCAAATCAGAATGTACACATGAAAACATTTTGTCCATACAATTCCGGCTGTCCTGTAAGCCATACTATTAGAATGGAGTGTGTCATGTCCTGCTCTTTGACCACAGAGGGCAGGTCATCATAATCAAGTGAATCGCACACTAAGCTTTCTGTGACTTTCTCCCTTGGCTTGGCTAAATTTCTTTTCATCAAAGATTTCCTCTATTGAGCTGTATGAAGAACAAGATCAGAGGGATGCGACCGGTTTCTGAGTTGGGGCGGGGGCGGGGCTAATGCCCCTCCGTAACTCGAGGCCATCCTGCGGCAACTGCAGAACATTGCGAGCCCCTACAAAGGAGAGAAGAATTACGATAATCTTGCCTGAGGGATGTGGCCTATGAAGACCAGCATTGTGGCCCTCCTTGGGGGGAGTCCAGGGTCAGTCTCAAACCCGGATCATGACCTCTCTTAGGTTATCCTCTATTGCCAGCCACAATAGCAGGCGGCTGATCTGAGAGCCCCGTCATGAGAGGGATGTTGAGGAATGCTGCCGTTCCATTGAAGTCCGGGGGATCTTTTGATTAAAAGCTTATGTCTTGAAGAGGGAGTGCTGGGAGGATATGACCTCGCCTTAGTTCTTGGTCAGCTTCTCCTTTAGGCTTTTTATATTTTTTTCCTTTTCCTGTTATAACTGGCGCAAAGAATGGACGCCCACTGATCCCACAGCATGGAATGAATCAACAGTTTTCTTCCAAGGTATTATTATGAAGGTATAGCTGTACATCTGCTGCATACTGTGAAAATAAAACCGTCTGCTTGCGTCTCGTTAGCATTGTTATTATGTCGTAGAACAGAAACTTCTGAGAACTCAGTAAGTAACCCTATTTCCTAAAGCTTACTACTTATGTTTTTTTCTGGGCTACTGTGACCTAAGCAGTATTTGTGGCAACCTTTTCATGAGATTGTGTTTGTGTCAATTAACAACACTTATAGGCAAGTCTCCTTCCCTTAAACGTGAACCCACCGTGACCTTATTTGGGAGTTCATAAACGTAGGCCGATGCTGCTACAATCTATGAACAGCCACTGTGGCGTGGCTCATATTTTCACAACGCAGTACTGTAATTATGTACTAAAAATGCCAACTTCAAAAAAAAAAAAAAAATCTTGTTCTTTGGCAGAGTGAAATTAACACTTTCAAGCATACAGTGGCTTGCAAAAGTGTCCTGCCCCCTTGGACTTTTTGACCTTTTGCCACATTTCAAACTGCAAACATGAAGACATAAGATTAGATTTTTTTTTGGTGTGTTTGTTTTTTGTGAAGAATCAACACTGAAGTGGGACACAATCGTGCAGTGGAACTACTGTATATTAGTGTTACTTTTACACCAAACGTAATGTTTTGCATTCAGCCCAAAAAGCTCACTTTTGGTTTCATCTGATGAGAGCAGCGTCTTACACGTTTGGTGTGTCTCCCAGGTGGCTTAACACTTAAAACATGAGTTTTAAAGATAATCTTTGAGATATGTCTTTCTTCCAAAAAGACAAATTTGTGGGGAGTAAGATTCCCACACCTCAGCTGTGGATCTTTGCAGTTCGTTCAGAGTGATCATGGGCCCCTTGGCTGGATCTCTTGATCTCTGCACTCCTTGTTTGGGCTTACAGTGCAGAGGGGCGGCCAGGTCTTGATAGTTTTGCAGTGTTCTCGTCTCATTTGCAATATGATTGCTAGAACAGTCCTCAATGAGGTGTTTAGTCCAGGGTGGACAGTGCCTACTGCGACAGCGCCTACTGCCCAAAGATGGCTGTGATGGCTCCAGCCCACGACAGATAATGGACGGATGCATTGTTCAGCACAGCAAATATGCTGGTGTTAATTCAACACCTATGGTGTTAATTTTAATACCAGCAAAATGTCTATATGCATCCATACTGCCAAGTGTTAAAGTAATAAGTGTTAGTCCTAAGTGTTATGGAAATGTTAAATGTTCAACACCCCAGAGTGTGTTACAGCAACAAAATGCAGTGTTGACAGAGCAGTATTAAGGAGACTTCTGAGGGTTTAGATTAACACTAATGTCATGAGTGTTCATACCAACACTATACAGTGCATCCCATGCCTCACTACCTTAAATACTGTACATGTTACAAAATTTCAATTCAAAACTTCAAATTATTTCTGACAGCTCTTACGAAACAGCAGTAGGGCACAATTTATGTTCTTTCATAATTTTCGTGTGAAAACTGCCCACCAAGTCAAGAATACAATCAGGTCAGTTACACCAATAACAGTAAACGAATCCTTCTCAATTCTATTTGCATTCACGTTATCATGAAAACCCAGAGTAATAACAGTTGTGGTCAAATGAAATGCCTTGTCATTAAAATGTTAATTTTCCTGAAAGTAGTTTAGTCATTTTCAGTACCCACACATCTGCGATTGGCTGGCAACCAGTTCAGGGTGTCTCCCGCCTACTGCCCGAAGACAGCTGGGATAGGCTCCAGCATGTCCCGTGACCCTTGTTTGGATAAACGAATCAGAAAATTGATGAATGGACGGATGGATACCCACACATAAAAATATTCCATTCTGGCATTCGGTTCCATAGTTTTTCATCCAGGAGGTAGTGTCAACACTAGACATTACATGTTTGACAAAACCTCATCACCTGGCCTGCATGGTGTAGCACCTCTCTGTGTGTAAACCAGTGGCAGGTGGTGAGTTTTGGACGATAGCCTTCAGTAGGTTTTTAGTGATTTAATAACACCATAATGTCACAGAATGCAACCCCCATCCTCTGCCCAAAAAAACCACTATGTAACTATGGATAATTTCACACTGCAGAGCGTGTTCTGAAACAGATTCTAAAAACACCTTTGCAGAGTCACAGACGATTGTCTGTATAGTCACCCATGCACTCTCATCCACACGCATGATCGGAAGGAGGCCGATGTGAGGCATTAAAGAGCATTTCATGTATTTGAAGATATTACCAAAAGAAAAAAAAAACACAGTTACCTTTATCTTCCAACACTCGTCATGGAAGGCTTTTCACAGGTGAATCTAGAATCTGATTGGCTAAAAGAAGAATCAGCAATTTCACTGGTGTGCTTGCGTGCGTGCGTGCATGCGTGTGGGTGGTCGAGCCTGCACCCAAGGCATTAGACAAAACAATATGTGCAATATCTGTTTGAAACCCCCCAAAAAATAACTCACAGAAGACTGGAAGCCACAAGGGCAGACAGACAATGAAATGAGGACAAAAGAGTGTTTGAAATAAATTACAGTATTTCCACTTCTTCCACGTCTTTGAGCCACCTTTAAAATTACATGGCAGCAAACAGACAGAAGTATATGGACACAAAACAAAAAACAAGACTTAGAGTATTCAAGTTCATTGCCTGTCAACCTACATGGCCAAATGAGAAAACCCTAGAGCAGGGGTTACCAATTCCGGGCCTCGACGGCCCCTCTCCTGCAGGTTGTATCTTTCCCTTCCCCAACACACCTTCAAGCACAGTGAAAAGAAAAGTCACGTAAATAAGATGGAATGAACAGGCAGCTTGTCACTTAAGCTGCCTACATCTGCTTGAACCAAAACATGTTACATGCAGTGTTAATGAACCCGATTGGCCGTGTCGCCCATGTGACATTGCAGGAACTACAATGCTGATTGACCAATTGGCCCACACATCTATACTTCAAAGTACTGTGAAGATATAAACATGATATGGAATTTGAATTATTAGGTAGTTATGTTATCTGTTTTCAACTGTATGAAACAGCAAATTCATGTGGGAACCAAGTTCCATCCATCCATCCATCCACCCGTCTTCTAATTCGCTTATCTTCACGAGGGTCGCGGGCGTGCCAGTGCCTATCCCAGCTGTCTTCGTGATTGAGATAAAAATTAACTGGTCGAACTAATATGACGAAAGACAGGAAAGATCTGCATAATAATAATAATAATAATAATAATAATAATAATAATAATAATAATAATAATAATACATTTCATTTAGGCGGCCCGGTAGTCCAGTGGTTAGCACGTCGACTTCACAGTGCAGAGGTACCGGGTTCAATTCCAGCTCCGGCCTCCCTGTGTGGAGTTTGCATGTTCTCCCCGGGCCTGCGTAGGTTTTCTCCGGGTACTCCGGTTTCCTCCCAAATTCCACAAAATATGCATGGCAGGCTGATTGAACACTCTAAATTGTCCCGAGGTGTGAGTGTGAGCGCAGAGGGTTGTTGGTCTATGTGCGCCCTGCGATTGGCTGGCAACCGGTTCAGGGTGTCCCCCGCCTACTACCCGAAGACATCTGGGATAGTCTCCAGCACGCCCCGCGACCCTTGCGAGGATAAAGCGGATCAGAAAATGGATGGATGGCTGTTTTAAATATACAAGGAGCACCAGCTGACCCAGCCAGGCCGGCCAACACGCCGTGGTCCGCGGATCGGCCTAAGATCAGTTGTCACTACCCAACAGACAGTACTATTGCTCCATTGTTCAAAACTACTTTTGAACATGTTCAAATTTCCTGACCACAAGAAAAATGATGCAGCATTTTCACTGGGTGTCTTACAAAAATGACCAAACATTTTTTGCAACTCCAGCAGAGTGCTTCGTGCTTCAGTCATCACCTGACAACTTGGCTTTTAGCACTCTAAAAGTGTCAAAGTGTCCCATTTTAGGTGACAAAGCATTATCACACATCTCACGTCAGGCCGTGGGTGGGGGTGACAGAGAGTATCACTTGCACTGGCAGATAAATACTCAAATATCAAACATACACTTCAATAGTCATTTTGCTTGAGCAACTGATCCCAATCGAAGCAGGCTTTAGAGATCCAGTTTTTCCTTGTTTGGAGATAGTGTACCTGTGGTGAGAATTTATTAACCTTGGAATAAACTAACAAACTAAAAGAGACAATCTGATAGTAGAATACAGTCAGTGCAGCTCAAAAATATAATTCTACCGGTAATAGACTTGGTTATCCTTGGATTCGTGCCACTGGATTGTTGAATGGGAAATGCGCTCAGAGGCATAAGCGTACAACCACAATTATGGCAATAAAAAGTAAATGCATTATTGTGTTTGATGACACCTTTTCTCGTTTTTAGGAATTTGCCCTGAACCTTGCCTTAAGGATGTGTCAGGTGTAATTTACACTCTAAATCATGATTTGAAGCCTGTAGGAATTCAGGCAGCATGTTAGTTGGGCAAATCTGTCGGAAGACTGACGTCAGCAGAGCTCCACAACAACAGGCATTTGGATTGCTATGCTGAAGCCCGAGTTAAGATTTGTGGTGTAAATGCAGTGACAAGCTTGTTCCAAAGTGTGGAGCCCCCAAAGTGATCGGAAACCATATTGTCACTCATCTGTCTCTGATGAACACGAATTTCTTCACAGCAACATTTTATGAGCGTAAAACAATTTTCACATTTTCACAGCTGAAACAGATGAGTGGTTCGGGTTTCGATTATCGTTGTATCTCTCTGTGATGCTGATTTTGAAAAAAGCTGATATGGCACTTCAGTGAAAGTCGACAAAATCATACGATATAAAACGGACAATATTGTTGCTACCCTTTCACTTGAAGAAAGAAAAAACCAAAAGGGGCAAAGAAATCATGAATCCATTTTCTGATCCGCTTCGCATCACGAGGGTCGCGGGCTTGCTGGAGCCTGTGCCAGTTGTCTTTGGGCAGCAGGTAGGGGACACCCTGAACTGGTTGGCAGCCAATTGCAAGGCACACAGAGACGAACAACCATCCACGCTCACTCACACCTAGGGACAATTTCAAGTGTGCCATTAACATGCAATGCATATTTTTGCAATGTGGGAAGAAACCCGAGTACCCGGAGAAAACCCACGCAGGCACGGGAGAACATGCAAACTCCACACAGGAAGGCTGGAGCCGGGAACGAAGCCACGACCTCTGCACTGTGAGGTCGACGGGCTAATCACTCCACCACCGGGCCGCCCCATCTTGCTTTCTCCAAACCAAAATGTCTTTTTTTATTTTTTTCAACACGTCATCTTCTAGTCTTTTAAAAGCGTTGTCTTCCCTTTATAGGCTGCACCTACAATATTTATTCAGGACTTCCTTCTGCGTGACAGCTCGAATTGTAACGTGTTACTGGACTCGGTCACTAATAAAATTCTTTTGTAAAATGTAATATATTATTGTCACACGTTCTTTGAACTCCAACACTGACAGACCAGTAAAGGGCCCATTGATATCAAGCCCAATAAGCAGCAATGTTGTACAGATTGGCATTCCCGACAAGGATTTTTCTGTTTCCTGTCTGCGAGGTGAGTCATGTGACAAGTGCACACCTGAGCAACAAATAACTACCGCTTTTCTCGTCTTTAGCATCTTAAAAAAATATATATTTTACTTTTCTTTTCACTTTTTTTAGACTGTAGTGTTTAGAATATTTGTTGTATCCCACTCATCATTTACATTTTAGGTAGGTAACACACTACATCTAACATCACCATGTACAGGACTGTGAGGTCTACCGGTGTTGAAATAAACATCCAATGATCAACTGTTGACATTTTTTTGGACGGGGGGGCAGAGTATTCATCCCAAATACCATAATGAGCTGTTTTGATGTGTTTACCATTCAGTTGGATTGTCCTACTTGATTGTGCAAATCTGCACCTCCCAAGAAAATCAATACCCACTTAAATGAAGAATCATTGCTGCGAGGTCGCCCAAAAGCCCAATCCAATGCAAAATGGGTTAGCAAGGCACAAAAAAGGTAACTCTTGCTTGATATTGCACATTTTTGCTTTGAAGCTGTGTTTATTTGTTTCTTGGTTGGTAGCTATCTCACATGTTGATGCACACAAACCCGAGTAACGGGGAAACATGCAAACTCCATACAGGTGGAATCGAACTCTTGCACCTCTGTACTGTGAGGTAGATGTGCTAACCCATAGGTGTCAAACTCAGGTCCTGGTGGGCCACTGTCCTGCGTGTTTTCCAAGTCTCCCTGTTGCAACACACCTGATTCAAATGAGCAGGTTCAATGTCAGGCTTCCGCAGAGCTTGCTGATGATCTGATCATTTGAATCAGCTGTGTTGCAACAGGGAGACTTGGAAAACACGCAGGACAGACTGTGAGGTAGATGTGCTAACCAGTGGACCACTGTGCCACTCAGGCCACATCATGGCAATGAAAGTAGCAATCCCAGCTCTTTATTTTGTTTGTTTTCATCTATGCTGTGTTTTTGAAAATGTGTTTTTGAAAATGCAAAAAAAATAACAGCATTTCAGACAACGACAACTGGAATGGAATGGGATATTGGTGTGAACTGTGAGGAATATGTATGCTTGGACTTGGCCTTGGCATGTTATCCCTGATAAATATAGCGATTTGGAAGGAAAACAAGCAATGTGAAATGGGCTGGGTGCCAGACGGACCATTCTGGAGTTTTTTTAATGACCCCCAAGGGTCGAGGGGTTGTCACAGTAAAAGGAGATCAGAAAGGATGTGGGGCCAGTAAATCTCGCCCATTCTCAGAGGAAGACATCTTTGTCAATCCTGCACAACATCCACATTAAAATAGAGTCACAAATGCCACATTGTGCTATCATCAATGTGCAAAGGTCAGAGCTAGCAACAGGAGGCAGGAGTGGGTGTCAGTGGGCTGCGCGGTGCAAGGTCCAGAACGTTGCTGCTTGTTTACGATTGATGTGAATTGAATTTTAGGAAATTGTGGGGAACTGTTCCAAAAAGTCAATCAACAATCTAACGTGTGTGCTGGATATCAACTGTGACGCTTAATGAAGCTAAATGATGGTTCATTTGATTTTTTATTTTTATTTTTTAAGCTTGCTCAGTTTTTCACAGCTGTTAATATGACAGACAGCTGCACTTTATGGCTGGACAGTGCAAGATGATCAGGATCATTTTCATCTTTACTGACCATCGAAGAAAGAGAATTTTAGCTCTTGAGGATGTAAAACATTAATTTAAAAAACATTTTTTTCAAAGTCTTCTTAGGACTTAACAGTGAGCTCTTATTGAACGACATTATACATCACAGCCTGTCCTCGCAAGCATTTTGTGAATGGAGTTTATTCTGTACTATTATTTTACCAAATCAAAGTTTTCGATATCTAAACTGTGATGACCACATTGGTACCGGTACGTCATTTCCAACACTTTCCAAACTCGACATTGGGAAGTGTTCCATGCTTGAAACACCCCGAAGAATGCGCCAGTAACACAAACGTAACTGCAAAAACATATTTTTTTATGAATTCAGTATGATCGTATGTATTTTGTTTAGTGATAAAATCAGCCATGATTATATCGTTCTCCAAGTGTTACATTTTATTTCGACATTCTGTCACGATTTATTCGAATCGTTGATCCGTCAATTTACTGCACTCAGAAAGCAGGAGCAATCCCAAATCCAGCATTTTATTTCAGTAGTAGCTGCGCCCTCATCTGGACAATACAAGAATGACCTGAACTAAGGTTGGCTTTCTGTCCCTGGATTTGTCACGCCCGTTCAATCGCATTTTGCCTGTCGATAAAGTAATATGATACGATGTGATCCCAAAATTGTTATTTTTTTTTTTTTTTTTTATTTTGTCCGGCAAGACCAATGTCACTGGAAAGGTCTGTAATAAAGAAATAAAACGTGTTTAAATTTAGTCATTATGTTTGGAATTAAGGAAATTATGACACCGTAACGGCTTCAAAAAGTGTGAAAAAATGTCTCAAACTCCCATTCATTTTTCGGGGGCACACATTTTACTGGTTTGGATGGATAATATTCTTCTGCATTGTACAAATTTATTGAAACTTCATCGGCATGTAACACAAACGTAACTGCAAAAACATATTTTTTTATGAATTCAGTATGATCGTATGTATTTTGTTTAGTGATAAAATCAGCCATGATTATATCGTTCTCCAAGTGTTACATTTTATTTCGACATTCTGTCACGATTTATTCGAATCGTTGATCCGTCAATTTACTGCACTCAGAAAGCAGGAGCAATCCCAAATCCAGCATTTTATTTCAGTAGTAGCTGCGCCCTCATCTGGACAATACAAGAATGACCTGAACTAAGGTTGGCTTTCTGTCCCTGGATTTGTCACGCCCGTTCAATCGCATTTTGCCTGTCGATAAAGTAATATGATACGATGACGGTTGGTAAACCATCAGGATTGTTCGGAGACCAAAATTTCAATGCACCATAAGTAATTTTTATCACATAAAAAGTGACACATTTTTGTTTAACGATGTGTATGAAATTTTATCTCTGTATCTGAACAAAAGAAGCACATTACTTTGAGCAGAACCTTGGGGAAAGCTTGTGGAGTTACAGTAGGTGGTTAGGAATTTTGCCTAGGCAGCAAACAATATTCCAAGGCACATCTCCATTTGCCGGCCCGGTGGTCAACTGGTTAGCGCGTTGGCCTCAATTATTATTATTTTTTTTTATTATTTTGTCCAGCAAGACCAATGTCACCGGAAATGTCTGTAATAAAGAAATAAAACGTGTTTAAATTTGGTCATTATGTTTGGAATTAAGGAAATTATGACACTGTAACGGCTTCAAAAAGTGTGAAAAAGTGTCTCAAACTTTCTCACTGAGTGTGCCTCCCATTCATTTTTCGGGGGCACACATTTTACTGGTTTGGATGGATAATATTCTTCTGCATTGTACAAATTTATTGAAACTTCATCGGCATGTAACACAAACGTAACTGCAAAAACATATTTTTTTATGAATTCAGTATGATCGTATGTATTTTGTTTAGTGATAAAATCAGCCATGATTATATCGTTCTCCAAGTGTTACATTTTATTTCGACATTCTGTCACGATTTATTCGAATCGTTGATCCGTCAATTTACTGCACTCAGAAAGCAGGAGCAATCCCAAATCCAGCATTTTATTTCAGTAGTAGCTGCGCCCTCATCTGGACAATACAAGAATGACCTGAACTAAGGTTGGCTTTCTGTCCCTGGATTTGTCACGCCCGTTCAATCGCATTTTGCCTGTCGATAAAGTAATATGATACGATGACGGTTGGTAAACCATCAGGATTGTTCGGAGACCAAAATTTCAATGCACCATAAGTAATTTTTATCACATAAAAAGTGACACATTTTTGTTTAACGATGTGTATGAAATTTTATCTCTGTATCTGAACAAAAGAAGCACATTACTTTGAGCAGAACCTTGGGGAAAGCTTGTGGAGTTACAGTAGGTGGTTAGGAATTTTGCCTAGGCAGCAAACAATATTCCAAGGCACATCTCCATTTGCCGGCCCGGTGGTCAACTGGTTAGCGCGTTGGCCTCACAGTGCAGAGGTGTAGGGTTCAATTCCGGCTATGTTCTTCCTGTGTGGAGTTTGCATGTTTCCCCAGTGCCTGCGTGGGTTATCTCTGGGTACTTCGGTTTCCTCCCACATTCCAAAAACATGCATGGCAGGTTAATGGAACACCCTAAATTGTCTCTCGGTGTGAGTGTGAGCGTGGATGGTTGTTCGTCTCTGTGTACCCTGCGATTGGCTGGCAACCGGTTCAGGGTGTACTCCGTCTACTGCCCAACGACAGCTGGGACAGGCTCCAGCACCCCCAGCGACCCTTGTGAGGAAAAAGCGGTTCGAAAAATGGACTGGCCCAAGCTTTGTGAACTGTTATGATTTAGTATTTTACAGTCTGGTCCATGACAAAAAAGGCTTTTTCACCTTTATAGACAATGGATTAAAAAAAAATCTCTCTCTCTCTCTATATAGATATATATCTATATATATCTATATAGATATATATAGATATATATCTATATATATCTATATATATATGTGGGGATTTTTTGTTTTTTGGAAGTTTGTTTTACAGCGCGATGCCTTCTCCGCATTGAGAAATGAATGAAAACTTTAAAGCATTTATGCTTTGCTTCTCACTTGGATAATGTTGAAATGCCGTTCCAGGCAGGTGTCACAACAATAAAAGGAGCGTAATGGTAGGATGGATGCATGGTTGGAAATGGCAATGCAGACATTGCTGCTGCAGGTAACCAAGTTTGAGTCATCGAGCAAGGTTCAGCACGCTTAGAAACTTGCTTGCAAGTTGAGCAACACGAAAAAACAGCCAGAGAATTTTCAGATCATCAAGTCTGTTTTATTACCCGAGCAAACAATTTTTATTGTTGCAAGTCGATCAAGTGGGGGCTGTGAACCAAAAACATCCTTTTGTCGAGGTTGACAAAATAAGATCAAATATTATAAAGGAAAATAAATATGCGAACACATTTTGCATGGCAAAATAACAAAACACAAACAAAAGTTCATTGTTTGCAATCGGAATACTGCCTCATCTGTGTATGGACGTAGTGCTCATTAAATCCCCCGAAACAGCAGTAACAAATTTGACACATTTTCCATTGGACAACTAAAGAACTTGACCATTATTTAAACTGTCAAAAAGATGTCAAACTAAAGAAGTATCAGACATTGGCCTGGATGAGGGCTACTTTCAGTACCTCGAAACTAATGTGAGATTCTAAAACAAAACGTGCGTTGTGGAGAAAGGGTAATTATATACATTCATTGACTTGAGTCAGAAGAAGGGGCCTCTCTTTGCAAGGGATTCTCAGTGAAATCGCTCAGCACATCAAGTAGAGGCTTTGTACAGCAGCTTAATTTCAAATCCTAAATCGGTACCACTTTTGCCATCTTGAAAAGTGGATCGTATTTGATATAATCACATTTCACCCAAGAAAAGTACTTGAACTCCAAACATTTAAAGCTTTTCCATACCTATCGACACCTTGCTGCAAACCGGACGCTCAAATGAAAACAATCTGTCTGAATGTTGCGTCGACGAAATGCGAGACGAAAACGGCCGCTGGCCTATATTGAAGCACTGAGCAGTACAATGTTGCAAGTGCACTTGATCAGCCACTGTGCTTTTCGCACAGCACAAGGACGACGTGCCGCAAGTTCAAAGCAGGCTAACGTGCAAAAGATTGACGGAGGCAACTTATATTCAGGAGAAATGCCAAAAAGCAGTGGTCTAAAAGTCTCGAGAGAAACTAACTTGTGATGGGGTTTTCCGATTATCTTCGAGGCTGTCGTTACATACAGGAGAATACTGTTTGCATCTTTACAAGGGTCAGGTTTCCCCCGACCCCCCGCCAACAGATTCACAGTTTTCGTAAGCTGATAGTTTACACTTTTATACATGCCAGACCCTCGTTGGAGTTACCGTAAAGAAACCTTACTGTGTGCATGACAAGAACATGGCTACAGCGCCAGATTGTTGCTCTCGCCCAACTCGGACCTACAAAAGACATTTGCAGTATTTACAAAGCTTAAAACTGTCTTGCCACTCAAGTGACTTCAGCCCAACAGCCGCCACGCAAACAAGCTTGAGAAAAGCATGTTGAACATAAAACGTTTTTGGGTTTTTGTTTTTCCCCAAACACTTCAAAATTATGGTTTTCTTTCATTATCATACTTGTTGTATAATCTTTGTGCTGCAATAGACTTTTGTATTGGAAACTCTGATGGCAAGTTACTCGCCCTTCCCAGACAAAAGCACTCAAAAATAGCAATATGGATATCATCTATATAAGTTATTGACTGGATATCAACTGTGACGCTTAATGAAGCTAAATGATGGTTCATTTGATTTTTTATTTTTATTTTTTAAGCTTGCTCAGTTTTTCACAGCTGTTAATATGACAGACAGCTGCACTTTATGGCTGGACAGTGCAAGATGATCAGGATCATTTTCATCTTTACTGACCATCGAAGAAAGAGAATTTTAGCTCTTGAGGATGTAAAACATTAATTTAAAAAACATTTTTTTCAAAGTCTTCTTAGGACTTAACAGTGAGCTCTTATTGAACGACATTATACATCACAGCCTGTCCTCGCAAGCATTTTGTGAATGGAGTTTTTTTTGACACAGAGCGGGTTGTAGCCAATTGCAATTTAAAATGAGATTTAAAAAAAAACATTCAATGCAGAGTCTCCTCTTGATTCGAATTTACTTAAAATACTACCTGAAATTATAATACAGTACTATTTATTTCTTTATTTTACATAGTGCAGGATTGGTTATAAATTCACTTTCTTTTATCCCACCCAAATGTTAATGCGTGTCATTCGCCGAATAGATTTCGCTAAATCTGATCGCTAAAGCAGAAACGAGAGAACGGTGCACACTCATATAATGATCGCAACGTGATTCACAAAGGGGGAGGGGGAAGGGATAAAAATACTCTCTCCTCACCCACACTACATTCCAAAGTTGTCAGAACAAGATCGCTGGGCGGAAGAGTAAAAATAAGCCAGTTAATCGTGAGAAAACTGCAATAAAATGATGTGATTTCCAGAAGAGGAGGTGGCGGTTGAAGCCGTTGGGACCACAAGATGGTTGGCAAGGTTCGTCTGCAGGATTTCCAGTGAACCATCCCTCCATTAACTGTGACAGGAGACATCGGAGGAACTGCTGCTATTGCTGTTTGTGGTCTGGGCCCGCTTGATGTACAGATTCAGTAATTTCATCTGCAAAAAAAACACAGACAAAACACATTGATGCAGAAACTCACCAAGGTACACTCATAAGAGTTTTCTTATCAGACAGATAGGGTTCAATTTAGGGCTGAATGATTTAGCAAACCATGATCCTCTTCCCATTTATTCGTTACACAAGCACTAAATGAATCTGTATTACGATAAATTATATATGTTTTGGTTATATAGCTTAGGCGGATGGAAAAATGAAACAAATGAGCCATGAATTAATGTTTTTTAAATCTTCAATTACAGTGGTTAACTCCCACAACACTTTTAAGTCAAGTCTCTTAAGCGTTTCACGTTGGTGTTGTCACGAAACCAAAATATTTACTTTGCTACGATATCTCCATGAAGTACAGTGAAACTCCTCTAGAACGAAACCTACATGGGCAAAAATACACCCGAGTTTAAAAAAATTGTCATGCATGAAAGCCATTCCCACTTTTCTGCTCCGCCTACAATGAAAAATCCCCCTGTTCCGTTATACGAAATCTTTTTCTCTGGTCTTGCCTTGCGATGAGATTTAATACAACGAAAACAAGCCTTCTGCAAAAGACTAATCCAACCTCAGTCAACAGCGATTCCTACTGCTTCGCTCCAAAACTGCAACCCACCACACTGGTTAACACGTGTGCAGTAGTCCAGGAAGTATTTCGTTGCATTGCTAAAATGGCTACAAAACGGACCTTTGGATGCCAAGCAGCTAAGACAAGAGCTCTGACGCTGGAAGAGAGGGTAAAAGTGATCAAAATGAAAGACAGAGGAAGCAAAATAAAAGACATTATCCAAGAAATTGATGTAAGTGAAAGTGAATGCTGATCGTAAATTTTGCAATTTCTTTCCCTTTTTTTCTCTTTGTGCACAACTGTACATTGGCTATACAGTACTATATAGTATGAAGTGTCTTTGGGATTAGGATTGTTTGATTGCAAAAAGCATTGATTTAAATTCCAATTTAAATCAGCTAAAAATGAACATATCAATACTTTTATTTTCTATCAATTATTTTTTCACAAATGGATAGAAAATTTGAATGTTGCTTTACAACATAACCAAAAAATGTAACTGATTTTTGGGTGGGTTTGTTTCTTAGTTTCGTATCATTGAATTTATTAATTACATATTCATAAGGTGTTACAGTACTGTATACAGTAGACATATACTTTACAGTACTGTTATGCTTCAAGTGCATTTTATAGAAGTAAAGTTTGAAATGAAATTATAGATATTGAAACTTCCTTTTTTATAAAAGAGTATAAATGACTTTTTTAAACCAACAGACAAAGTTGAGTGATTAATATTAAACAATTGCATGTTAATGTTAAACAATATCAAATAAGTGTATGCTAGTAGGGCACTACGTACAGTATTGGAATAAAAATAAAGAGTACACATATACGTTTTGTGTGTGTGTGTGTGTGTGTGTGTGTGTGTGTGTGTGTGTGTGTGTGTTTACATCTGAGATCAAATTTGCTATAGTGAAAAACCCCCTGTTGTGAAAAATTTCTTGCTACAAACATGATTTCGTTGTAGAGGAGTTTCACTGTATCTTGATACTGGTACTGAAATAGTACCATGGCAAAAACTTCAAACATCGTTATTTGTAGTTATCATATTTTCCGCACTATAGATGGCCTATCTAAAAGCATTCAATTTTCTCAAAATCTGACAGTGCGCGTTGTTATCCGACGCACCTTATATAAGGATCAATATTCTGAATTCTTGGACCAAGTACCGTAAATTCCGGATTACAAGCCGCTACTTTTTTTCCACACTTTCAACACTGCGGCGTGTAAAATGAAGCGGCTTTTTTATTTTTTTTTCCATCGCGGGAAAAACATGGACCAATAAAATGAATGAGTCTTTCACTGAGGTCCAATGAGATTGTATGACGAATCACAACTTCCGCTCTTTTCGCCGGAACGGGGAAAATGTGTTACCCGGCAACAGTCGACCAATAAAATGAATGAGTAGTATAGGGGTCCAATGAAATTGTATGATTACCGGTAATCACAACTTCCTTATTTCAGTCTTTCTTCTAACCCTGATCAACATGGAGAATACCAGACGAAAAGCATATGATGCAGCTTTTAGACTACCGTATTTTCACGACCATTCGGCGCACCGTATTGTTGGGCGCAGTCTCAGTAACGGGGGCTATTTCTGTATTTGACACATACACAAAACGCACTGTATTATTGGGCGCAGCCAGGCATGGTAAAACATACGCCAGCTTAAACACACGGCATGCATGCACGCACGCTAAAAACACGTCAGCTTGAAGCATTCGGGAGCATGCATTCACGCTAAAAAATACCAGGTATGTTAGCTTAAAGCATACGGTAGCAGCTAAGACATACGGACACACGCTAAAAACACATTTTTAAAAAGGCAACGGAAGCAAAACTGAGTTCGGTTGTACTTTATCCATTTTACTATGTACTCACGCGACTGGTACCTGCTAGGGGTGTGCCTTTAGCGTCCTCTTACGCGCCTACCCTTCACTCATTGGCGACTGGTACCTGCTAGGGGCGTGCCTTTAGCGTCCTCTTACACGCCCACCCTTCACTCATTGGCCGACTTCCGCATGCCTGTCGTCACTCACGTCCACCTTTTCTCTATATAAACAGCGTGTCCGCCAGGGGGGCTCTTAGTCAGGCTTTGGAACTCGGCGCATACATAACACGCACCGCATTATAAGGCGTCCTGTCCATTTTGGAGAAAATTTAAGACTTTTAATGGCGACTTATAGTTGTGAAAATATGGTAAAAGCGACCACTCTGGCAGTTAAAGAAGGAAATCGAGCTGCTGCCCGTAATCTTGGCATAGACGAGTCGATGATGCGAAGGTGGAGGCTCCGGCAAGAAGAACTGAGCCAGTGTAAAAAGACAACCAAAGCTTTCAGAGGTAACCATTGCAGATGGCCTGAGCTTGAAAACTTTCTGGAGGACTGGGTTCACACTCAAAGAGCAGGCGGCCGCGGTGTTTCCACTGTACAAATCAGACTGAAGGCTAAAGCTATCGCTACCGAGATGAACATTGAAGGTTTTAAAGGTGGGCCGTTGTGGTGTTATAGATTCATGAAACGGAAAGGCCTGTCTATTAGGGCACGCATGACATTGTGTCAGCAGCTCCCTCCCAATTATGAGGACAAACTTGCTTCGTTCCGCACATTCACACAAAGATTAGCGGAGAATTCCATCAGCCCAGATGAAATAATAAATATGGACGAAGTCCCTCTGACATTTGATTTGCCTCTCACTCGGACTGTAAATAAAAAAGGTGACGCCTCCGCCATACTGAAAACAAGCGGCCACGAGAGAACACATTTTACCTGTGTTTTGAGCTGTGCAGCATCAGGCCTAAAGCTGCCACCAATGATCATTTTTAAGCGGCTGACTAAAGAAATAATTTCAAATTTTTTCCCATTTATATGATTTGCATTATTCTATTTAAAGCCTAGTGGGTTGTAGTATTTCTCCTCGTAATTACGCAAATGCGCATCAAGATCTCTTTTTGTCTGGCCTCTGATGTGTTTCAGCGTAATTTCGTTGTGCAAATGCATTTATCATGCTCATAAAAATTAGATTATTTTAACCTTAAGAAATGTTGCATTTTTTTTTCTGCGGGGGTTCAGCGGGGGACCGCGTCCGCAGCCTCACCTGGAGGCGCACCAGGCGGCAGGGACGCAGAAGCAAACCCCCGCCTACTCATTGGCCAGCGGTTTATAATATGGTGCGGCGCATATAATTACAAAATTGATTTTTCTTAATAAATCTGAGCATGCGGCTCTTAATTAGGTGCGGTCTGTAGCCCGGATTTTTACGGTATTTTAAATGTTCTGTAAAACGCTTTGTTACAGCTGCAGCAGTTGTGAAAGTGCTATATGAATAAAGCTGTAATGTATTGTATTCCTGTTAGGGTAGCTCCATCAAGTGGATGCATAGTGCAAATGCAGCCACTACTGTAGCTTCTATTCTATGTGCCTTATAATGCGGTGCACCATATATATGAAAACAGTTTTAATTAATATAGACCATTCATTGAAGGTGTGTCTTATAATGTAGAAGAGACAGTATTAACGTTTTAATCCATGATGGATTTTTTTTTTCCTGTCAGTTTTGTAAGGCCCTACTGTGTAAAAGCGGTCTTTGATTGCACCTTTTGTCTCGTGACGAACACGAGTGATGTTTATCCTCAATTGGGTCACAGGCGTGTGGGAGCCTATGCCAGCTGATTCCGGACAGTAGGCGGCGTACACGCTGAACTGATTGCCAGTTTTTATGTATTTGTCATGTTATGAGGAAAATATTGATTGTGAACTGCTCCAAATAATATTGTGGTGTCGATAATTGTGTGTGGACAATTTACTGGAAGATAAAGGGCTAATATCTTTGTTGCTTTGGTAATAATAGCATTCATCTGAAATGAGCAAAAGGTTTTGCTATAATACAGTGAAACTCCTCTACAACGAAACCTACATGTGCGAAAATACCCCCTAGTGTGAAAAAAATCGTCATGCATTTAAGCCATTCCATGTTTTCTGCCTACCCCTACAACGAAAAGACCCCCTGTTGCGTAATATGACATCCTTTTCTCCACCCTTGCCTCGCAATGAGGTTCACTACAACGAAAACAATCCTTCCGCAAAAGTCTAATCCAACCGCAAAAGTCTAATCCAAATGGTTTACACATGCACAGTAGGACAGAAAGTATTTGTTATTGTTAGCACATGGCTAGAAATTTCACGAGTAGTTTCAGACACAGCACTAACGTTGCATTGCTTGGTAGAAAATGGCTACAAAACGGACCTTTGTAGACCAAGGCTCTTCACAAGGAGTTAAGAAAAGAAAAGCTTTAATGCTTGAAGACAGGAAAAAAGTAATAAAGATGAAAGATGGAGGAAGCAAAAAAGTAAAAGACGTGCAAGAAATTAATGGAAGTGAAAGTGAATGCTGATGGTAAATGTTGCAATTTCTTTCCCTTTTTTTCTTTCTACGCTGGCTATATGAAGTGTCAAATAAGTGTATGCTCATACTTATGCGCTATTGGAATAAAATTTAAAAGTACACATATACGTTTTTTGTGTGCGTTTGTGTTTACGTCTGAGATCAAATTTGCTATCGTGAAAAGTCCCCTGTTTTGAAATATTTCTGGCTCCAAACATGATTTCTTTGTAGAGGAGTTCTACTGTATCATGCATTACTGCATTTTGTAAAACAATTTGATAGTGGTGGTATTGAGAGGTGGATTAGGTCACTTAAGTGTGGACCGATGAAGGCCCAGGTCCGAAATGCACTACCCAACACTGACGTCCACGTAAACAGTCTCTGGTAGTGGTCAGTACCTTGCTGCCAGTGAGCTGTGCCAAGTGGGGTTTGAGCTCCTCTCCAATTACGGAGTATATAGCCACCAGACAGAAGACGCTGGCCTTGCGAACGCTGCTCTCTGTGTTGTCATAGCCCTGCAATGACACATAGGTATCAGGCAGTAGCGCCACGCCGTACAAATACATTACAACAAGGACAACTAAGACTGTGGGAAGTTATGAAAGATATACAAACATTTCTAGGGGAAAAAGAATTCCTTCAGTCAAAATATTGTATTGCCTCTCTGCTGTGCTCAAAATACTTGGAGCATGCATCAAGACAGCGACCTTATTTTCCGAACTATAAGGCACACTTAAAAGCATTCAAATTTCTCAAACGCTGACAGTGCGCCTTATCATCCGATGCGCCTTATACTGTATATGGATCAATATTCTGATTTCTTGGACGTAGTATTTTAAATGTTCTGAAAAGCACTTTGTTACAGCTGCATCGGTTGTGAAAGCTGGATATAAATAAAGCTGTTTTGTGTTGGATTGAATTCCCTTGGGCATAGCTCCATCTAGTGGATGCATACCGAAACCGCAACCACTATTGGAGCTTCTATTCTATGCACCTTATAATGCGGTGTGCTCTATATATGAAAACAGTTTTAAAAAATAGGCCATTCACATACTCCAAAGTGCCTTGCAGTGCAGAAAATATAGTACACAAAATAGGACAAACAAAAAAATCCTAACAGACATTTTCTTAACTATGCATATTTCTGATTTTTTTAAAGCGTTTATACACTTCAACATCATCATTAGCCTTTCAAATTTCATTAAAAAAAAACACCAAATAAATTAGATTATTTGAAGCTGTCAATACTGGACCGCTTTGTAGTTGTTTGAAAATATATTTTGTTTTGGGTTTTTTTGCTTGCATCATTTTCCAAAAGGTTCTGCAAGATGAGCAAAACTCTCATGACAAAAATGTGAGAGGCCAATGCTGAGTTCTTTGCTGAGTAAATGCCATTTTCAAACCGCATTTCCTGGTAAATATGTGACTCAAGGTGTGACAGTAAACCCTTTCTTTCTATGTGCCTTTCAAACAGAAGTTGCCATCACTTGATGTGTGGCCCGTCAAAGACAATTGTTTTCAGCACAAGTGAGAAAATTCACCCACTGGTCAATGCTGGTGGCGTTAGGTTACCACGTAAGCTTCTCTTTTGATAGACCATTGGCAGGTGGCAAAAAACTTGAGTGCCAACTCAGTGTCATTCACACGACAGCAAGACAGGAAACGGCTGACTAAGATGGGCACTTCGATGCAAAAAAAAAAAAAAAAATAGAGATATCTCTCTCTCTCTCTCTCTCTCTCTCTCTCTCTCTCTCTCTCTCTCTAACCTGCAAGAGTCCTGGGATGATGTCCACCAGCAACTGTATTAGAGAGTCCTTAGCAATGCGCTCAATGACTTTGGTTTCCATCTTGATGGCAGCCAGGTTGATTGGGTAATCCGCTGTCTGTACTATTGGGCACAGCACCTTGACACATTGTTCTGGATGGATGGATCCAGCCAGTGTTGACGCGGCTTCTTCAGCTGCACGCACCACCTGAAAATCACATTAAAAAAACAGTAAAAGAAAGACGTCATCTTTGTCCGTATATTACGCACAATCCTCTTGATGCCATTTTTGGTCATTTGAGGGGGCACCGGAGATTAGTTCCTTTACCACGGCATGGTCATGAATACTGAGAAGTACAGTTTGCGCGGCTGCTCAGTTAGAGATCCAAGCATGGCCAACCAAATGGGTGAAGTGGCCCAATGCTAGTCGCTCAACGTTTGAGCATCTAGGTACATACACACATACAGTATGTACATGTATAGATGACAGGGCTGAAGCGCATTCTAAAAGGTAAATTTTGACTGGGCCATCGGGGTAGATTTTAATTAGAATGAAAATACATTATAACTGTTCATGTGTCATGTTCTGTGTGTTTGTTTGTGTTTCAGCTCCAGCAGGTGCACTTGTTCCATGTTTCCAATCAAGCCTGGCTTAGTATTTAAGAACTGCCAAGTTGCCAAGGCTTTTGTCAGTTAATTGACCTTGCTTGCTCTTGTGCTCAAAGTGTTATTTTCTAGACTTCTCGATACTATTTGTAGTTGCTTTCGATTTGTTCATAGATCCTTTTTGGTATGTATTTTCGTAATTTTATTATTGCTCTTCATCCCTGTTTTCGTGTAATTGGACTCGGTACTTGGTATTTTGTATATTCTCAGTGTTCCCATTGAACCTTGTCTTTTGCAAGCGTTTTTTGTTTGTGCATTGTTTTGGCCAGGCGGCCCGGTGGTCGACTGGTTAGTGTGTAGGCCTCACAGTGCACAGGTGCTGGGTTCGATTCTAGGACCGGCCTTCCTGTGCGGAGTTTGTCTGTTCTCCCCGTGCCTGCGTGGTTTTTCCCCGGGTACTCCGGTTTCCTCCCATATTCCAAAAACATGAATGGCAGGTTAATGGAACGCTCGAAATTGTCCCTAGGTGTGAGTGTGAGTGTGAATGGTTGTTTGTCTAAGTGTGCCCTCCGATTTGCTGGCGACCAGTTAAAGGTTTCCCCCGCCTACTGCCCGAAGACAGCTGGGATAGGCTCCAGCACATCCACGACCCTCGTGAGGATAAATGGATTAGAAAATGAATGCATGGATTGATGGATGTTTTTGTCTCTTTGTGTGTTGGATTATTTTTTTCTATGGTGTTTTTTTTTTTTCTTTTTAATTGTACATAAATACAAACAGAGACTAACGTTCTATGTAATTGGGGTTTGGCTAAACATTTCAAATGTGTTGCTACTTTCCTAAGAGATGTACGAAGAAAGGTTAGAGCTAATCATATTTCATGACACATTCTGTGTGGGGCAATGTACCTCTTTGTGAGAATCTTTGTGGGCCTCGAGGGTCTTCATGATGGTTAGCTCCGCGTAGTTCTTGAAACGGGCTGGTTGATTCTTTAATATTTCTTTCAGCACGCGCAGCGCCAAGGCTCGAATAGTATGCTAGCAGAAACAGAAAATAGAAATATTCACCTTCTTTAAAAAGTACAAAGAACAGTCTAAAAAACAATAGTTATGAGCGTTCAGTTTGATACTTTACTGATCCCAAAGGTAATTCTGAAAGCTTGGCTTAAGAGTGTTCCAAAACCATTGCTCAAAGCCACTGATGAAGGACAAGACAGCTCAATTGAAATCATGATCTTATTGCAAATGAATGTACTGTATATAGTAACATATTTCTAACTTTCATTATTTTCAGTTTTCATGTGGTTTCAGAGATGCACATGATCACATCTGAAACCATTTATGAGTTGTTTGTCTTTTTTTTTTTTTTTTTTACTCATTGCATTGCTGTTTTCACTTTTTTTCCATTCAAATTCAACATGTACAAAGGAAAAGTTTCAATAAGTCATTGTTACCAATTCCCTGGAGAATATAGTCTCAGGAGCACAGACAATATCTTCTCCTTAATTCTTATCCTGTGCGTCAGAGTATTCCTAAATCTCTTAAAAGTCCTCTTCTTCACATCAAACATTTGTAAGGCTAACGAGAACTAGGGAAGATGCTTTATGTTTTATTTGAATGAGTAGATCAACTCAATTGTGTCATGAGGAGTTAAGACTTCTTTATTTAACCCTTTCAGGCACAGCGGTTACTACAGTGGACAGCGAGGATCATGTTATCAGGTTACAGGCTGCATGAAAGGGTTAAATTCGGACCCTCGAGGTGCACGATTCAAGGGAGAATAATTGCTGCTAAGTGACCTCAAAATGGCGTCATAAGAATAAAACATTAGGTTACTTACATCTTTATCGCTGAGTGTCTCCAGCAGGAGGAGAAGTATAGTTTTAAAATGTTCATCCCACACAGCCAGGCTGTCTTCTCTCGTGATCTTCAGAAGCTCCACCAGGGCACCTTTACGTTCCTCAGAGCGCTCATTGTGATTGGACAACTCCTTAAGCAGGTCGGCAACCATGTCAGAGTTGTCCTGACCAACTGTACACCACGAGAGAATGACAGTAAAACAAAATGTTATCGTAAGAGTTGTACCTTAAAATAGAATAACAGATCATCTAGTATTAGGGGTGTCAAAATGATCATGTTAATAATGAGTTAAGCAATTGATGATAAATGCATGTCCCTTATTTGAAAAGCCATGTCCTTGGGAAATTCCAATCTGGGTGCAACAGACACTTCAACGTATGACTTACTCTCAGTAAGGCATTGCACTGCACTGCAAACAACATACAATATGTTTAAACAGGAGAACAGTGGAAGAGTCATTTGGACTGTGAAGCACCACCACCTTTTCATTGTTTTGAGAGGGGAATGCATGAGGTTTGCATCTAGCACTGAGCTAAGTTGCGATCGCTATCAAAGGGGTCTGCGTGGACACTCCCAGATCTCTTTGAAAGCCAAGACCTGAGCATCTGCCCATCTTGTCACTTTGAGTGACTCCAAGTCACTTGCTCTTTAGAAGAAGATCGCTCATGTAACATCAACGATTTAATCGTTTTGCGGACAGCTGTGTCACTAATGACAATGTGCATTTGGTTAAAATTTAACAAAAAGACATACGACAATGCGGAAAGGCATTCCTACCACAATTTTGCAATATTAAAGATAATAATAACAATAATAATATTGCTTTGTGTTCGAATTAAACTACTCTTAATTTGAAAAGAAAACTGTACTCTAATTGTCACCATGATGAAACGCTAATGCCAATAAGTGGAAGAAAAATTACATCATCACAAATCTGACTCACTACTTTGAACATTTTCGTAAGATACAACAATATTTGTGTGAGGTAAACACATTAATCCACTTTTATGTTAATTGGAACAGCTATAAAACATGCAACTAATGATACCCATTTCTTTGACTTGACGATTATACTGAAGGTGCATCCCCCCCCATGATTTTGAGGCGTCTCCTGGAGGCTGCAGTTCTCATAGCGTTTGCCTGTATTGTCTAACAGGAGAGCCACCTCTGACCATAAGTAAAGTGAAGACATGGTCATAATCTCACAAGCAGAGAGAACAAAGGAAGGGATTGCAGTTAAGGAAGATGAGCAAGTGCAAACTCAGGCAAAAAGCGAAAGGAATGAAGACAGTTTAGTCATCTAGCTGTGAGTCAGACAGCGACGGAATCTTTACCAGAGAGCATCATCGTGTTTTCACCACTTTCTTTACGTCGGCCTAAAGGGGAGAGTAGTGAAGGAGACATGAAGGTGGGGGATGGGAAACAGATTCTGATGACAACAAACACAAATGTTTGATTGTGTGTGACAACAAAGGAGCAGTAGTAAATGCTATTCCACATTTGGAGTTTATCTTATCTCAAATTGAGGCAGAGGTGGTACCATTCTGATGATAACACATGCATTCGCCATTTTCCCACCTCACTTTGGCTCAAACAAAGAGAAATGTTTGCATGCTTTTAATTGTTGCTTTTCCCGAAGAACTGAATTCATATTCACGCCTCTTGAGAAGGCTTTGTGTGTCCCACTGTTCCTATGAGCCAAGTTGCCGGAGCTTTATGGCAAGGTGAGGCCAGGCAAGACAGCTTTATTTATATTGTGCATTTCAATGTGCTTCACGTCATTAAAAGTACGACGACTCTTGAATATCCATTGTTGAGGTCGTCAAGGTGGTGAATGCCTGTCGCGGCAATAATCCCCGACCTGTTGCTTCTACATGGCTCCGAGGAAATTTTAGTTCTCCATCCGGCATCTTAGGAGAGGGACCCCGGGTGCTACCAAGACTGTGTGAAGTAGGGATGGGGTGCTGCTGACCTCGACTCGGAATGTTGTGGGTCGGTGGGGAAAATACTTCAGAGATCTCCTCAGTTCCACTGACATGTCTTGTCGAAGCAGTGTCTGGGGTTGGGTCGCACCTTGGTGGCAGAGCATCTCAAGGGTGGATGAGATCTGTCAGGTGGTCTAAACGGCCCTGGATGTTGTGGGACTGACTTGGTGACAATGCAACACTGCATGTACATCAAGGAGAGTGTGCCTCCTTGATAAGGTCTATTTAAGGATTCTGAGGAGGACCATCAGGAACTCTCAGTTTCAGGAGCAGCAGTGTGGTTTTCCTTCTGGAGGTGGACCAGCTCCACACCCTTAGCAGAAGGTGAATGGGAGTTCACCCAACAAGTCAGTGCTTCATGAACTAATGAAATCATTGTTTTTTTTACACATAACTTAATTACATTATAATGTTTAAAATGATGGATAGATGGATAGATGTATGAATTTTCTTACTGGACACTTGGTGGCTGCAACTAGAATGCCACTCAATGGAACGCAGATCCTAATTAAGGATGAACTGTTGATGAAGAGGGTTTGCATGCGTGTTTGTTCGTCCGTTTCTAGTTAGCAGCTTGCTTTATGGTTTACGGATGATGACTAACAGAAGGAAGGTTCCATAATTATTCAGGAGGCTGCAATGTTCCTTTATAAGAAAAATAATAATTAAATCTGCAAAGCTTGGGGTAGCCTAAAACTGTTCTCTCAGTGGTTCTTAACCTGGGTTCGATCGAACCCTAGGGGTTCGGTGAATTGGTCTCAGGGGTTCGACGGATCCTCTGCCGTGGAGGTTAAGACATACACGACTCAAGATGTCAATTAGTTATGACACACCCACTTGGCCATCGCTGACTGCAGATGATCACATTACATTGCTTGTCCAATCAGTGCTGCGGGAAATTAAGTTCGCTCAGTAGTCTCGTGATAGCACGTCATACAATTTAAAAAAACTAAAGTTATGCCATGTAATTGTATTTACTTTTTTGTTTTTAATAAATGTGTTTTTTTTAAATGTGTTTAATTTGTAAAAAATCATTTTTATTTTTCACTAATAAATGGTTTGGTGAACGTGCATATGAACTGGTTGGGTTCAGTACCTCTAACAAGATTAAGAACCACTGAGATATACACACACACACACACACACACACACACACACACACACACACACACACACATATATACATATATATATAAAAAACAATAAAATGAACTCACAGTCACGAAATTGCTCCACATCATCATCGAAAACAGCCTCCTTAAGGGCACTCTTGTCATAGGTACAGATTGTTTCTCCGTGACTGTAAGGAGCAAACTCCCGACTTCGTGGCCCGGAGAAGGAGCGCGGTGATGGCGTATTGAGCAGTGAAGTTTTGTTGTCCAAAGCAGTTCGACCCCCTTCCGGTACATCAAAGCCCAAGCGAGCGTCAGAAGCAGGCGTTGATGCCACTCCGTCTCTCCCAGCCTATAAAAGCACCACACGAGGAGTGAAGACAAGAGAGCATGTTAAAATGTTATACATCAATTCATTCTTCATTAGTCATTTCAGTAAACCCAACTTGCGTATACTGTACTGCTTACATATCGTAGAAGTTGCTACCAACTTCTGGACCTGCCTGGGATTCATGACCACTCATACAAACCATCCATCTTAAGGGTCGTGAGCACTGAAGCGCACACGACACGAAGAACCGGAGCAAACTGTGTAAGGGCCTCAATGTGCATGAAAATCAAACCGTCAATCTTTCACCAACATCATACATCGAGGTAAGGTACCTTTTGGCATTCATGGTATCGCAAAGAATAAATTAACCTTCAACCTTATCTGAAAACATCCCACACCACTCCATTACTTAAATGCTCATATATTAAAAAACGCATGCAAAAATGTAAGAAAAAATAAATGCAAAAGAAAAAAATAAGTATTTTAAAACCGGAAGTTACTTTTCAAATACCTTGTAATGGAGAATGTGATACTAGAAAATCTTCATACAACGTTATGCAAAATGATCTGTGAAGTGTCATTAAAGCCACTGAAAAGGGTGGCAGTCTTTTGATGGTTAACAACCAGTGATTAAAAAGGTATGAGAGGACATCGTCTTTCATGACTTAAATCATTGCAATGACTATGAAAAAAAAAAAAAAAAAACATTCTGTAGTGCATACAAATGCAAACGATTAGAATTGGAGTAACCATGGTAAAGCTGTTGTTTTCATTCCGATTAAAAAAAACAATGAAAGATTATTTTCCTGTTCCAAATATTATCACTCACTGCATCATCTCGCTTGCCGTCTCGTCTGACTGACTCATTGAGGTCCTCCTGGCTCCGGTAGCTAAAGCTTTGGATGGCTTCAGTCACGCCACGGAGTGAGCTGTAAATGTCCTCCGAGTTCATGTTCTCAGTGTCATACTCCATCACGCTAATACAAAATCAGACAAAAAAAAAGTATTAAAATGACAGGTAATCTGTTGATGTTTTCTCATCAAACAAATAATTATGTTAACCCTTTCGGGGACAGCAGTTACTACAGTGGATAGCGTATCATATTGTCAGGTTACAGGTTATCATTATCGGTGCATGAAAGGGTTAAAGCTTGAAATTGTTAGTTTTCCAAAAGTGAGGTGGGTTAATCCTGGTGTATAGAGGGGCCTGATTTACAAAAGGTTTGCCAACGTAAAAACAAGCGCAAACTTGAGCGTACACGCAAACGCACGTGGGAGCTGATATACAGCCCAAGAGCAACCGGGATTGCCGAGTTGTATACATGTAGCCGGGTCTTTGGAAAGACTGGACTGAACACAAAATAATTTTTATGTGGGCTTTATTCCCGACTGAACAATACAAATTTGTACAGCATTAAGATGAAAGACTGAGATGTTAACTGAATTTTAAAAGAGTTTGAAAAAGGCTCTAAGAGATCAAAGAAAAGTATCTAACAGATTAAAGGCAATTACACCATAATAAACAACAGCAGTGGCTTGCTTGATAGGGAAAGGGAAATAAAAATACATTATTTCCAAGCCACAACATTCCATGAAACCTAAAAGTGCAGACCAACTATTCATTACAATCCAGTGTGTTGAGAGGACACACTTCCTCTTCTGGCACACCATACTTGAGAAACCACTCTCTCAGGATGACTTTCGCAGTAGTATCTGCCTTTTGATCTCGAACAGCGATTGCCTGACTGAACTTCGTGAATACATCCGTTATCACGAGCACACTTTCACGCCCATCTGTTGCACGTTCCAGTGCCGTGAAATCCACAGCAACGACCTCAAGTGGCCGAGTCACCAAAAATGGAGTTTGAGGGGCCCAAATCTTTGGCTGTGGCATTTTGGTCAAAACACATCTCTGGCACTTCTTTATCCACTGCTCAACTTCTTCATGCATGTCTCCCCAGAAACACCTTTGCCGCAGCAGACCTAATGTTCGCTATACCCTGATGTCCCATCTGGTCATGGACGCTTCTGAGAACTTTGTCTTTGAGACAGGCGGGTAGTAACAACTGGGAGCATTCTCCCAGGTGAACATCATTAATCACTCCGTACAAGAGTCCATCTCTCTCTCTGAGGGCCACTGTTTTAGCAGAGCACGCACTGGTTTTGAAAGGCCCATTCTTTCTTGATAAGATGGTTTTCTCTGATGGCTCCAAAAGCCTCGCACCACTTTGAGAGTCGGGTCGGCAGCCTGAAATCCTTGAAGTACTTCCTTAGAATATCCAGGCAGTGTGGGGGTATTATCTTGAACAGCTTCATCATTTACTGTCTCATTGGCCTCTGACGCCTGCAGCTGCCTGATCATACCGAGCTCAACTCCTGCCGAACTAACTCTGGTTCTAAAACCGTCCCTGTCCTCAGTAAGCTGAAATTGCTACACTACCATTTTCACTGGTCGGTTCTGGCTCATCATTCACCGGTCGACGAGAAAGGGCATCAGCTACAGTATTAGATCTGCCAGGACGATACTTTACATCAAAATCAAATATTGCTAGCTGAGCCACCCGGCGCTGTTGAGTTGCTCCTAATTGGGCAGTCTGGAGGTGACACAGAGGGTTATTATCTGTGATGACCGTAAACTTGGACCCAAGTAGGTAACTCCTAAACTTTTCAGTAACTGCCCACTTCAGTGCTAGGAGTTCAAGCTTCATACTGCTATAGTTCTGATCATTCTTCTCAGCACCCCTAAGTCTGCGACTTGCAAAAGCTATCACCTTCTGATGACCCGCTTGTTTTTATCAAGCGTGCTCTTAAAGTGACAGTGCTACATTTGTTAAAAAAGGCAGCCTTCGCTACAAAAGTCTAAGTATGGTTCACCTGGTTACATACAAATTTGACTTGATGATGAATTCAGCACGCATAATGTGATTGAGAAAAAATGAGACAAATTTCACTGGCTGTTTTTATGTCTTCAAATGAGTGTCTGAAAGGCAGGTGCGTTTATTTTTTTACATATGTTGACAACAGCGCCTGTAATCTGTTAGAGCAGGTGAATTCGGTGCCTGCGATTTGGAATCGGAATTAATTCATGCACAACACTACAACCAACAACGTGCGCAACCTGACAGACAAACGCGTTATTTAGCATCCATTTTTTGAGATCTTAGTAAATCAGGCCCATCGTCTACAATGCCTTTTTCACACAGAAAAATAAATGATCTACAGAAATGAAGTCATGTCTTTGTGTCACATGTGACATACAATCAGCAAACTATTGAGATGCTAGATGACAGTGGATCTGGCTTCATCTGTTTTTTTTCTCTCATCCCACCTAAATTACCTGGGTGAGTGTGCTCTGCGCAGGACCCTGAAAGAAGGGGCAGCAGAGGTGGAGTTAGGCGGAGGAAGAGGAGTAGGGGCAGGGGGTTGCTTTGACAGGCCATCGACACCCCAACCCCATAACCGACTGTTGCCACAGCGCGGTCAGGAGGCAAGGACGGACAGACGGCGGTGACAGAATGAAGGGTGGAATTAAACAACAGGAGGAGACCGCAAGACAAGACAAGGTGGGAGGATGGTGGTGTTAATAGGAGAAAGAGGGGGGAAAAAAACAAGTGTGCAGAAAGAGAAAAGTCAAAAATGAACCAGTCTTGAGTTGTTTGGCTGAAGTTACACTTTAGATGAAAACATTACAGATAAAGTCAATCACATATTTAAAAAAAAAAAATCACTTTACAGTCTAACTACAATAATAAAAGCCAAGATGATACAGTATCATTATTGGCTACTTGTCTTGAAATGATATTTCAGTGCTTCATTTGAATGAGCCGCAAACTTGCTTCTTTCCACTGGTCTTATGCTCTACAGGTAACATCTTCATAGTGCATTTTGTTGAATGGGCAGAAATGAATGTAACGATTTTTGGGCCAGATGCTAAATTTTGAAGCTATGAAAGCATGAAGAATTGTTAGTTGACATCAACCTGAGGAGGGCACACGTAATTTAAGCCTAACTATTTGAAACATAAAACAATTTGATGTTTATCAATTAGGGATATTTTTTCAATTGACATCAGAATTGTTCAACACAAGAGATGTTCATTTATTTTCATCTATTTTGGCCCTGCTCCATAATTGATGAATATAAAATTTGTTGTCATCATCCGATGCCCCGCTCTTCAAAGGCCTGAGGAAATAGGAGACTTTTTGACCTTGTCTAGACAAAAATGATGTCTTGACAATGCTGGAGGCCTAGAGTTATGCCAAAGAATTGCTCCACATTATTGAAAGAGGGAAATCCAGCCCTGAAAATACTGTACTTTTTTTTCAGTTTACATTTACTATCAATCAGTGAACAGCTAAAGGGAGGCTTTGCCCGTATTGGACGAAACACAGTTGAAAAGGGATGTGTTCAAACCACTTTGACCAACTCACTCATTAAAATACTCACTCTCAGGACTTCACTTATGAAACTCAACACATTAAAGCTGCATTCACATGACTACTTCCAAGCCTTAGAACATGGAGTATGCTGCGGCAGATGGTTAGTGACGGTACCTTGGAGACATTCCTCCGTGTGAGCAGTTGGTTGGAGAGGTCAGTGGGCTGGTTCGACTTGGCGTGTGGCGAGGTGGCATGCAACCAATGGTGTTACTTGGAGACCCCTGAAAGACAGTGCCAAAAAAAGAATTGAGTTCCTGGTTTAAAAAATTTTTTATCAACTTAAAACTGATAAAACTGTCATTTTGTCAAGTGTGTGAGTGAGAGAGAGAGCATAGTGCATTGACTGGCCAACCGTCTGAGAAGTGGAACAGCGCCCTCTGCTGCCAACTTGAAAACAACGCAGCAAGGCATTCTGCGGGAGGCTTCAGAGAGGCTTCAGGCCTCAGAGACAAGGACTGAAAAATGACTGGACTTAGAAGGCTGCTTACTAGCGAGAAGTGAATCCACCGGCAGCCATTTTTGATTTTTTTTTTCTTTTAGACGCAATCTTTACGCTATATAGGCAAAACACTCACTGAAAACAGTGTGTCAATAACAGTGGCAACATAAGATGACTGCCCTCTGGCTTCAGCTGCAAAGGTTATTCCAGTATGTATAAGTGCATGCATAGTGGAGAGAGAGGCTAAGAAGGGACTTGACCTTCAGCCTCTCGAACTATCATGGCCCAACTATGTATATTTGATTACATCATCAAACTCGCTCGGTCCTTTGTAACATCAAATAACCCGCTGGGTAACATGCACAGTAGGAATTTCATGTTTCACCTTTATGTCTCAGAAATTCGGGGGGGACGCCATATAAAACAAATAAAAATATGAGTGTCAGCGCGCAAGAAAATGTCGTTCATCTGTGTTTTATCATGCCGGTTTGATATTTCTACTCATACGAATGACTGGACTTGGCGGCAAGACTTGTCACAGATGTTCTGACAACCTCAAATTTATTCTAGCGTCTATTCTTACAGAATAGTTAGACTATTATGCATAGATTTTGAAATAATTTGTTGCATATTTATTTGCATGCTTGATGTGAAGAGACAAAACAGTTATACATTTTGCCTAAATAATGTATTTCTCTCTATATTGACCAACATGTTTATTTGACTTTTTCATGGTTGTGGTGACTTGAAGGTTAATATTCACATGGAACTTATTTTTACAAACTCTGGCATTCTTCCCCAAGTTCACATTTCTAGTGTTCACTCAACTCACCACACTGCTACTGGTATTACTGGAGTTCTTCAGGTGGTTGTGCAATAATTTGGTGGCGCCATCCTGGAATGTCTTCGGCAGAGCTCCCAGCAGCATCGTAAACTCTGGTGTGTTGAGCTCAAATAATGATATCAGCACCACCTGGGCTGCCTGAGGGTAGTAGGACACACGAAGAAGATGCAAATTCATTTCAGGATCCTGAGGTACCTTGATGACTCCAAAAAGCAGTTTGACCAGGAACTGCTTGAAACAGAGGACTACAATTATTGCTAAAACTGATATATAACACACGTCAGGATTACGTAAAAGCTCATTTGAAAGCAAGGCGGCTAAGTCAATCAACGTCGTCAAGAAACTATTATAGTGTTGTCTGTAAAGAAAAATTGTTACAAGTGTAGAAGTGGATGTTGCAATCAGAAAGAAAAATAAAACTAAGTACCAACACGGGTTTATTGTTTAAATGTAATGTGCATCCATCCCTCAATCCAAGACATCCATCCATCCATTTCTAATCCACTTTTTCCTAATGAGGCTCGCGGGTGAGCTGGAGCCCATCCCAGCTGTCTTCGAGCGGTAGGCAGGCTACAGCCTGAACTGGTTGCCAGCAAATCACAGGACACACATAGACAACCATTCGTGCTCACAACCATACCTAGGGACAATTTAGAGTGTTCCATTAACCTGTCACTCATGTTTTTGGGATGTGGGAGGAAACCGGAGTAACCGGAAAAAACCCACGCAGGCATGGGGAGAACATGTAAACTCCACACAGGAAGGCCTGAACCGGAATCGAACCCTGCACCTCTGCACTGTGATGCGGACGTGCGAACCAGCCGACCGCCGTGCCGCCCTTTATTATTAATATTATTATTATTATATTTTAAATGTTCGAGGGATAGGCCCCAGCACGCCCGTGACTCCTGTGAGGAGAAGCGGATGAGAAAAAGGATGGATAATAATAAATCCATGAAAAATATTTTGTTTTTTGTCTCTTTTCCAGGTTTTCCAGGCTTTTGCATGAGTGCTAATAATCTTGGGAAAGATTGTTTAAATGAGTATGGCTAAGTCAATAGATTCACAGTGAAAAAAATACTCATATGCCTGGCCATCGCATCTCAGCACCATTGGAGAACGCAACACAGAGTGCCACCTGGTGGATCGTTTAGTACCTCTCTGTCCAAGCAACTCAATACAATATCCATAACAAATCCACGACAATAATAACAACAAGAAATGAATGTGCTCTTAAAAATCATCTGCAGGAAGTCTTTCCGCAAGGCCACTGGAAACATTCATTTTAAAGTAACCAGCCTGGCAATAAAGCGTTTATGTTGGCTGAAATTACAAAACAATACAACACAATGCAGACATGTAGATGAATAGCGTTGTTAGAGAGCAAGACAGGCAAAAAAGGTGCAGTTAGTCAAGTCCTACACTGGCATTCCCAAGCAACTTTGTGCAATAAATCTAACAACCTGCAATATCAGTTTATAATCAAAAGCACATCCTTTCTGGTGTTATTCATATGCTAGTTGCATCAAAAAAACGTTTCGTGAGTTCAAACTTCACAAGGCACAGACTCAAACTCTGAGTACGTTATTAGAGCATACAAGCTGGAGCGCAATGGCAGAGGTAAACAAGAGATGCCACTCGCAGTTTGACGCAGTCTTTCGAGTGTTCGTTAGGCACGGGGCAGAGGCGAGGCACTGGATACTTGTCATGTGTTGAAGCTGGTTCTACCTGCTTACACCTCTCTTGCAGGTGGCTCTCACCGGACAGTAAGGCTGTAGCATTGATTCCGCCAGCTAGTTCCTCAGTCACCCAGTAATGTAGGGTCTGGGGTACAGTGTCAAGGCAGAATGAGCATTACAGAAAGATAATCTTTCACCATGATATTTGGATGCATTATTGGACCCTTTTTTTTCTCATAATTTCGTGGGATAGAACAATACAGGATAAATCATTCCGCAGAGATGTTAAGAAACGGTTGACATTTTTAGAGGAATACAATTTTGCATCAAATTCCTTGACAAGTATGACAGAGAGTGAAGGCGGAACGATAAAAAAAAAAAAAAGTGGAGTAATTGTGATTGCCCCTCACCCCATTAATTATGCGATTGAGATTTAATATGGAATTATGTTATCAGGGCTACTTCTCTTATATTTGACATGATCAATGAATGCATTATTTTGGGAACTATAAACTGCTTTCATTCAAGAACTTAACATGAGGGATTTCTTTACCTGGTTCATTCAAATACAACTGGCCTTTTGTTTTATTTTATTTTTTTATTCATGTGCGTATTTAATAACATCATGAAAATTGTACATTTTTCTTAGTGCTGTGTGTTTTGTGCTTATTATTTATTGGCAAAATGTATTTCTGTATTTTCCGGATGATGAGTCGCTTCGGAGTTTAGGTCGCACCAGCCATAAAATGCATCATAAGGAAGACAATATAAATATAAATATGAAGAAAATATAAAAGTCGCACTGGAGTATAAGTCGCATTTTGGGGGCAAATTTATTTGATAAAATCCAAGACCAAGAACAGACATGTCACCTTGAAAGGCAAGTGAAAATAAAAATGAAATAGAGAACAACAGACTGAATCAGTGTATGATATGCTAACATTACATGACGCATAAACAACAAACTGAGAATGTGCCTGGGATGTTCACGGAACATATTAAGAGTTATTCAGATAACTATAGCAGAAAGAACATGCTAACAAGTTTACCAAACCATCAGTGTCACTCCAAATCACTAAATCCAATGAAATCTTCATCCTCTTGTCAGTTTTAAAAAACTCCGCCAACTCCGTAAGTAGAAGATGCGGCGCTTCCTCTTCTACGTCGCTTGCATTAGACTCATCGTCGACAGATATAGATATCTATTTTCATGTCTTTTGTATTTTTTTTGAGTAATGTCATAAATTTAAATGATACAGTATCATTTCCATTCACAAATTCTTTCTCATATTGCGAATGGCTGAAGTTTATCCGTTCTGAATAATCAACAGTCTTTTCCTAGTCATTGTGCTTGTGAGATTGATCAGTTTAATGAAATGAATCATTGATCAGCGAGCAGTTTTCGCCAGATTCAATATGCAAAATGGTGTCAGCCGTCTGTGACAATCACTCTAAATGGCTCTTAGTTCATCAGAAACAGCAGGCGCTAATTCAAACAAATAAAACAGACAGAAAAAGGCATAAGTAAATGAAGCTTATCGTAGCGTTGCTATTTACTTAAGATTTGTTCCTGCTCTTATTATGAGTGTGTTGGGAAATGTTGGCATGTGTGCAATGCTTTGTACTTCAAGAAACCATGATTGTTGATGTTATGTTCAACAATCATTTATCTGCTCGATGTGCATAAAGGTTAATGGCAACGTCTGTCAGTATGCGCAAGTGTCTGCTGCGGCTCTAATATGGCTCACAGGCTTCACCTGGCCTTTAGCCACCCCGCTGATGTAATTCGCATTCTGACACGAAGGGGAAATGCTTGTGTGTGTACAGCCTTTACAATTTGAAAATTGCATTCCGCTACATCGCAATATTGGTTTGAATTCAATTTCAACCTGAATATTTTTGCTTGATGAACCTCAAAACAGACAATCTACAAGGTCATACCTCCTTTGTGGAATGATTTGCAATTTACAGGAGCATAGCTGAAAGCACAATGGTTGCTGCTGCAGCTCAGGAAAATATTATACGCTTATACATATGTTCAAACCACTATTCCTACCGCCATGGTGATGCTGCGCGAGCACAACCTCACGGACGTCCAGTGAGCCCTCTGAGGCAGACTGTCCAATGTATTCAAAGCGTGTGTGAAAGGTTAAATTAACAGAGCAATCCTCCATGAAATGTACCAATACCGAACACAGCTGAGTTCTGGTTCTGAAATGCTTAGGATTTTCTCCAAAGATAAAGTGAAACAATTCACTCTCGAAATTATGTGAGGCTAGGAGGAATAGTCGCCTATGAAAACAGCTATGTTTGATGCATCGTGGTGGCTATTAGCTAATGTTTGCCAACCAGATATAGAAGAGCTATTTCAATGCAAAAGTGAGCATTTCTGTGGTGATTGTTGAATTTCTTTCTAGATTCAGCCTCAAAGTGCTGTAATTACAAGACATTGCTATTCATATCAAAGAAAGGCGATAGTGGTTAAAAGTGAAATCAACTTTCACTACTTGTAAAACAATATTGAGATATTTAGAACATGAATAGTAATGTTGACTTGATGAACTTCAACTTTGAGTTGAAGCAAAGATTTTCCTCTATTTAAGCTCACTTTTTTTTCAAAGCAGCTTTAGAACAAGCTTGAAACAGTGTTTCAAAGGCTATTGCATACAAACGACAAACCACATCGTAGTCAAATTTAAACCATGTCAGACTCATTCTGAGCATAGTTTTGGCAGAGTAAATAATTTTAGTTAAGGAGGAGTGGCCTTTTTACACTGGAAAAAACTGGAGCACCGACATTTACATTTGTAGGACCTACAAAAGTACAATCCTCTCAAGAGGTTGTGTTACTTTTCTTAATTTCCTACAGCATCATCAAAATAAAGAGATTTATTACAAGCATATTTATTACTGTCATTAATACATTTTTTAATTTTCATGTGAAATCATCTATGATATGGAAAGCAGCCTTACCTTCCTGACATCAGAGCTTTTGGGTTCAGTGGTCCACGTGATAATGCGTGATACAGCCAGGCGAGTCTCACTGGAGTTGATAAAGTCTGTTGGGTCCATTTGCCGTGCCAAAGACTCAATGTACTTCAAAATTGCAACCTTTACCTACAGGGTAACAGCAAACATTTAGTAATGGGGTTCGATGAACTGCACCAATCAAACACCACTGTTCTCAATCATCTCAAAATTTGTGATGGGAAAATGAAGCTTCACAACTGATTCATGAACCAGTTGTATTTTTTTTTTTTTTTTTTTACTCTTCTAAATGACCATGGTGGTATATAGTGCAGTCTATAGTCAGGAGGCTTCAGATAAGGCTTATGACAATTTCCTTGAAACATTTCTCTCTCTTTACAATGGTCACTGCCCACTCCAAAATTGCCAACAACATAATAAATATGTGAGATGCAAGTGACAAATCAAAGGGATACAAAATGGTTGCAAAAAGAACAAAATATGTACAAAATATTTGTTAAACTAAATACCAAGGAAACTGAGCAAAGATACAAGGTTCATAAAAACAAGCTAACGAATATCATCAGAGCAGGTAAGCAACTGTATTATAAGAAAAGGCAATATGACAATAAAAATAATCTTAAAGAAATTTGGGATATCTTGAAAAGTATAATATAACGTGGATCACCGAAATGTATCTTTCCAGAGTACTTAGAGGATGAGCATGGCCATAATTATATGACTGACCCTGTTAATAGCTTCAATAATTTTTGGTAAACGTTGGCCCGGGTTTGGCTGCTAAAATTTCAGAGCATCATACCATGCAACATGTGGATGTTGAACATAGTAATCCCCGGTCCATGTTCTTGACAGCAACGTGTGAACAAAAAATAATTGACATAGTCCATAAAAGCAAAAACTCTACAGACTGCTATGATATAGTATGTCATTAATAAAAATGGTTCTAAATAAAATTTCAAAACCTACATCTTTAACCTGCCATACAAAGCTGGCCATGTTCCAAAGAAAATGAAAATACCGGTAGTTAAAATTATTCCGATACACAAAAATGATAAGCACAATTTCACTACCGGTAATTAACCAAAGTTTCGTACTACCAGGAAGAGCTTTTGCTTGTCTGTATGCAGGGTAAAACTGTGGAACAGTCTAGCCCTACACCACAAGCAACGCCAAAGCATCCAAAGCTCTAAAGTATCTTACAAACGTGTGGTCTGGTCACAGTACAAGAACGACGGAGCTTAGCATTAACTGCTCAGTCACTGGCTCTTTTTTACCATTGTTAGTATGTGCTTGTTTACCATGTGGAATATACTGTATTATTCCTATTATCATTGTTGGTATGTATAGATTAAATACGTTTTCTTCTTCCCACTCCTTTTTTAAGATAAGATAAGATAAGAAAACCTTTATTAGTCTCGCAATGGAGAAATTCCCAATTCACAGCAGCAAAGTTATGAAAGCAGCACATGTAGAGCAAATGCAAATTGTGACATGGAGATGTCTTTTCCTCTGTTTGTAAAAATGAATCAGACGGTTGTTTGATTTCTCAGAAAATAAATTGTTTGTGCTGGCCCGCTCAAAAACAAATAAAAAATATCAATCATTCAAATAAAGGGGTTTAATAAATAGCAAGTCGGCGTACTTTCAGCCCAATGTTGAACTGAGAGTGCATCAAGATGAGTAAAAAAAAATACAACTGGTTCATGAAGCAAATTTGAAGCTACATTTTCCCATCATTATTTTTATGTTCTATTTCTACAATACCTTGAGGTTTGGTGTCTGTGTCTGGTCAACAATGAATCTCATCAAAATATTGAACTGTTGGTCAAATGGGAAAGATTCCCTGAAAAAACAAAAAAATACAACTTCAGTTAAATGTTGTGCCCTCTATTTGGAAGCTTATTATTGGGTCTGGCTTGTTAAACATGCAGACCTTGTGATGTCCAGGGCCTTTTGGACTTTGGCTTGGACTGAGCCAAGCAGGTCTGCCCCCATCTTCTTCAGCAATTGAGTGAGAAGGACAAACAGCCAGTCTTGCAAATCCTCTCGATGCACTGTGATAAAATCCACAAGGGTCTCGAGGAACATGCTGAAAACCTAAAGCCATACATAATGTTGAGCAATCAACAACAGTATTCAATATTCTCACTACAATAGTCATATTCAGCTAAAGTTGTGTTAATGTGTTAGAACAAACTTACTCGCTGTTATGAATCCACAGCAAAGCAGGCCATGCAATAAGAGACACAGTACACTATTTAGTTTCATGAGTAACATTTTGACAGAAAATATGAAAATGCAAAACTATAAAATAAGAAGACACTAGACATTAAGTATGATGCAGTTGCATTTCATTTGAAACATTTACTTCACCTTGCTGTGTGGATCTGCAAACATTCTTGTGAAGATTTCACAAAGTCTCTTGAGCTCCACTCGGCTTCATATAGAACAAAACAAAACAAGAAGTCATCAATCAAATCAGAAAATTAACACTCAAATCCAACATGTCAACAATATCGAAATGTGCTAACATTTAATCTTCCATCTTAATTTGAGAGTGGCTGCACAGAATAACGTTTGTAGTAATCTAGCCATTGTTGACATCTATCATTTTAGCAAAAGTATCAAGACACACTTCTGAATGAATTGACTTCATGAAGATGGCCCACTTATTTCTCACTGAATTTGGATTACAGTCTTACCAAGGGCACAAATTAAGATCCATATATTTGTGCTTGGATGAGATTAGTTAGGAAACACTGGACCCTCGGGCTGACTCTGAATGACAAAAAAAACCAAAAAAACACAACTACACCCCAACGTCTTTTCATCCATCTATTTTCTAATCCACTTATCCTCACAAGGGTCGTGGGCATGCTGCAGCATATCCCAGCTGTCTTAGGGCGGTAGGCGATGTCCATGCTGAACTGGTTGCCAGCCAATGACAAACAACTTTTCAATTTCAGAGTGTTCCAATAAACTGCCATGCATGTTTTTGGAAACCAGAGTACCCAGAGAAAACTCACGCAGGCACCGGGAGAACATGCTAACACCTCACACGAAGACTGGAATCGGAATCGAACCCTGCACCTCTGTACTTTGAGACGAGCGTGCTAACCAGTCGACCCAGCTAATCAGTCAAGACTTTTGTCTTTGTTACTTGAGGCAATCACAGCAGCAGGAAGAGAGAGACGCCAGCGAGGACATGAAAACACACCAGTTAGCAAAGCGCTAGTTGGCGCTTGTACGAAAGGTGGATGGATTTTTAAAATTAATCCTAAAGGATAAGCACTTCAGGTGACTGGATGATTGGAAGAACACCCTGGTTTCTGCCATTTGACAGTGTACGGCGGGGGATCCTGGTGGTTAACTGTTTCAATTTTGAAGTTGCTTATGCCGACCACAAAAAGGCACCCAATTCATTTTATCACGGCCTTTCTGTCTGACCTCCTTTCAGGCTTCCTAAATGGACCAAGTAACACACGTTGTCTGCACACAGTGCAAATGGGAGTTGTAGTCTCACATTGCAATCGGGTTATTACAGATACCGATTGAGAAAACAACAATATATGCCTTATATTCAACCGAGTCAAGGTGGCTATTGGGAGTGACAGTTACCTGCCACCGATGAAATTCACCCACATTTGGTTGGTTGGTGGGTATTAATGTCAAACAAATAAACAACATACCGTAAATTTCCTGAGAATGCCAACGTAATTTAAAACCCACCTCAATATTCTTTGACCCTTGAGGAGATTCTGCAGTCCCAGAAGGCCTTCCTTCCGCTCTGACCAATTCGAGCTGGCACAGTGGTTCAGCACCTCCGCCACGTCCTCAGTCTGGCGAAGATAATGGGGAATGCCGCCGTTTCTTGAGCCGTAAGAACGTTCTGAGCAGGCACTGGAGGCGTCGCTGTTTGCGTCATCATCGGAGTACATCCCTGGTGATTCGTACCTCCGTCTCATTGGCTTCCTCTGGAGATTAAAAAAAAAAAATATATATATATATAGGAAGAGAGGGACAAATGTGCCAATATAACATTTAGATACTGTTAATGCAACTCTGTGTACAAAACAAACTAGCGCATGAACAGCAGGTTACCACTAGCATCAGGCAGCCATTATGCTTTCTATGCTTTTCTGGGGTCAATATGCTTCTACTAAAGGATTAATTTCTTAATTCATATGCAGCCATGCTATATACTGTATGTCACATTCTGCAATCCCTGAATTAAATTCAAAACAATGCACAGTATTTTCTGACGAAACACCAAGCCAGGCAGGGTCAAGCAGTGCACCTGGACAAGCAGGGATCATGACGACTAATACAATGTGGAAGGGTGAAATTCACAGACGGCAACATCAAGCGGATAATGATAATAATAATAATAATAATAATAATAATGGGAAAAATTGAAATTAACAGTGTGCAGTAAGAATAGAATTGGGCATAGTGAAATAAAACTGGCATGTGTAGCATAGCTGCACACAGTTGGGATGTGTTATATGGAAAGCAAAAAGCAAAAATTAAATTATGAAAATACACGGACACCATTGTAACCATTCCGTTAAAGAAAGAAAGCCCTTGCAAATGACAGAATAATAATACAGAAAATTAACTTTTGCTTTTAAATTGTGAACACAATTATTTAAAAACAAGTGTGTGTGTGGGGGTGGGGGGGCTGTGACCCTTAATTCACTGCAAATCAAATTATTCATACAATTATCAATGAGACTTAAGACTATTTTGGCCCACTGCACAAGAGGAAACAGCTGCAGTTCAAAGGGGTGCAATTTATAAACTCTAAGAGTTAAGTCCTTACACAGACAATCAACACGATTTCATCATGGCCGACAGAAGGCCACTTCAGAATAGTTGTAGGAGGATGAGGACCACCTGCAGCGGACTGAGCTTTCTAAAAGTCGCTCGTCAATTTCACTGCCTTGATATTCTTGAGATATCGTTGCACAGACATGCGCCAGATGTAGCAAAGCCGCCACAGAACACTCCCGAGTCTCCTCTGTTTCACAGTAAGTTCAGTGGGTTTTATTTTTTCTTTTACAGTATGTACTTTCTTTTGTATGCAAACCTCGAAGTAATATGATTTGCCAAAAAAAAAAAAAAAAACCCAAACAATTTTGTCACATCTGTCCACAGGATGTTCTCCCAAAATATTTGTGGCTTGTCTTGGCCAATTGCATTCTCGCCAATTTCACTTCAAGTTCATTTAGTGATCATTCTGGGTTTTTCTTTCAATAACGGAAGGGTACCAACAATTTTCAAGCTACAGTGCATATGTCTATGCTTATTTAGTGCATAATTACATGGAAATGCATAAACAGTGTTTATACTGTTTAATCTAACCGGCTACCTTATTCCTGGAGTCTCCTAATAACTGAAATGAAGGACAACAATAAAGAAAAGAGGAGAAGGGAGAAAGTTTAACAAACAAGAACATTCCTGGCTGCACATTTCAATAGCTTTTTGACATCACACTGGATGGCAGAAATTATTTTAACTTTACTGCTCATTATCCTTTAAGTACATTCAGTTACATCGTGTCAGTAACATGTATAATAATATGGCATCAAAGAATTTCACTCGAAATTCAACTGTGCTTACCAGAGCATCGGCCACTGCCGCCTCCACCTCTGTCCCAGTGTTAAGGACCCTCATAGCATTGACTGACGCCGAGATTCTAGCTTGGTGAATCAAACCATAACGCTCTAGAGATGGGAAAGAGATTAAAGGGCAAAAAAAAAAAAAAAAAAAAGATGATGATGAAATACATTCGGCATGACAGGTACATGTAACATAACTTACCTGACGATCAAACACAGACTATTTCTTTATGTAAGTATTGGAACAGTAGGTTCCTTTATTTTTGCTGCAGACTGAAAACACGAAAATGCAAGGTCATTTCAGCTTGGCTTTCCAGGTGTTTACATCTGCATTTGATACACAACTCGGATAGCATTCTGTGCTCTATTTGTAACAGAACAACACTTTCTTAATGGAGCATTGGAACAAGTACATTTGCTCATAGAAAAGAGGGGGTTTCAACTAGTGCGATTGAAATGAACATGCTAAAAATGTTTTAACACAAAGTACTTTTAATGCAACCATGTTTTTTTTTTTTTTTTTTTTGATGAAGATGCAAGGAACACATACTTTTCCGGACTATAAGTCGCAGTTCTTTTTTCATAGTACCGGGGTTGCGACTTGTACTCTGGAGCGGCTTATGTGTGAAATTATGAACACGTTATTTTATCATTTCACATGTTATTTTGTGCCTGTGTTGATACTTCGCACATTAGCGGTAATTGATAAAAACTGAGAATGACTCTGACATAAAATAAACCGGCATACAGGCAACCAAATGCCTGTGCAACGTCACTCCCGATATATATATATATATATATATATACACACACACACACACACAGTGGAGTGTAAAAGTAAAATAGAAAACACAAACAATACTAATTGTGTATTAATTATCCATCCATCCATTTTCTGATCCGCTTTATCCTCACAAAGGTCGCCGGGAAGGGGGGGGGGGGGCTGGGGGCGCATGCCGGCTCAGACGTCGCCCGGCCAAACAAGGTCTGCGTCAGGTGACCAGAGCACCTTGATGAAAAATGGGCTACTGGAACAAAGCGGAGATGGGCGAGATGCGATAACATGGCTCTGTTGGAATGCTACTACTCAAGCAACCCTAGTCAGAGGGGTTACATGCACAGAATGTGAGCTGAATGGTTAACTTCGAAACCCACAGTCACAGTGACCACGAAACAACGAGTAGCTCAGTGTTCGAACATCCACAAACGGCAACTGCTGTCACAACTTGAGATTGACGAGGCACAACGCAGGGTCCACGGTGAAGGGCCCCAGGCTGCCAGATCAAAGGAGGAGGTCATACCAGAGATTGGGAGGCAAGCCCCAATGAATGCAGATGATGAGATTGGGAGGCCAGGCCCAATGAATGAAATGCTGAGCGAGGCAGCAACTGACCTGAAAGCTAAGATCATAGCAAGAATGAAAGCTGGGCAACCTAGAAACCGATTACAATGGCTATGTGAAGTACCACCTGAAAGTCTCATGCAAAGTGTGAATGCAGCACTGAGGGCGATCCTTACCGTAACGATCATGGAAACCAATGAGCTTATATACGCTTCAGCATTCGTGATCCTAGAAATGCTTGGCTATAGGAGCAACCATGGGAGCCATGAGATACGTTACCCACCATGGAAAAGACGGTTGGAGGCTACGAACAAGGCGGAGGCACAGATGTTTCGGTAGACTATGCCAGCCACCTGGTTATGGCATTCCATGTAGGCTTTCCCTGCCAGCATCTTACACCCTGCAGTTATGTGTTGGATCGTCTCAGGTGCCTCTTTGAACAACCTACACCTTGGGTCTTTTCTGGTGTGGTATATCTGGGCCTCAATGGCTGTGGTGCTCAGGGCCTGCTCCTGAGCAGCCAGGATGAGTGCCTCTGTG
>NW_017805990.1:708301-708692 GCF_001891065.2 Hippocampus comes
CCCATTTACCATAACAGTGGCATACATACAGGAAAGAGTCTCAGATATGAAGAACTGGACAGCACCAGGCCCGGACATGGTCCACATCTACTGGCTAAAGAAACTCACAGCACTCCATGAGCGCCTAGCAGCACAAATGAACCAGCTGTTGAGGGATGGGACTCACCCAGGATGGCTAACCGAAGGGCGAACGATCCTGATCATGAAGGATCCCTCGATAGTGCCATCCAACTATCGGCCAATAACCTGTCTCTCCACAACATGGAAGCTCATGTCAGGCATCATTGCGGCTAAGATAAGTGGACATATGGATCAATACATGAGCGAAGCACAGAAGGGCATTGGTTGAGATACCAGAGGAGCCAAACATCAGCTCCTGGTTGACAGAACA
>NW_017805990.1:709097-709293 GCF_001891065.2 Hippocampus comes
ACACAACCAGGATCTACAGCAGCGACATCGGGATGTCATTCGGGCTTGAGAAAAGTAGTCGGATGGTGACTAAGAGGAAAGGTAGTCTGCACTGAAGGAACAATAGCAGACATTGAGGACAGCGACAAGTACCTCGGTATACCACAAGCCAATGGCAACCTCGAACTGGCAACAAGGAAAGCGGCTACGGCCAAAT